>NC_090991.1:55748345-56078345 GCF_041146395.1 Eulemur rufifrons
TGTCCCGCAGGCACCGCTCCACGTCCTGCAGGCACTGGATGTTCCCGTTGGCAAACACAGGGATGGCCACAGCCTTCCTGTCGGGGAAAAATGCCTTTCCCATCATCGCAGCCAGGACAGGGCCCAGGCCCGAACACCCCGAAGTTCACCTTGGCAGGCGCTTCCCCTCCCACCGCACACTGCCCCCCCTCCATGGCCCCCAGGTGGCAAGTGCTGAGCACTCTGAGGTGTGGAGCTGTGTCCACTCACCGCACAGCCTTGATGTGTTCCCAGGACGCTGCGCCTGACAGGGGACCCCTCTGCTCCTTGGTGCGTCCATGCACAGTCAGCAACTAGGACAAAACAGCGGCCGGCCACGCTGCTGGCCAGAGCCCCTGGCCGACTCCAGAGGACCCTCTCTCTCGGCTTCTCAATCCCCCATCAAGGCACAGGCCATCCTGGGCGTGGCCTGGTCCCTGTCCCCACTGGGTCCTGAGTCCTGGGTCCTGGGCCCCACAGGCCCAGGGAGCAGCCCCAGGCCACACGTGTGCACAGCTGATGCCCTGGCTCCCCTGGGAGGAGCCCCTAGGCTGGGAAGCAGCAACATCCCCACTGCCGAAGGCTAAAGGTGCAGGAGAGATCAGCTCCAGGCTGACCCCAGGCTGGTGGGGCGTTGGGGGCAGGTGGGACCTCACCCTCAGGTCACTAGATTACTGTCCATCCCCAGAAGGTAAGTGTCTTGAGGTGTGAACCTGGGGACAGGGCCCACTCCAGGCCTTCACTGGGCCAAGGTGAACGTGCAGAGGACCCAGGCAGGGGACCAGCACTGTCAACAGCCCTCTGGGGGGTTGGATACTGAGCTCTCCTAAAGGAGGCCCTGGCCAACCACTGGGCACTACGATGTGACAGTGACACCAACAGTGCTCTCTCTACAGGGACAAAGCCTTGAGCCAGCACAGCACTCCCTGTCATAGAAGACTGAGCTTGGGGTGCCAGCACACAGAGCCATGGGGTCTCAGGAGGGCCACTGCCCTCAGAGGCTAGGGCACGTCTTGTCCGAGTGGGCACAGGAAGAGCTTCAGCTGCCTCCTCCACGCAAGGGCCCAGGGGAGGACGAACAGCAGGTGCCCAGGACAGGGACCACAAGGGTGGAGCCACCTTACCCACTGACACCCCATCAAGGCAGGCCAGCGCTGCCTGCTCAGATGCCCCCGCAAGCCCGGGGCTCACCTGGCAGCCGGCCTTCTCCAGCATCTGGGCATACCGCACCGTCTTCTCAATCTCTGGAAAGACACGGATTTTGCACGTGACAGGAACAGAGAGTTTCTCATGGGCCAGCAGAACTAGGGAGAAGAGAGACTACTTGTGAGGGAACTGTGGCCCCCTCACTTCGGCGGAGCCAAGGCAGCTTTCCTGGGAGGCAGCTCCGGCCGACACTCGCAGGCTGCTGGGCAGGGCCCCTCTGCCTTCCGTCTGTCCTCACAAGTTCACATACCAAGTGTGGCCAACGCCAGCTGCCACATGATGGCAGCTGAGACCCAGCTCTGTCCCCCAGGGTTAGGAGGCTGGGACGAAGCAAGGACACAGCCCCAGAACCGACTGTCTGCTAAGGGACAGCTGGTGCAGTGCAGGTGACTTCACAGTCCCCTCCTTCCAGCAGGGAATGTGCCACGGCCAGGAGTTCCCAGGGTGATCCCAAGACACTCTGCCAGCTCCTGTCTTCTCCGGAGCCCCAACCAGGTGGCCAGTGCACGCACACCCCCACGCGGCTATCTCTGGGGATTCTCCACTGTCCGTGCGGCGGCACACAGCCAACTCACTCATTCTTTGGAGTAGGTCCCACTCTTCCTGCAGGAAGGCACCATAGTGACCTGCAAAGGACAGGTGTGGCCCGCTGGTACCACTGGCGTTGAGGACGGGCAGGGCCAAGGCTGCCTCTGTACCCTCCTCCCATGTGGGCCACTGTCTCTCTTGCAGCCATGCAGGCCCTGAGCCACCCTGCCAGGCCAGCCCCCAAGGAGACCCCCAGAAGCAGCAGTATCTCAGGTAGGGCCAGGGTGACAACTTCCGAATCGGGCAGTTTGTCAGCGTCCAACTTTGGGGCTCTTTACCCAGCTGCCGAACCCCAAAGGGCGAAGAATGCGATATCTACCCCACTTGGTTTGGGACCAACCGGCACCTCCTCAGGGGCCCAGTGAGGAAGACAGGCAGGGGTGACGGAAACATGTCAGCAAATCATATTTATCCAGAAGGAAGTCCCTGAGGGGTGAAGAGAGCCCACAAGCAAGGGCTCAGCCCCACCCTGGGCCACACTGCACTGGCCCTGGACCCTGCACCTGGGGTGTCCGTGGGCTCCGCACCCGCCCAGGCCTCGGGAGGTGCTCAACACAGGACCCTGGAGCTGAACTTGCCTCTCTTGGCTATCATCTGCGGGCAGCCCAAGTTCAGGTCGATGGCGTCGCAGTGATCCTGCGCCAGCAGAGCCGCCTGGACAAACACCTCCGGGTCATTGGCACAGAACTGGAGAAGACACATACGTCACCCACGAGCCCAGCCAGGCCCTCGTACCTTGCTGCCCAGCCCTGTGAGGGGTCCCAGCGTGACCTGATCAGGGTGTGGTCCTGGGGTCCCCTGCAGGATGGTGTCCTGCTCTACCAGCATTTACAAGGTGGCAGAGCTAGGGTAAGTCCCCAAACCACTGAGAGTAAGGTACAGATTTACAGATTTTCTGTTGATCTGTAACAGAAGCCACCATCACTGACTTCTCCTGAAGAGCAAAGCCATCTTTCTAATCATTCTGAAGCGGGAGGGAAGCAGCCCTGAGGGTGACATCGAGGGGCTCGAATCGCACACCCACACTGTCTGGACCAGCTCCCAGAGAGGGGTCGATTCTGGGAGGTGCACTTGGCTCCACCTGGCGTCAACTCCCCATACCTGGCACCACCTCCTCCCCCTTGCCCTGGAATTGGGAAGCGGTTTCTGGAAAGGCTGAGGGTGGAATCCCCACGCAGAGCGAAGGCTGCTTCACAAGCGTTCCAGGGGCCAAGGCCCGGCAGCCACAGTCCCCCCGCCCACCTGCACAATGAGGGGCCGGTCCTCGGGGCACACTTCGCAGTACAGGTTTTCCTTCCGGTAGTTGGCATCGCGGACGAAGACCTGGGCGTGCAGCATGGGAGTGTAGCACAGCTGTGCCCCGTGGCGGCGGCTCAGCAGCCTCCAGGCCAGCTCGCTCTGGTCCACCATGGGGGCCACCACGTGGCGGGCCCCCCCCAGGGTGCGGCTCCAGAACTCGAAGCCCTGCAGCTTTGCCATGGTCTCCGCACTGACACAGGGAGGCGGCCAGGGGCTCAGCCAACGTCTGGAACAAACCCCGCGGGGACGTAAGATTCGACTCAGGGGAAGTGGTTACTCTTAAGGCCACTCCTGTGCCACCTGCTGGAATTGCTCTTGGGTCACACACGTGGGCACCACAGGTGTCCGCTGGCACGGGCTTGAGAAAGGACCCCCCAGTGCTGCCACCTTCTAGTGCAGACGTTGGTCAAGTCACTGGGCCTCGACCCCCGTTTGTTAGTGGGATTAAATGTCCGCCCGGGAGGACGGGTGTGAAGAGAAGACGAAATGGCGAAGATGGCACAACCCACCAGGCCAGGACGTCCGCAACAGGCCTGGCCTCCCCGCCAGCCACGACCCCTCCTCTGCGGTGTCAGGTCTCCCTGTGAGGCTGTCACAGTCCCTGACGAGCCGTGAGGATGTGCCACTGTGACCCTACTTCCTTGTAAAACACAATTCTTGCCCCCTAGTAAGGGCGAGAAAGCACAGACTCTGCTCCGCTTTTACCCGTTCGTGGCTGGCGGGTCACCTGGGTGGAACCGCCCTCCCCTTCCAGCGGCTCCACTCGACCCGGCCGCGCCGCGGTCAGACCCGAGCACCGCGGGGCGGGCTGAGGAGACCCGCGTTCAGGCCGCTGCACGGCCGCGCCCCTCCCGGAACTACTGAGCACGCTCGGGGTCCGTAACTGACCGGGGTCCGTATGACCGGCGTCCGTAACTGACCGGGGCCCGTATGACCGGCGTCCGTAACTGACCGGGGCCCAAGCCCTGGCTCGGCATTTTCAGCAACTGTGAAATTACACAGAAATCACCGGAGTCACCAGCGTCCTTACCTGAGAGGGTCCCCGCGCGTCCGCCGCCGCTCGTGGCCCTGGCTCGCGTGGGGCCGGCTGGGTCCGGGGCGCTGGGCCCCGCCGCCCTCCCCGGCCCGGCCCGGCCCGCTCGGGTCCCGTCCCCGCTCGGGCCGCCGCAAACGCCGCCGCAGGACGCCGAAGCCGCCGCCAGGCCGCAGCCCGGCCCAGCGCTGCGCGCTGCCGCCGGAAGGGCCGCTGCCTGGGCGGTCCGGGCGGTCCGCGGTACGGCGGGAAACGCGTCCCCTGGAAACCACGCCCCGCGCCAAAGGACCGGTGTCAGAGGGGCCGCCCGCGAGGTCGTAGGTCAGAGGCCGAGGTCGGCCCCGCCAGGCCTGGTCTCGGGCGGCCAGAACCGTCGCTTAAAACGAGGTGCAGATGGTGTGGAAATTAGGCCTCGTTAAGGTATGAACAAAGCACAGGTGGACTGCGGCATGGGCCCGTCGGTGCCCGACTTTGAATTAGGAGCTTCGTCCCCCAAAAGTGGCCCCCAGAGCCCGCTGGGAACCGAGGCCCTTTGCGTTGACCCAACACTGGGCGCCTGCATAACTGCATAAAAACACGTTTTTTTGTGTACAGGAACACCCAGTGGCTGTCCTTGGACGTCCGCAGTCCAGAGCCCCATTCCCTCCTTGTTTTATTTTGAACTGGGGGGACCCACTCAGCCCCCCAGAGATGATATGAAGATTATTTTACACTGAAGACAATTTGAGACCCAACAGATGCAGAAAGAAGCGTTTTCAGAGTTTCCTTACCTAACTAAAGGCAGAAGCTTCTGGGAATGTGGCCAGAAAGTTCCCAAGGACTCTCAGTAACTAGGCCAGGCCCCCCAGGCCTTAGAAAGTGCCCGGTGTCCCCGCTGCCAGAGAGGGCTCCGGCTGAACTCGAGGCTTTGTACAGACGAAAAGTAAAATCCAAGGCCAAACTGTAAAGTGCCTGAATTTTGAATGCGTCCACAACTCATACCCACAGCCATCACCAAAGCATGATCGCTAAGCAATCATTGGCCACTACACTGTACTAACCCAGGGGCAAGCCTTAGGAAACTAGGCTTACATGCAAACAAAATTTTTTTTTTTTTTAATTTAGCAGAGGCTGGGTGTGGTGGCTTGGGACTATTATCCTAGCACTTTCGGAGGCCAAGGTGGGAGGATCACTGGAGCCCAGGAGTTAGAGAACAGCTTGGGCAACATAATGAGACCCCATCATTACAAAATATTTAAAAATTGGTTGAGTGTGGTGGTGCATGCCTGTAGTCCCAGCTACTCAGGAGGCTGAGGTGGGAGGATCGCTCGAGCCCAGGAGTTCAGCTGCAATGACCTGTGATGATCCCACTGCACTCAGCTGGGTGACAGAGTAAGACCCTGTCTCAAAAAACAAACAAAAAACCCAAACCCAAAAGGAGTGGGGAAAAGGTGTTCCTGCTCATCAAATCTTCTGATTGATGTCATGTCATGGAGGAGAGAGGGGACAGATAGATACAGTCTGAGGAGGCCAAAACCAAGTGCCAGCTGGCACTGGTTCCTCAGGGAATCTCTGGATCAAAGTGCACACCCCCAACGTTTTGGGGCACAAGATCTGCACTGCCTGCCCCAGGAATGCAGGCCACTGTCCCCCAGTTGCGTTGGGTCGAGGAAGGGGTGGTGGCTCACACTGCTTTCCCACCAGACGACAGCCCCTCGCCCTTCCGCGAGCCCCCCATGCCCGTTGCGAGTGTCCAGTCGGGTCCCAGAGCTCTGGGGAGTCGGTTCCAGTCCAAGCTCAGTGGTCGCTCGGGTGAGGGGCCGATCCCAGAGCTGCCTACTCCACCATTTTGCGCCAAGTTGCTCCTCTGCTGTTGTGCGTATCTCTTTGCGTAGCTTTGCTCGCGGTTGCTGCAGGCATCACATCGTACAGACATCGTGACCACAGTCTGCTGGTGTCTCCTACCAGCTCCAGTACAGTGCACAAAACTTCCCTTCCCTTCTATCTCCCTATCCCATACACATCTCATTTATGTTATAATCATCTTAAATATTTCCTCTGCCTACATTTAGAATTATATCATATAGTGTTATTTTTATTTGAATTGTTAAACATAAATTAGAAAACTCTAGAAAAGGAAAATATTGTATTTACCCATATCTTTTCCTTTTCCATTTTCTTTCTTTCTTCCTGATGTTTCAAAATTCTTTTTATCTTTTCCTTTTTATTCAGAAAATTGTCTTTAGTCATTGTTTTAGGTTAGGTCTGCTGGCAACACATTCTCTTTATGTGAGAATGTCTCGATTTCCTCTTCAATCCTGACAGGTATCTTTGCTGGCTGTAGAATTCTGGGTTGACAGCGCTTTCCACCCCACACTGGTCGGCTGCTGTGCCGGTTTCTCCCGGCCTCCACGGGTGCTAACAAGAAGGCTCCTGTCGTCTGGACAGTCTTTCCCCTGTAGATAAGGTGTCTTGTCTCTCTTGCTGCTTTTGAGATTTTTCTCTTTGTCTTCAGTTTTCAGGACATGACTGTGGTGTGTTGAGTGGAGGCTTTTGTGGTTTTCCTGTTTGGGGTTCAGTCGGCTTCTCAAATCCGTAGGTTTATGTCTTTTGCCAAATTGGGACTCTAAAGGCATATTTCTTTGTGGGTTTTTTTTTGAGACAGAGTCCCGCTCTGTCACCCTGGCTAGAGTGCCATGGCGTCAGCCTAGCTCACAGCAACCTCAAACTCTTGGGCTTAAGCAATCCTTCTGCCTCAGCCTCCTGAGTAGCTGGGACTACAGGCACGCGCCACCATGCCTGGCTAATTATTTTTTCTATATATATTTTTCGCTGTCCGGCTAATTTCTTTCTATTTTTAGTAGAGACGAGGTCTCGCTCTTGCTCAGGCTAGTATTGAACTCCTGACCTCGAGCGATCCACCCGCCTCGGCCTCCCAGAGTGCTGGGATTACAGGCGTGAGCCACCGCGCCGGCCTAAAGCCATATTTCTTTGAGTGCTCTTTCAACCCTGCCCCTCTTTTCCTACTGGAATCTCAGCGACAGAAACGTTAGACCTTTTGCTGTAGTACGTCGGGTACCACAGATTGGGTAACTTCTGTTCTATCAGTTGCATGAATTATTTCCTCTGTCCTTCCTTTTTTTTTTTTTTTTTTTTTTGAGACAGAGTCTCACTCTGTTGCCCGGGCTAGAGTGAGTGCCGTGGCGTCAGTCTAGCTCACAGCAACCTCAGACTCCTGGGCTTAAGCGATCCTACTGCCTCAGCCTCCCGAGTAGCTGGGACTACAGGCATGCGCCACCATGCCCGGCTAATTTTTTGTATATATGTATTTTAGTTGTCCATATAATTTCTTTCTATTTTTAGTAGAGATGGGGTCTCACTCTTGCTCAGGCTGGTCTCGAACTCCTGACCTCGAGCGATCCACCCGCCTCGGCCTCCCAGAGTGCTAGGATTACAGGCGTGAGCCACCACGCCCGGCCTCCTCTGTCCTTTCTATTCTTCTGTTAAGTCCTCATTTTTTAAAATTTCAGTTATTGTATTTTTCATTTTTAAAAATTGCATTTCGTTCTTCTTTGCACCTTCTATTTCTTTGCTGAGATTTTTCTGCTTTTCACTTGTTGCGAATGTGTTCACAATCGATGTCTGCTTTGAACCTGTGTCAGGGAATTCTCACGTTCATCTTGGTGCTGGCATCAATTTCCTTTTTTTCACTGAAATAGAGAATAACGCGTAGTGTGACAAGTGATTTTTGAGTGAAACCTGAACATTTGTGCTGTTAGGTTACGAGAGTTTGGATCATACTTAAACCTCCTGTTTTATTTATTTATTTATTTATTTTTGAGACAGAGTCTCACTCTGTCACCCAGGCTGGAGTGCTGTGGCGTCAGCCTCGTTCACAGCAACCTCAGACTCCTGGGCTCAAGTGATCCTCCCGCCTCAGCCTCCCGGGTAGCTGGAACCTTCTGTTTTAACTGGTGTCTTGACACTGCCGGGGTGGGTGATAGTCCTTGTTCTGGCTCAGCCATGGGCACTAGGGGTGGGAAGGGTGTCTCATTTCTGCCGAGCAGAAGCAGGAGTTCTGGTTCCTTCTAGTCGCCCTGCCTGGAGGGGTCAGCGCTTTGTACTGCGGGGGCGGGGGTCAGATGGGAATGGGGCTCCCTGCTGGGCGGGGGCGCAGATTCCACTGTGGTCACTGTCTACATAGTTTCTGTCTTGCTAGGCTGCCCCTTTCCTGCTTCTCTGGCCAAAGAGAGGGCTGTTCTTGGGGCTTCTGTGGCCTGTGTCTGTTGGCGTTTCCAGGCTGCTGGCTTCTTTAGCTCCAAGTCTTGGATATTTGAGGCAAAAAGAAAACTCAGGTGCTCTCCACCAGGCTGCTCTTGGTCCTACGTGGTGGCCTGGTTTGTGTTTTCTACTCAAAGTGTCCTTATGTTTGGCGTGCGTGTGTGTGTGTGTGTGTGTGTGTGTGTGTAAATCGTCCAGGTGTCGAGTTGTAATGATTTTAACAGGAGGAGCAGGGAAAATATGATGCACAAGCAGAAATCTGACAGCTTCTCAGATTTCCTCCTCACTGGTTTTTGAGCAATTTGATTTGGATGTGCCTTGGTGTCATTTTAGGTTTCTTGTCCTTGGAGTTGATTGAGTTTCTTGGCTCTGCAAGCTTATAGTTTAAGTTTGGAACTTTCATGACCATTATTTCTTCAAATGTTTGTCCCTGTGCTCCTCGCCCTGCCCTTTACTTTAGGGACAACGGTGACATGTGCACCGGACGGCTCGGCGTCATCTGCCTCTCACTGGTCCCCTGTCCATTCCCTCCGCGGGTCCAGTCCGGGTTGTTCCCACTGCTTGTCCCTTCAAGGACAAAGGCTTTAAAGCAACCGCCAATCTTTTCCTCTGTGATATCTAATCTGACATTAATCTCAGGCAATAAATTTTTCGCTTCACACGTTGTAGTTTTTATCTCTGATTTTCATTTATATCCTTTTTTGCATCCTACATATTTCTACCAATCTTTTTGAACACCTGGAATAGCTATACTATTTTAATGTCCTTGGCGGCTAATTCTAACATCTGTGCCAGGTCTGGGTCAATTTTGATTGATTTTTCTTTCCCTGTGGGACATATTTCTGCTGCATTGTACATCTGCTAATTTTTCACCAGTTGCCAGGGATTGTGAATTTTACCTAAATATTCTTGAGCTTTGTTCTGGGATAGAGAAAGTTTACCTGGAAGCGATTTCATCCTTTGGGGTTTTTTTTTTTTTTTTTTTTGAGACAGATTGTTGCTCTGTCACCAGGCTAGCATGCTGCAGCCCAGCTCACAGCAACTCCAACCTCCTGGGCTCAAGGGATCCTCTCGCCTCAGCCTCCCAAGTAGCTGGGACTACAGGCATGCGCCACCATGCCTGGCTCACTTTTCTATTTTTAGTAGAGATGGGGTCTTGCTCTTGCTCAGGCTGGTCTCGAACTCCTGAGCTCAAGTGATCCTCCGGCCTCACCAAAGTGCTGGGATTACCGGCGTGAACCACCGCGCCTGGCCATGGGGTCTTGTTTTTAATAAGTTTTTTCAGGTGAGACCAGTGCTAACTAGTAACTAGTTAGCTAATCAGTCTTGGGCTAATTCTTCCCCACGCTTCTGAGAACTCTACTAGATGCCCTGTGAACTACGAGGCTCTCCAGCGGCTGGTGGGGACAGGCAATTCCCAGCCCTGCGTGAGCACCTGGTGCTGCTCTCTCTCTGCCTTCTGGGTGGCTCTTTCCCCAGACCCAGCTAGTTTCCTCACACACGCGTGTTGCTGAGTGCACCGTGTTAGAGGCCCTCTGTCCTCGCCCTGCAGTCCCCCTGGACTCTCAGCTCCGCCTCCTCTGACAGGGCTCCGCCTCCTCTGGCAGGGCTCCGCCTCCTCTGACAGGGCTCCGCCTCCTCTGGCAGGGCTCCGCCCACTCCCTGTGCTGCCGGGAACAGCTCTCCGGGCAGAAGACTGGGACGGTGGATCCAGGCTCACCTGTCCTCGCTCCCCCTCGGGGACCCCTGCCTTCCCTGCCGTCCACACCCCAGCAACCACTGTTTCATGTATTTTGTCTGGTTTTTGGTAAATCCAGGCTGTTACTCTCTGGTCAGAGCTCTAACTCATCGTGTTAATTTTTATTTTAATTTGGAAGAAAGTAACTGAAAGGAGTGGAGATAACTGCTTAACTCCAGACACTTCTTCACAGCGGAGCTGCCTCTCGTAAGAGCTCTGTCAAGCTGACTTGTGACCTGGCATGCATGTCTGTGCTCCAAGCAGCGACGCTGCTCCAGGCAGGGAGACGTCCCACGCTAGTGGGAACTGCAGCTGCCTGGACACAGCATCCAGGCACCAGCGGGCCGGGAGAACCCTGTGTGCCAGGCACAGCCCACGGCCCTGCAGCACCCCGAGGCCAGAGACAAAGCAGAAGCAGGTTCTGAGCCCAGAGCAGCCCCCGGGCCGCCTGGAGAACAGCTCAGACTTGACTCCCACCTGCTTATGGGGCCCTGGGGGATGCTGGAACCCTCCCTGGTGACCCTGAGTGTGCTCAGCAGAACAGGCTGTGGCTGAAGGGTGCATCTTCCCCGCATGGGGAGGGGCCACGGGGGGCATGGACTTGCCTCCCCTTGCTTGGCTGCCTGTCTAGCTCCACCCTTGGATGCCCGGGCCCCACCTCACCTACCCCCTGCACCCTGGTCTGCCATCTCCCTCCCCCCAGCCAGGGCTGTCTCAGCCCCCACCCACCTTTGTGCCTCTACTGTCTCTGGGCGGGTGTCGTTCCAGAACCCCCAGGGGCTGGCCTACTCTGCTGCTCCCCTGAATTCGGCCCTGGCCCCTGTCACCATCCCAGGCCTCTAGCCCACGCAGGGCTCAGCTCGGGCTCACCCCCACTCACCCCCCCCAATCAGCCCAGATGTCCCCCAAGGGTTGCCAGGGCTGCTTCCCCCTCTTGACTCCAGGCTCCAGGTCTTGGGGGCCTCTTTGCCCCCCCCAGACTCCACTCCTCTGCCTAACTCCAGAGCCGGGCAGCCTGTGCCCGTCTGCGTCAGCGTGGCCAGGGACCAAGTGTCCGGTGTGGTGTGAGGGTGCTCATGGGCAGGTTAACGTCCACACCAGAGACTGTTCTCCACTGGGGCTGGGCCTCGTCCAACCGGCTGAAACCCCCAAAACAAAACTGAGTAATTCTGCCAATGATGGTGTTCACAACTAACTGATCACAACCAGTTACAGATTTCCCTTCTTCCTTCTCCAGTCCCACTGCTTCACTGACTAGCCTTAAAAAAAAGAAATTCTTCCAACATTGCATTGTCAGCTCAGGCCAAGGCTCCAGGCCCCGAGGGCCTCCCACTTGCCCACCCACAGCTGCGGGGCAGCTGCCTGACAAGCGAGCACCGCACACCATGCTGGGTTCCTCCTCCCGGCTGCGCCTGGGCAGCGGGCCTCAGCCAGCTCCGGGCCGTGTCCCTCATGTGCCAGCCTCCCCGGCCCATGCCCTGCAGATGTGCACACTCCGTGGCACGTGGGAGCTATGCCACGGGTCCCGGAGGGCAGAGGGCGTCCCCGTGACCCAGTGCAGTGAGGCTGGAACTTGCAGCAGCAGCTGGTCAGGGGCAGGAAAGAAAGATGCCACGAAGCCAGAGCTCATGTGCGGTTTAATTGTGGGGCTCGGGGATGAGGCGTCTGGAGCAGCAGTTTTACCAAACTGGTGCAGAACGAACAGGGTCAGACACGGGTCTCTGCACTGACGTTACAGTGAATTCAGACTCTGAGCAGCAGTCGGAATTGTCTCCAAGACAGACACAGACATCACGGAGCACGTGCCTGGTGCGGTCTGCAGGGCCAGGCCTGCTTCATGGGGGCAGCTGGGGCACCCAGGCCCATCCCGTTCCCCGGGGACGGGCCATCCCGTGGCCACCGTGCGGTGGGCAGGGCCAGCCGGGGAGGCTTACGCAGCAGGCCCGGGCAGCCCTGTGTGCACAGAAGGTGCACAGGGGACGCTGCCCGGGACCTTCACGGGGGAACGAGGCCATGGGTGGCTTCACCAGGAACGCAATAAATATGCGAATTCAAGTGGAAAACAACAGACCAAGCAAGCGGCAAAAACCACTTGGCACAAAAGGGTCAGCCCGGCTCCCGCGGGCCACGCCGGCTCTTCACAGACGGGCGTCTCAGAGTCGACGGCTCTGGGGTCCCCACGCCCTGCACGGCTGTGGGAGGTGGCGGGTGGGGAGGATGCGGCGTGACGGCCTACTTCTAGCAGCCGCGGGGACAGGGTCCCACCGGCAGGACCCTCCTGGCCCACAGTGTGGCCAGGTGAGTGGTGCAGTGCGGGCTGTGGAGGGGCGGGCCTAGCCCTCCCGCACGCTCACGCGGGGCTCAGCCAGGGAGCCATGGATGATGCCCACGATGGACTCCAGGCCGCTGCCCTCCAGCAGTGTGCGGTGGTCTCCCTCGATGATGTGCACGGACACCTTCCCGTCGCACACCTGTGGGGGGCGCCTGTGAGCTGGAGGCCACCCACTCCCAGCGACCGCCACCCTGCCGGTCCCCCGCGCACCTGGGAGAGGTTGTAGTCTGTGCCCAGGTCCTCGCCATAGGCACCGCTCGTCTTGGCACGCAGCAAGGTGACGTTGCCGTGGTACTTGGCCTTGGGTGTGTACTGCTCAGCGGCACGCAGCTTGTGGTAGAAGGACAGCGCAGCAAAGCTCAGCTCCTGGCGGTCCAAGCCGTGGTGGCTCTTGGTGATCAGGTCCACGGCGGCTGCCACGCGCTGCTCCAGCCCCTTCAGCGGCAGCAGCGCCTCCAGCACCTGCAGGGGTGGGCTCTGACCAGGCTGGACACCTCCCCGGCCCCTCCCTGCCCTGCGCCGCAGGAGGGTTCTGCTGGGGCAGAGCTGGGGGCCCTTGATGTTCCCAGCCAGGCCAGTGTTAGAGGGGAGGACCCCAACCCTCAGCCCCCAGCCCTGCTGCCCTTCCCCCCAGCTCCCTGGGCCCCGGAACTCCCTGGCCTGACCCTGCCGTGCTCGGCATCTGTGAACTGCTGCACGAAGAAGCAGATGGCCTCCGCCTCCGCCTCCGCCTCGCAGCCCGGCGTCAGCTTGGCACGGTAGCTCTGTGAGGGGAGAGGCTGCTATGCTGGGCTGAGAGTGGCCCGGACCTCCAGGGCGACGGCCACCCAAAGCCGGGAGCAGGTGGGGAGCTGGCCTGGCTCTCACCTGGGTGTAGGCCAGCACGTAGGTGTGCGAGCCGTCGAACAGGAAGAGGCTGTTGTGGGTGGGGGCTGGGCTCTGCTGGGCCTGCAGCTGTGAGCACATCTCAAAGGCCACGCAGGCGCCGTAGGAGTAGCCGGCGATGCGGTACGGCCCCTCGGGCTGCACCTGCCTGATGCAGTCGATGTAGTAGGCGGCCAGACTGTGGATGCTGTCCAGCGGCGCAGCTGCAGAGACAGAGCCCAGCGGTTGGGGTGGGGGGGGGGGGCGGCCACAGGCAGGGAGGCGCCTGGGCCCCACCGGCAGCCCCGCCACACCGGCCTCGCCCCGGACGAGCGGCCTGGGCCGCAGCGTACCTCGGGTGCACTGCAGGCCGTAGGTGGGGATGCTAAGCTTGGCGGCCAGGCTGTGGAACACGGCCGTGGAGCCCTCGATGGGGTGCACCAGGAAGAGGGGCCGCTCGGAGCTCTGCACCGTGTTGAGCCGTGTCAAGGTGGGGCCCTCGGGGTTCACCAGCAGGCTGCTCAGGTTCAGCTGGGCCTGCTGCCGGGCCGGGCTGTCCTCCTTGGGTGTGGGGGCCTCCAACTCTGAGGACAGGGGCACAGGTTAGGCCGAGCTGGACACAGACTCCAGTGCACCCGGCTCGCGATGCTTCCTAGTGCAGGCCCTGCCGGGACACCCCCAGGCTGCTGCTCCCGTGTGGCCGCCTGCACGTACTGTTGGCTGTGTCAGCCTTGGAGGACAGCTCTTGCAGCTTCCGGAGTGTGAGCTGCTGCACCTCGCGCATGGACAGCACGAGGTTGTACTCGCGCTCCAGGGTCTGGCGCACCTCCACGCTCATGAGCGAGTCCAGCCCCAGGTCTGCCAGGGAGCTGTCCAGGTTTACGCCAGCCAAGTCTCGGATGCCTGCGAAGGGAGACCTCGGTTGGCGAATCGGGAGGGGGTGTGGGGACGACTCTGGTGGGAGCCAGAATGGCAGGGGGGTGCTGGGCCTCGGGGCACCATTGCCATGGTTATAGCCACCACCCAGCTCTGCAGACTGTTGTGTGTGACCCTCAGGAGCAAGCTCACCCCACTCAGCTGGGGAACCCGTGGCACACACAGCTGCGTCTGAGACCTCCCTGGGCCGCCCTTGCTGTCCCCAGACCCTGGTGCCTCAGGCTCACCCAGGATGTGCGAAACAGCCTTCACCAGGTCCCGCTGGCTGTCCCTATCCCTGTGGGTGGTGGCCTTCTTCTTGGCCAGCACGAAGCTGCTCAGGACCGCATAGGGCTGGTGCAGGAAGAGGTCCAGCACCTCCAGGCAGGAGGCGATGCGCTGGGGCAGCGTCCCGCCGATGACCGTGTCATTGGTGCCCATCGTCTCCAGGACAACGCCCACGTCGCCGATGGCGCCCCACTGCACGGCCAGGCCTGCGGGCGAGGGGGCCGGTGGGCTGGGGCCTGGCGGGTGGGGAGGGTGGGGTGGGCGGGGTGGGGCTGGAGACCCACCTGGGAGGCCGTCATGCCGGCGCTTCTCGCAGATGCGCTCCATGGCGGAGTTGGCAAAGCCGTAGTTGGTCTGGCCAGCGTTGCCACGCCCACAGCTCACCGAGGAGAAGGCCACGAAGTAGTCCAGCTCAGGACACGCCTCCCGGGTCACCCTATGGGCACCTGTGTCACTCCCTGCCAGCCAGCGTCCCAGAAACCCCGTCTGCCCCCTCCCGAGGGAGGCCGGGGAAGCCGTGCGGCGGGGGCTGCTCCCACCTGTCCAGGTTCAGGGTGCCGCTGTACTTGGGCTTGTTGACGTCCTGGAAGGACTCGGGCGTCTGGTTCTCCAGCATGGCGTCTCTCAGCACCTGGGGGGAGGGGTCCTCAGCACCTGCTGGGGCCCAGCGGCACCCCGCCCAGGGGATACCCCGGGCTCGGGGCTGTGGAAGGCTCCGTCGTGGGGTCCCCCCTCACCATGGCCAGGTTGAAGATGCCTCCCACGGGCCCGAGCTGCGTGGCCTCAGTGATGAGGGCCCGGGCCCCCTCCAGCGAGCTGGCGTTGCTGGCGGACACCAGCACCTGCACGCCCTGGCGCCGCCACTCCTGGACCTGCTTGGCCTGGTAGCCTGTGGGACATGGGCAGTGGCCAGGCCAGGGCACAGGTGCACAGCCCTCCCCAGACACCAGGCTGGAGTTGGGGCACCACACCCAAGCCTCTTCTAAGAAGGGGGACGGAGGGGGACGGAGGGGGACAGAGCCCAGCAGCTGTCAGTGTGCAGAAGCGTGGCTGGCAGGAAAGGCCCAGGCAGCAGGAACAAGTCCCCTCCCTGGTGGCCCCAGGTTCCCGGGCTGCTCACCTGTTCGGATCCCAGAGCGGGAGGTCAGCACCAGCTTTTGGGCCCCCCGCAGAACCAGCCACCGGGCCAGCTCCAGGCCGAAGCCACCCAAGCCGCCAGTGATGACATAGCTCTTATGGGCCACACAGAAGGTCTTGGCAATAGCGGCCATCAGGGTGGGCTCCACCCGCTGTGGCACTGCCTCTGGCTCCTCCGGTCGCACCTGCACCAGATGACACCCGGCTCAGGTGCTGTGGGAGGTGGGCATTGGGCGTCAGGATGGCGGGCGCCCAGGGTCCCCACCTCACCTGAATGACAACTTTGCCAATGTGCTTCCCCTGGGCCATGTAGCGGAAGGCGTCCTCCACCTGCTCCTTGTGGAACACGGTGCACTTGAGGGGCTGCACCACGCCGTCGCGGATGCCGGCCCGCAGGAGCGCCACCACCTCTCGCCAGTCGTCATTGGCCTCCTCGAAGAGCGCGTCCAGCAGGATGCCGTGGAAGGTCACGTTCTTCAGGAAGATGGCCATGCCCAGCGGGTGGTTGTTGGACAGGTCGAATTTGCCGATCTCCAGGAAGCGGCCATGCTGGGCCAAGCACCTCACGCTGGCCTGCAGCTTTTCTTCCGCCAAGGAGTTCAGGACCAGGTCAACTCCTGGGCAACAGAGGAGTCCCCACGGTCACACCTGCTGACCAGCACCCAAGGCAGTCCCACGGGGTGGGGCTGGCCGAGCTGCTCACCCTTCCCGCCTGTGTGCCGCAGCACGTGCTGCTCGAACGACGTGTCCCGCGAGTTGGCGAAGCTGGTGCTGCTGAGCTGCGGGAACCTGGCCTGGAGGTAGGCCTGCTTCTCCGCAGAGCCTGCGGGGGGGTGTGCTGATGAGCTGGGCCGGGGGCACTGTGGGGCCGGGGGCACTGTGGGGCCGGGGGCCGGGGGCACTGTGGGGCCGGGGGCCGGGGGCACTGTGGGGCCGGGGCCGGGGGCACTGTGGGGCCGGGGCCAGGGGCACTGTGGGGCCGGGGGCACTGTGGGGCCGGGGCTGGGGGCTGGGGGGCACTGTGGGGCCGGGGGCACTGTGGGGCCGGGGCTGGGGGCTGGGGGGCACTGTGGGGCTGGGGGGCACTGTGGGGCCGGGGCCGGGGCCGGGGGCACTGTGGGGCTGGGGGGCACTGTGGGGCCGGGGGCACTGTGGGGCTGGGGGGCACTGTGGGGCTGGGGGGCACTGTGGGGCCGGGGCCGGGGCCGGGGGCACTGTGGGGCCGGGGGCACTGTGGGGCTGGGGGGCACTGTGGGGCCGGGGGCACTGTGGGGCCGGGGGCACTGTGGGGCCGGGGCCGGGGGCTGGGGGGCACTGTGGGGCCGGGGGCCGGGGGCACTGTGGGGCCGGGGGCACTGTGGGGCCAGGGGCACTGTGGGGCTGGGGCCGGGGGCCGGGGGCACTGTGGGGCCGGGGGCACTGTGGGGCCGGGGGCACTGTGGGGCTGGGGCCGGGGGCCGGGGGCACTGTGGGGCCGGGGGCACTGTGGGGCTGGGGGCTGGGGCCACTGTGGGGCTGGGGGCACTGTGGGGCCGGGGGCACTGTGGGGCTGGGGGGCACTGTGGGGCCGGGGCCGGGGGCTGGGGGGCACTGTGGGGCCGGGGGCACTGTGGGGCCGGGGCTGGGGGCTGGGGGGCACTGTGGGGCCGGGGGCACTGTGGGGCCGGGGCTGGGGGCTGGGGGGCACTGTGGGGCTGGGGGGCACTGTGGGGCCGGGGCCGGGGCCGGGGGCACTGTGGGGCCGGGGGCACTGTGGGGCTGGGGGGCACTGTGGGGCCGGGGGCACTGTGGGGCCGGGGGCACTGTGGGGCCGGGGCCGGGGGCTGGGGGGCACTGTGGGGCCGGGGGCACTGTGGGGCCGGGGCCGGGGGCTGGGGGGCACTGTGGGGCCGGGGGCACTGTGGGGCCGGGGGCACTGTGGGGCCGGGGCTGGGGGCTGGGGGGCACTGTGGGGCTGGGGGGCACTGTGGGGCCGGGGCCGGGGCCGGGGGCACTGTGGGGCCGGGGGCACTGTGGGGCTGGGGGGCACTGTGGGGCCGGGGGCACTGTGGGGCCGGGGGCACTGTGGGGCCGGGGCCGGGGGCTGGGGGGCACTGTGGGGCCGGGGGCACTGTGGGGCCGGGGCCGGGGGCTGGGGGGCACTGTGGGGCCGGGGGCCGGGGGCACTGTGGGGCCGGGGGCACTGTGGGGCTGGGGGCTGGGGCCACTGTGGGGCCGGGGGCACTGTGGGGCCGGGGGCACTGTGGGGCCGGGGGCACTGTGGGGCCGGGGCCGGGGGCTGGGGGGCACTGTGGGGCCGGGGGCCGGGGGCACTGTGGGGCCGGGGGCACTGTGGGGCTGGGGGCTGGGGCCACTGTGGGGCTGGGGGCACTGTGGGGCCGGGGGCACTGTGGGGCTGGGGGGCACTGTGGGGCCGGGGCTGGGGGCCAGGGGCACCGTGGGACCAGGGCCGGGGGCCTCACCCACGGTGGTGAAGACGCGGCAGCCCAGGCTGAGGGCGATGGCGATGGCGGCCTGGCCCACGCCGCCCGAGCCTGAGTGGATGAGCACCGTCTCCCCGCGCCGCATGCGCCCACGCACCACCAGCGAGTAGTAGGCCGTGGTGTAGACGACGGGCACCGAAGCCGCCTCCTCCAGGGTCCTGGGAGTGGGTCACAGGGTCAGCTCGGCCTGGCCGTTGGTTGATGCTGACACCCATGGGCGCCCTGGGCCCCGTCTGGCCAACATACTCACCAGCCGGAGGGCACGTCCCAGAGGAAGTCCCGGGACAGCTGGATGGATGTGGCCAGGCCTTCGGCGGGCACCAGCCCCATCACACGCTTGCCACTGGCGTCTCGGCCCGAGAACTCCATGCCCAGCATGCAGTCCCGTGAGGCCCACTTCCCTGGAAGCAGGCGGTGGTGAGCCCGGGGCGGGGCCCTGATGTGCCAGCCCGGGCCCCCGGAGCCTCGCCAGGTGCCTGGCAGGTTCTGGTGTCGGACTCCACCGGAGAACACCCGGCCCTGCCCAGCCCAAGGCCTTACGCTTAGTACCTGGGATGGCATCAGGGGACAGCTTGCCCGTGGCCAGCATGACGTCTCGGAAGTTCAGCGAGGCGTAGTAGATGGTGCAGAGCTGGGCGCCGGGGCTGGCGGGTGGGGCGTGGCCCAGTGGGGAGCAGACCCAGCGGATGGAGGAGAGGTCCCCCCGGGTGAGCACGTTCACGAAGGCGTGTGCGGTCTGCTCCTCTGGCTTGTCTGCAGAATAGGCGGGACAGCTGCCGCGGCCTCCCCAGCAGGGCCTCCCATCCCCTCCCCACGCGAGGAGCCCGAGAGGCGGCAGGGCGGTGTCTGGGGCTCACCCTGCTCCAGCAGGAAGTGGCGGAAGGCCCCCCAGGCCCCGTCGCGGTAGACGTTCATCACCAGGTCCCCCTGCAGCACCTTCCGCAGCTCCGCAGAGCCCGGGTCCACCTCGGGGACATGGGACGTGCTGCTCAGGTTGGACAGAAAGATGCACCTGCGGGCGGGCGGAGGCGGTGAGAGGGCCACACGGGGAGTGGGGAGGAGGAGATGGGGGAGGGCAGGGGCACCTACCGGATCCGGTGCCCGCCGGGCTCTTGGCGGAGACAGTTCACCAAGCCCACCACACCCGAGGTGGTGCAGTTGATGGCCTTCAGCCACACGGGCCGGGGGGAGTCGTCGGCCAGAATGTTCTGCAGGACGAGGGGAGGGTCAGCTGCTGGGACAGCCTCGGGCTATGCCGTGGACCTGCACCAGGTGAGCAGGTCCCAGGGCCCGGGGGGGCCAGGTGAGCAGGTCCCAGGGCCCGGGGGGGCCAGGTGAGCAGGTCCCAGGGCCCGGGGGGCCAGGTGGGGACCGACCTTCAGAGAGTCCACCCATCGGAAGCTGGTGTCCTCCACGGGCAGGAAAATGGGGCTGTCCTGCGTGGCGGGCCGGCGGCACAGGAAGAGCGCAGAGCCATAGAAGGACTTCTTCAGCCCCACCAGGTGCAGCGACGTCCTCGCAAACAGGCTTTCCCACTCGTCCTGTGTGCACGCGGAGGTCAGGGCCCGGTGGCCTGGCCTTCCCCTGGCCCCCCGGGACCCCTGCCCAGCAGCGCACCTGGCTCAAGAGGCCCTGCACGAGCTCTGGCTCGGAGGAGAGGAAGGTCACGGTGTCCCCAAGAGGGTGGCCCCTGAGCAGGGTGTGCAGCAGCAGGAAGCCGCCCTCTCGGAGGGCAGCTGCCATGTGGCCGAGGGCTGAGGCCGGGTCCCCGAGGTCAGCCACGGCACAGTTGCACACCAGGAGGTCAGCAGCGCCCAGGCTGCCGGGCGCAGGGTCTGCGGGGTCCCACTGGGCCTGGGCAACATTGAACTGCTGCAGCTTGGCCTGCGCCGCCTCCAGGGCCTGGGGGTGGCGGTCAGTGGCCGTGTAGCTCAGCTGCAGCATCGGCTGGGTGTTGAGCAGGCCTGGGATGCGGGAGTACAGGTGTCCCTGGCCGGCCAGCACCTGGGGGTGGGGAAACGTCTTCTTGGAGTGGCCCTGGGCCAGGGAAGTGTCCTTGACCTGGGGCTGGGCAGACGTCCGTAGGGCCACAGTCGCCAGCTGCGCCCACGGACAACAGCATGGACGCCGCCTGCCCCTGAGCTCAGGGTCCCTGTCTGCGGTGACCCTCAGAGCCCCAGGCCCCGGGGCTGCCGCAGGGACACGACCAGCTGGCCCGGCATCCGACGTGCAGCAGCCCAGGCGGCACCTACCTCCCCCACCTTCATCCTGGCGCTGCCCAGGCGGCACCTACCTCCACCACTTTCATCCTGGCGCTGACCATGTTCTCCAGGGCAGTGTCCACACAGGCCTTGAGCGTGGGGGCGTCTAGCAGGCCGCAGAGCAGGGGGTCCTCCGGCAACAGGGGCCTCTCCTGGGCCAGCTCCAGCTGTAGGCTCCCGTTGAGCTGCAGCTGACAGGCGGCCCACAGCAGCCGAGGCAGCCCCTGCTGGGGGGGAACCTGGGGGGGCTGGGCCCCCTGCGGCCCAGGCGCCGCCATCTTCAGCCCCTGCTGGGTCACCTTGGCCTGCAGGGCCTGGGCCAGGCCTGGGGAGGGAGAGACAGCCTGATGCTGCCTGAGGCCCCAGCAGCAAGACTCTGCTTGAGGTGGGGACCTGTGTGGCCCTCTGGACCTGCGTGGCCCGGACCTAGACACTGACCCCTGCCCACTGTGGGCGCGTGGGGAGGAGCCCGGCCAAGGGGTCCTCGATCCGACAGTGTTCCGTGCTCGTCCCCAACCCCACCCCGAGCCAGGGTCTCCCATATATCAGCCCAGGTACTGGCCCCAGCGGATTGGTCTATACTGAGTGGTGGCCGAGGCCACAGCCAGGAGGAGACCATGTCTCGTCTTTGTCCCCAAGTCCCTTTGAGACAGGGACAGTTGACAAGCATGACCACAGGTTTGGGGGAGGCAGCTTCTTCAGCTCCAACAGGCCAGGGCTGTTGGAGACAGGCCCCGAGGGGAGGCAGGATGGGGTCTACTTGAAGGAGAACTGGGATGTGGCCACCAACGGCTGTCTTGGGAAGTGATGAGCTCCCCGTTGCCAGAGGCACCCAATAGGCCAGGCAGGGCAGGGCAGGGCGGAGCCTCACCCTTGCACAGCTGCAGCTCCTCCTGCAGGGCGGTGCTTGCGGACAGGCACCCGTCCTCCATGTGAGGCGTGAAGCAGAACTTCTCCAGGGTGGGTGCCAGCTGCTCCTGCTGCCGGCGTGGGGCTGACGAGGCGTGGAGCCGCATGATGCGGGCGCCTCCGGCCATGGTGCTGTTCAGACAGCTGTTCACCACCAAGTCAGCCGCTGTGGGGATGGGCGGGTGAGTGCAGGCAAGGGGAGCCGGGGCGCTGGGGCAGGGGCAGGGGCCGGGGCCGGGGCCGGGGCATGGGAGCCGTGCTACCTTGGGCCTCGCCCTGCAGCGCGTACACTTTCTGCCGGTGGGTGGCAGGGTCGATGTGGATGGTGCCGATGCGGGTGGGCAGGACCAGGCTGCGCTGGCCCGAGACCAGGATGAACGCCTGCAGCATGGTGTCCAGGAAGGTCACCCAGTTGTCCCTCCACAGCAGCCTGGCCGAGGTGCCTGCACAGACGCCCGGTCCGTTCAGCAGGGCTCTTGGCACCGGGACCGTGGTGGAGCCCACGCACACCTCTCAGGCACCCCAAGCCACCCGCCTGCGCGGCTGAGCCGCGGCGCAGCCCACACACCCCGCCCCACCTTCGAGGCTGGTGTCCAGCATGCCCTGGAAGTGAGGGCCGTAGTCGTAGCCGCGCAGACGCAGCTCCTTGTACAAGTCCGCCTGGCTCAGGCGCAGGGCCCCGGGGTCGGCGGGGGCAAGGTCTTCCAGGTGGTCGAAAAGCCTGGGGTCGGGGTCCTCCCACTGGTACACCTTCCCTGCGGGCGGGGGCAGGGCGGCCTGAGTGGGGCCGGCGGGCTGGCCGGCGGGTGGGACCCCTCCACACATGCCCAGGCCCCGCCCCACTCACCACTCACTATCAGGTTAGCGTTCTGGGACACCTCGAAGGTGTGGGAGGCCTCCATGAGCCGCACCTCCAGGGTCACAGTCCCTGTGGAGCAGCGGGGTCAGAGGCTAGAGGTCAGCAGCCCCTCCCCCAGCCACCCCTGCCTCTGGCCCGGGGGTGTCCCTCACCAGTCTTGGGCAGGATGGTGGCCTGGTGGAGGGTCACGTCCTCGAACACCACCGGCATCTGCTCCATGGCCAGGCCCAGGGTGCGGGCCAGCGTCCTCCACACCAGGTGCAGGTGGCCCGTGGCGGGGAAGATGACGCGCCCGTCGATGCAGTGGTCCACCAGGTAGTGGTCGGGAGACTCGGGGCCGGCGTCTGCAGGTGGCCGCGGCCTCAGTGCCGGCTCGCCCAGGGAGGGGCAGCCTTCCCGCCCACCCGCCCTCCGGCCCTGGGCCTGGCTCACCGATGTTGTAGACGGTGGCCGAGGAAGAGCTGGAGCCATTGGGGAAGTCCTCTGCAGTGGGCACGTCCCACGTCTGGCCATGGTCCCACTTGATGTGGGGGGAGATGAGGGGCGTTCCCCGGGGGACTGGGAACTCCACAGGCGGGAATAGGGCATTGGGGTTGACATCAATGCTGCCAAGGGGAGGGGCAAGTGAGCATACACCTGGCCTCCTCCAAGGCCAAGGGAGCCGGCTCGGCCGGGGGGCACCCGTGGGCTCTGGGTCCAGCCCACCCGCTGCTGGCCTGGGCCAGTGAGGGGCTCCCAGCCGTTCGTGCCACCCACGTTCCCTGCTCCCAGGGAGGAAGGGCTATGTGGCCCCCGGGAGTGTGGGGTGCGGTGGGGAGGGGAGGGGACCCACCCTGTGAGGTGGACCTTGCCCACGCCTGCCAGGAAGAGCTCCAGGTTGTCCCTGTGGTCCTTCTTCATCAGGGGCACGATGGTGCAGCTGGGCTTGAGGCCACGCTTGAGCACGGCCTGGGGGTGGGAGGGGCGCTGGGGTCATCCTGCCTCCCCTCACCCACCTGGGACCAGCACCCCGCGCGGCCGGCGTCCTACCTGCAGCAGGGCGTGGGGGGCGATCTCCAGCACCACCGCGTGCTCGGGGACGTGCCGCAGTGCCTCCTGGAACAGCACGGGGCTCACCAGGTTGTTCACGTTGTACTCGGCGGAGGACGTGCGCGCCAGGCTGCCGCGCCACTGCGCCTCAGGGATGGAGGTGCTGAGCCAGCGCGCGGAGCGGGGCCGTGGCTCCCGGATCACCTGCGCACACGGCTGGGTCAGCGCCGAGGACGTGGGACAGCCGCACCCCGGTCCCACCGGCCGGCCCAGCCCACCTTCTTGAGCGCCTTCAGCAGCGTGGGCGCGATGTCCTCCATGAAGTAGGAGTGGAAGGCCATGCCGCCCGTCCGCACCTCCTTGGCAAACACGCCCTCCTGCTTCAGCTGCTGCACGAATTCGGACACCGCAGCCTGGGCGTCGAGGGGCCCCGGGTGAGCTCTCCTGGGCCGTGCACCCACCGTGTAGCCCCCTCTGCTCCGGTCTCAGAGCAGGTGGGGGTGCCCGGAGCCCACAAGGGAATGGGGAGGGACAGGGTAGGGGTCACACGGTGACAGAAGCAAGGGACAGAGGAGCCCGTCAAGGCTACAGGGCTCACCTGTGGTCCCGAGATGGTCACCGTGTCCTCGGAGTTGTGACACGCAGGCACCACGCCAGGGGGGCAGCGCTGCTTACACTCCTCCCAAGACAAACCTACGGCAGAGCCAGCCTCAGAGGGTGGCTGTGAGGACCCCAATCCCTGCCCAGCAGGCCCTTCCCGGCCACCAGAGATGCCCAGGGCGTCAGCGGTAATGATGGGGGCGTAATGACAGCCGCCGAGCCACTTTCGCCCCTGCTGTGTGTGACCGTGGGAGCCACTGTGGGGGTGGAGGTGCCGTCCCAGGTGGGGAGCTGGCTCCCAGCGCAGTAATGACACCCTGGGGCCCAGATGGGGACTGGGACCTCACCCCCAGGATGGGCTGCCCTGCCCGACGCCTGGGCTGCCCTCTGCCGTCCTCTCCAGCCTCGACCTGCGTGACCCCCCAGGGCCCAGGAACGGGCACCGGCGTAGGGCAGGCGGGTGAGGTCTCCCAGCCAGGTCTCGTGTGTGCGGGGAACACGCACAGGTCAGGTTCAGGCCTGATGTTGCCAGTGAGTGCCCCAGGCACAGGGTCGAGGGCACGGGGCTGGCTCCTAGGGAGCCACGCAGGGCACCAGGGGGAGGTGACACCTACCCACAGCCGCCATGGCACCTGGCGGGATGTTGGCGTCCTTGATGCACTGGCCCCTCCAGTAGGCGGCGAGGACAGCCTCCTCCTGGGACAGGCAGCCGTCTGCGTAGCCACAGGCCACCTCACCCAGGGAATGCCCGATGATGCCGTCAGGCCTCAGCCCCATGGAGCTCAGCAGGTCCAGCAGGGCGATCTGGGGGCAGGGATGGGACGCGTCAGGCCGGCCGGACCCTTGGGCCGTCATCCCCACCCCTACCCCATCTGCCCTCCCAGGCCACCTGGTAGGAAGGACCCAGACTGTGGCCCACGCTGGGCTCTAGGGCAGTGCGGTCTGGATGGGACCAGGAGCCCCTAGCTGGCACCAGGCCGGTGCCCAGACACACATGTGTGCTCGGGCCCCACCTGGATGGCCGTGAGGCTCACGAAGGCGTGGACGATGTCGTCGAAGGTGTTCTCCTCTGTGCTCAGCAGCAGCTCCGACACCTTCAGGCCCAGCGGCTTCAAGGCCTCATCAGAGCGCAGGATGGAGTCGCGGAAGCTGTCCAGGCGCATGAGGCTCAGCCCCATCCCGCGCCACTGCGTGCCCATCCCTGTGCAGAGAGCGCGTCAGGCAGGCGGCCCCCCGCGGCGGCCCCCCACCCTCGCCCTGGGGAGGGGCTGCCCTCGCATGTCCGCGGCCACAGGGCGGGCTCACCGGAACAGATGAACCACAGCGGGCGCTCGCCGGGGGGCACCTGCTGCACCTCCCAGCCACCGCCCGCGACGCCCAGCACGGCGTAGCCCCTGAAGGGCATGGTGGACGTGGGGGTGGCCGCGATGTCGTTCAGCATGCACACGAAGGCCAGGTCCTGGCTGTGCTGCTGGCCCTGCTGGAGCAGGGCCTGCACAGCCTCGGGGGTGCGCCCGCTGGCCCGCAGCAGGCGGGGCAAGGCTGCGTGCGGCGCGGGGGCGGGGGGCGGCCGTGTGTTGGGCTGCAGGATGACGTGCACATTGGAGCCACCGAAGCCGAAGGAGTTGATGCTCACGTTGCCACCGCGGACGGGCAGGGGCCGGTCCACCACCTGCAGCCGCCCGTCCCGCAGGGCAGGGATCTTGGGGTTGGGACTGTGGAAGTGCAGGTTGGGGGCCCATTGCCCGTGCTCCAGCGACAGCAGCACCTGCAGGGCATGTGCTGGTGGGCGGCTGTCCCGGCTCCCCCACCCGCTGGCCGCAGCTGGGTGCAGGTGCTTCCCCGGGAGACCCCCATGTGGGCCCCAGGCTGGCCACACCCACCGTCTGACGCACTTCCTGGCCCCCGTCTGGTCCTGCCATGGCAGGGTCTGCTGACCAAGCTGCGGCAGCCCTGCCCTCAGTGGCCCCCGGGGGTGGGGCGCTCGGCCTGTTCTGGGCCTCAGGCCCTCCCCCGGACCCTGCCCTCGCCCAGCCCCACAGGGACACCAGAGACTGGCTGTGGAGCTGGACACTAAGGCCCCTCAGCCAGGCCCCACCCAGGCGTGGCACCTCAGGGAGGCTGGGGGCGGGGGCGGGGGCCTGGGTCCTTGGCCGTCAGGTTACCAAGCCCAGCGCTCCTGGGGGTCACCCTAAGGGGCCCCAGGTGCCTGCCAGTTGGTCTGGAAGCTATAAGAATGGGCAGGTGACGTCTGCTCCCATGCCCTGCTGAGACTCCTCTAGCCATTCCCCTCCCTCCCTCCCTCTTCGCCTGAGCTGCTCCTCTGGCGGGCTCTGCCCAGGTCCCCCCAGCGAGGAGCTGCCCAAACTCCCCCCTGCCCCAGCCGCACGGCCTCCGCTCAGTCAGGCCCCGGCACAGCCCGCTTTCGGGGGGCGTGGGGGCTCCTGGCAGGCAGGAAGCAGTATGGTGTCCCTGATGCACAGCCACCTCCTGAGAAGGGGGCAGGGACCGGTAGCCCCCAGAGCCCACCCTGCCTACCTTGGCCAGGGCCGCGAGCCCTGAGGCAGGCTCGGGGTGCCCCATGTTGGACTTGGTGGACCCGACCAGCAGTGGGTCTTTGCGGGAGGCACACAGGGCTCGGACGATGCCGTTCAGCTCCTGCGGGTCGCCCACCTACGGGGACACAGGGGTGTCGGGCTCCAGCCAGGCTGCCTCCCAGCCGTGGAGGGGATAGAGAGCGCGGGTGGAGGGCACGGGGCAGAGGCAGGGCTGCGCAGGGGCCTTCACCTTGGTGCCTGTGCCATGGGCTTCGATGTACTCGAGGGACTCGGGGGCCACCCCGGCTGGCAGGTACAGGGAGCGGAGAAGCTGCTCCTGGGACTCTCCAGAGGGGAATGTCACACCTGCGGAGGGATCAGGCTCAGCACCCGCCGCTGCCATCCCCGCCTGCCACGCACCGCCCACCACCCCTGCCCAGAGCCCACCTTGCTCCTTGTAACCATCTGTGTTGGTGCCGGCGTTCAGGATGGTGGCGTACACCCGCCGAGCCAGGGACTTCTTGGTCAGCAGGACAGCCATCACGGCCTCTGAGCGGCAATATCCGTTCCCTGGGGCAGAGCAGAACCTTTCCTGGGGCTCGGCCCAGCCAGACCCCTGCTGGGAGCTCTGGGCAGGAGGTACGGGGGCAGAGACCCCCTGGCGGGGCTCCAGGGGGTCTGCGGAGGTGCCCACCTGAGTCGTCGAAGGACTTGCAGGTGCCTTCGGGGCTGAGCATGCCCAGCTTCATGAACTGCACAGAGGTGTTGGGCTTCAGCAGCAGGTTGATGCCCCCCACGATGGCGGCCGGGCACTCCCCGCTGCGGATGGCCTGGTAGGCGTTCTGCAGGGCCAACAGGCTGGAGGAGCAGGCCGTGTCCAGGGAGATGCTGGGCCCTGTGTGTAAGGGCACATTGCGCTGGGGGCCCAGCCGGGGCCCTACATTGTGGCTGGGGGCGTGGCTGGGGCAGCGTGGGCTGGGGGGCCGTGGCTAAGGGCCCTCCCCGGGAACACTGAGATCAGACCCCCAAGGGGTCTCCCCAGCATGCACTGGACACACATCTTATGGCTCATGCTTAGCATGTGGAAGGCCTGGGCGGCACCTACCTTTGAAGTCGAAGAAGAAGGACAGCCGGTTGGCCATCATGGCACGCTGGCAGCCCACCATGCTGTAGCCCACGAGCGTCTCAGGGTCTCGGCTCAGGGCCTCCGAGGCCTCGGAGCCACCCACGCCCACCCAGACGCCAGTTTGTGTCCCTCGGAGCGAGGCTGGGTTGATGCCTGCCAGGAACACGGTGGTCAGGCCGGCCGCCCTCCTGGCCCACTCTGGGGGTGGGGCCTGGTCTCGGGGCCTCATGGTTGGGGTGAGAGGGGCTCCCTCCCAGCAGGACTCTGGAAGGGGCCAGGGACGGTGAGGTGTCCTGCCAAGGGGACAGAGCAGAGCCACAGTGGGCGGCCAGCCCCGTAGGGCCCAGGACTAAGAACCGGGTCAGAAGACATGGAGTGTCGAGACAGGTGGGCCCAGGAGAGGGCGCCAGAGGCGGCCAGAGGCAGCTGTGGGAGGACAGAGAGCAGCATTGTCCCTGGCGTCACCCGCAGGGTCTGTGAGCCCCTGGGCCAGGGAGTGCCCCAGCTCCAAGGGCACCTGCCCCGGGCAGAGCAGAGACAGGGAGACAAAGGCCGTGTGTCTGGCGGCAAAGAGAGATCTGCAGGTCGGGCCTGGGAGCAGGAAAGGCCCAAGGGACACGGAGCCCCCCAGGACCCCCCACCAGCCCTCCTGGGGTGGGCAGGGGCCAGCCGGCACCTACTGACAGGGAGGGGACCAGGCGGTTTCCCGAGGCTCACCCTCTCGCCCAGAGGGCCTTCTACGCCCGGCAGGAGGGACAAGCCCATGTCCCCAGCCCGAGGTCACACAGTGCAGAGGCCAGGCTGGTGGGATGGGCTCCCCACTTGCAGGCCCCCAAAGCAGGGGAGGGAAAGGTGGAGCAGAGGCTGCCTGGGGGGCCTGGGATGAGGGGTGCTGGGACAGCAGGGTGGGAGAGACACAGAGGACGGCCAGTGCTGCGGGCTGCCAGGCTGGGGGCAGCAGCAGGAGGACGGGACTCGGGGGCTGCTCCAGAGCCTCCTGCTCTGCCTGTCATCCCGGCCCTCGCCCCAAGACCAGCCAGACCAAGACCAAGACCAGTCAGGAGTGAGGAAACTGGGGCACTGGGGCACACCCGGGACACCTCCAGTGTGCAATTGTGAAACCGTGACCTGCCCAGGGGCCCACGCCTCCCTGAGCCTGCTGGCTCCAGATCAGGGGCCAAACCAGGTTTGGGACATGGCCGGGAGAAGGCAGGGCTGAGCCCTGCTCTACCCTAAAGAGGCTGTGTGACGCTGGGGCATAGCCCCGGCCAGCCAGCAGCCCTGAGGACCCACCTCCGTCCACAATGGCCTCGTAGGTGACTTCCAGCAGCAGCCGCAGCTGGGGATCCATTGTGTGTGCCTGCTTAGGGTGCACCCCAAAGAAGGAGGCGTCGAACTTGGACAGGTCCTTCAGCTTGCCAGACCGCCGGGGCAGGCCGTAGAGCCCTGCAGGACAAGGCAGGCGTTTTCCTCCCCTGACTAAGGCCACTGGAGGGCAGAGGCAGCGGAGGGACGCTACAGACCCTGGCGGTGGCCGTAGTGGAGCTATGGAGCCTCAGCTACAGCCAGGAGGCCCAGGCAGTTGAGCAGCCTCCCTGGGAGGGGCGGATGGTGAACCCCAAAGCAGGGGCTAGGGCTGCCAGGTCCCCCACATGGGACCCCAGCCCCACCTGAGAAGGGCCCCAGAGCGAAGCTTGGTGAGGCGCGGCCAGGGGACCCTCTGCCTGGCCAGGGCCTGGGCTCCGCCATGCTGACTCACACCCCGTCCGGCAGGTAGGGCTGTTCTGCGGGAGATCGTACTAGGCGTGGGAGAGTCAGCCTGGCCTCTCTAGGGTACCTGGTGTCCTGTATACCAGCTCAGGACACGGGAAGGGATGGTGTGGCCAGAGGGCTCGGGCCCCAGTTCATCACCCATGCTCTGAGCCTGGCTTCTCTGCCAACAGGCAGATGAGGCCTGCTCGGCCCTCGGCCTCCCAGCCATCTGGGGAGCCTCCCGGCAGGCCGAGCCCACACCCCAGGCCATCCTGGCGCCGTGTCCAGGAAGAGGCTGCAGTCCGGCCTTGCCTGTGGGCTCCACAGCACCAGCAGCAGTTGGAAGATAGCATGGCAAGAGGCTGCCTGAGGGGCAGAGCTGGAGTTGAAACTTCCCACCTCGAGCAAGCAGAGCCGCATGGCCACTCACCAGCTTTCCACCGCCGGTCATCATCTGTGACCATGTCCACACCGTCAATGAGGTTGGCCCAGAACTCCTCCATGTTCTCCGATTCGGGCAGCTTCCCGGACATGCCGGCGATCACCACCTCCTCCATGGCTCTTCTGTGGGGAGGGCAGCGTGGCCCCACAAGGTCTCAGCCCTGGGCCAGCACCCCCAGCCCACAGCCTCAGCACCCCAAATGGTGGCTGTTCAAGATTCACTGGCCAGAATTGCCTGACCTGCCCATGGGGCCCGAGTGCAGGCCCTGGCCTAGCTGCCCCCCTCCCCACCATCCTGCCTGGACAGCCCGAGAGCAGGGCCCAGAATGCCCCCCTGAGACACCTCCAGACCCAGCTCCTGGGCCCGGCCCTGCTGGAGGGGCTGGGTGCTCTGGGCTTTGGCACCGGCCTGTCAACTCTGGGGCCCTGCTGCCCCAAGTGCCCAGCGATCAGCTGCCTCTGCAGCAGTGCCTGGCTTTGACTTGGCCAAGCTTCAGCCCTGCAACCTCCTGCGGCTGGTGCTCCTGGGCCATCCCTGGGGCTGTGGGGACCTCAGAGCAGAGCAGGCAGGCAGGGTCTTCCTGGAGATGGAGGATGAGCGCCCCCCCCCCGCCTCGTGCCCAGCCTGTTAAAAGCCAGCAAGGAAATGCAAAGGCCAAATACACCAGGTCCCAAAGCAGGGTGTAGGGCACTCGGGCCACTCACCCCAGGCCACATGGAGAGGCCCCCACGTTAGGGGTGAGGCCTGCTCTACAGGCCAGCCCAGGAGCTGCAGGGTTGGGGAGGGACGGGGCGGGGACAGGCCTGCACTCTGGGTGCCAAGGCCCGGCAGGGCTCTGGAGAAAGGTAGCCTCTGCTCCACGATGGACTGACCCAGTCAGTCCGACCCTTACAGCAAGGTCCAACCTGCAGAAACACTCCGGGCCAGGTGCTAGGCAGGTGCTGCCCAGCTCCAAACACCTGTGCAGGTGAGGCCTCAGGACACTTGCTCGCCTCCCTGTACCCAGAGCACAACAACCGCCCGGGGCTCAGGTCCCTAAGATGTCCACAGAGAAACCCAGGCCACTGGGCAGCAAGTCTAGCAAGGGCTGCTGTGCAGCCTGAGGCAGAAGGGCAAGGCCCGGCTGGTCCAGTCACTTCCACCAAGGCCCCAGGGCCTCACCGCCAGCCCAGAGAGTGGAGGGAAGCGGCCTCCCTTGGGCGCCCGGCAGGGCAGGCTATCGCCGCAGGCGGGTGGTTGCCTCCCACCGAGTGAATAAAGAGCCCTTGGCCGCGGAGGCACCGGCTCCAGGACGCCACTGGCTCCAGGACGCGCCGCTCAGTTTTCCCTACTTGCTATTCACGCGGAGTCGGCGGGAGGCAGGGGGTGGAGACCCCCGCGGCGCCCGGGTAGGGGGCTGCTCGCACCCCTGCGCCTCAGCCCGCGGCGCCCGCCTGACGGGGAGGCCGGTCCCCTCCGCGCGCTGCCTCTTCCCGGGTCCCGCTCCGCTGGGCCTCGGCCTTCGGAGCCCCGAGGAGGCGGCGGCCCCGGGGCCTTTGTGGGCGCCTGAGGCCGGCCCGGGCTGCGCGGGGGCGAAGATGGCTCTGTCCGCGACCCTCCCGGCCCCGGGCCCCTCCGCCGCCCTACCCGCGCCGGAACCGGGCGCCCCGAAGGGGCTCGGATACCGAGCCCGGCCAGGCCGCGTGGTGACCCTGCTGCGGGCGCGCCGGGCCACGCGCTTCCTGAGGCCGAAGGACGCGGGCCCGCGCCGCCCCGTGAGCGCCCCCGGCCCGGCCCCGCAAGCGCCCCCAGCCCGGCCCCGCGAGCCCGGGCCTGGCCCCGAGTTCCCGGCCCGGCCCGAACGCCGTGGCCGTACCTGGTCTGGGCGCGGGCGGCGGGCGGCGGGCGGCGAGGGAGGGCGGCGCGCGGAGCGAGGCCGGGGCCGGGCCGTCTCTCTGGCTCCCTCTAGGCCGGCGCCGGCGCTATTTAAACCGCGGCCATCCCCGGGCGGCCACGCCACATGGGCTGACAGCTTGGCTGCGCCGCCCAGGCCAATGAGCGTCGGGGCTGCGCCCCGGGACCCGGCGCGCCGCCGCCGTGGGGTGATGCCCGTGCGCGCCGCCGAGCCAGCCCGCGCGAGGACGCGCCCAGGGGGAGGGGGCGCGGGCGGCGCGCGGGCATCCCCCGCCCCCGACTTCCGTTCCCCGCCCCCCGTCCGGGTCCGCCGGCCACGTGTGCGCCGCGCGGGCGGCGGGACGGGGAGCGCTTGGGCCACTCCGGGTGCCGCGCCCGGGGAAGCGGGGCGGGCGATTGGCGCAGCCCCCACCTCACGGGCGGGCGGGAGGGGTCCCCGCATTGGCGGCAGCCGGCTCCACGCCGCCGTCGCTACCCGCGCGGACACGGGGCGTGGCTCCCGCGGCGGCGGCCAATCGGGCGCCGGGGGTGTTTGCGCCGGCCCAATGGCGGCGCGCGGGTGGGCGTTGCTAGGCGATAGGGTGATGGGCCGCCGCGCGAGCGCGGTCGTTGACCCCGAAGGGCGCCCCGCGCGGGGTTACTGCCGGTCACCGGTCCTCCTGGCCGGGCCGCGCGGGGTCCCGGTGGACGCCCACCGCCCCGCCGCCCCTCCTTGGCAGCCGCCCTGGGGGCAGGGACGGGGGCCAGCCGGACGGGGGCACCCCCAGGGCCCAGCGGGGTCTGCCAGGACACTCACTTGGCGGGATTCGGACAAAAGAGCCTCTGCCCAGGCAGAGGCCGCGGGTTCTCCACGCGCGCGGGCGGAGGCTCTGCCCGGCCACACGGGTGCTCCTGTGGTTCTCCCACGGGGGTGGCTCAGAGGGGTCCTGCCCTGGCCCGCACCGTGAGACACCACCTGAGGCCACAGGCATTCTACTGGCGTCCTGCTCTGGGGCTTCGCGGCTCGATGGGCAGTGCTCAGCTGTGCAGAGGGCCTGGGACCTCCCTGTCCTGGCACCCCTTGCCCTCCTCCCTTTCAGGGGCGCAGGCCTGTGGGCTGTGGTCTCCGCTGGGCCGCATGGGAGGCAGCAGGATGGGCAGCTGCAGTCCTGCACAAGGCTACTGTTTCCTCCTGCAGCCCGTCCACACAGCGGGAGGAAGGGTCTGGAAGGACAGGGAAGACAGGGCCAAGTCTGACACTGAACTGCGTCCTCATTCAAGGGCTTTTCTCTGCCTTCAGATTTCAGGGTGAGGCCATATGGTCAGCCTAAGCAAAGCTTTCCAGGCACCCGGCATCCCGAGTGGCCAGGAGCAGCTGACCGTGCTGTGCAAACGCCCCTCCCAGTGCCTTCGGACATCCCAGACCCATCTCGCCACAGCGCTGCTGGTCAGTGGTCTGCAGGGCTGTGCCGAGGCCATGGGGACTCCTGATCTCATGATGGGCCAGCCAGAAAGGAGGCCCTGGGGCCCGCACCCCAGAGGGCTGAGGACTTGCCCACCTGCTCTGAGCTTCTACAGAAGGAGACAGGCAACTCTGCTCACTTTCAGCTAAAGGAAGTCACAGAGCCACACCTCGTTTCAAGGGGGCACCCCCATTCCCATTTGTGTGTTTACATGAGCAAATGAAGAAAGCACAGGCCAGCAAGAACAATCTGCAACCCCTCCCCCCTGAGCGCTGGGTCGGAGACTGCCAGTGGCCACCACTGCTATGCCATCTCTCCTGCCCGCACAGCCGAGAGCCAGGAAGGCAGATCTGGCTGTCCATACTTCACTCAGGTACAAACTGAAGCTGCAAGTGTACGTGGTTCTCCCAGGTCACACACAGCAGGTTACGGCTGGGAGCAGCCCTCCCCGCAAGTCCTCCCAGAGAAGCTGTCTGCCCGGTTCAGAAAGGGAAAGGCTGCCTGAGGGCACAGGCAAAGGAAAGGCTGCCTGAGGGCACAGGCAAGGCCGAAGCCACGTCACCCTGCCCTCTGCTGCAGGCAGGGCATGACCAGGTGCGGGCACCAGCAGAGCAAAGGCAGGGGCTCTGGAAGAATGTCGGGGGGACATGGGCCCCCAAGACACCCCATGTGGTGGCGACCACCATGTCAACTGCAGAGGGCATCTGTGCAAGTGTAGAAGACACAGACAATTGTCGTGACGTGCTTTTTGATCAGGGGCTGTGGCGTGTTCTCGTGGAACTTGCAGTGACCACTGGACAGGTGTCAGCTCAGGTTTCTCATCCTTGTAGGTACTGGCCCTGGGTACCCCCATGTGTCAGGGAGGTTTTACCCTTGTTCTCCATGAGGGATGGACATGGACGGCACTGCTGTGACCCACTGTCCTGGGTCGGCTCCCACCCTGCCAGCACTGACATGAGTCGCCCAACACACTTGAGGCACAGGGGCCCACCTGGCTGTCGGCCCACCTTGGCCAGGCTCACTCGGAGCCAAATTTCTTCTCTTTTCTTTCTTTCTTTTTTTTTTTTGAGACAGAGTCTCACTCTGTTGCCAGGGCTAGAGTGCCATGGCATCAGCCTCACTCACAGCAACCTCAAACTCCTGGGCTCAAGCGATCCTCCTGCCTCAGCCTCCCGGGTAGCTGGGACTACAGGCGTGAAGAAGCCAAGGTTCTTATTTCCGGGAGGACCCCTCACAGGGCGCTCTTGAGAAAAGCCTGCTTTGCGGGTGGGCATTCTGCCCTCCACCCCCTGCCCTCTGCCACGCTCTGGGGAAGGCTGCGCTGTCCACGACAATGCCAGTGTGCAGGTGGCTGTGGGTGGTGACGCAGGCAGGCCGGGCTCTGGCACAAGCACTTGATACTGCATTTCCCAAGTAGGACAGGTAAACAACACCGCCAGCCAAGCAGATGCGTGAGGGGACACCTGGGTTTTAATGTGCTCCGTGGGGGTCAGCGAGTGCTGCACACTCCCCACGCCGGGCAGAGCAGGCCCTGAGCTCCCGTGGGGAGGCTGCAGGTCAGTCCTTCACGTTGTAGTTACGGATCTTAGGGGGCCGCTGGCCGCCTTTAGCTTTTTCAGGATGACACTTGGAGGTTCTGGTGGGCTTGGCCTTTGACTGGGCTGACACCTTCATCCCTCGGATGGCAAAGCCCGCCTGCGACACATCGGGGCGCCTGACAGCCTCCTGGAGAAGGGGGGCCGCTGGTGGTGCTAGGAGCCCTGCCAGGGAAGAGAAACAAGACAAGGGCTGGTCAGGCCTGCAGGACGGGGAGGGACCACGTGGCTCAGCCTGGTTCTGCTTACGGGAGGCCTAGGCTGTGCCTTGGGGTCCCGGCCTGGGGTGCAGGCACAGGAGGTTGGGGTGGACGTGAGTGCAATAGATGCTGGCTGGTGGCAGAGCCTGGGCCACATGCACAGCAGGCTCTGAAAACCCGACCATTGCATGATGGGTCTCACAGGGGCACAGGGGTGAGGGGTCTGGGGTTAATGCTGGACTTCCGGCCCCACCTCCCGTCAATGCAGGGTGCCCCGCCCCCCCCAGACCTGTGCCCTGGGCACTGTTGCCCGGTGGGCGCGGCTGGCAGGGCCTGTGGAGAAGCTGCGGTCACTGGGCTCCTCTGACCCCCCAGCAGCCCTAACACCCGTGGCCAGCTGGGCATAGGCCCAGGACCCGGGGCCCATGCCACACGCCTGGGCCAAGGTGCCAGGGCAGCCCTCCCAAGGGGCGGCCGTGAACATCTTTGCACAAGGGCACTGTCTCGAGCTTCTTCATCCCGCCAGCTCTTCTTTAGTTTCCAAGTTTTTTGAATTAAGAATGTATTTCTTTTGTGAAACAACAACAAAATAACATTAAGATCCATGGTTGAGATGTGAGCTTAGAATCACCTCTCCCTGGAGGCTCCTGACCCCCACCGCCAGCTCGGCAGGGACCCCACACACGCCTGGGGGTGACATGCACACTGAGTGCCCAGCGTCCACTGAGCCGCCACCCCATGGTTGATGTGACAGCTGGGGTCTGGCCTGAGGGGGCTGGTATGGGGTCTGTGCTTTGGGGACGCCCGTGGTGACATACTGGTTCTCTGGGTCGCGTGGCACATGGGGCTTATCCTGATACCTGGAACCAGCAGCCTCATGGGGTCACACCCTCTGGCCCCCTACTGGGGTCCTAGGGACCCTGGACACCCCCTCAGCTCTCCCAGCCCCAGAGGAATTCCTCCTCTTTCTGCAAAGCCTCCCCACCCCTCTCTTCCAACAGACCCCTCTGCCCTCAGGCCCTGCCCCAGCTCTGTTCCTGGGTTTCCTTCTGGAAGGCGCAGCCCATGTGGATGGCAGAGGTGTCCCATGGAAGGGGCTTCAGGCTGGACACCTGAGTCCTCTCTGACCAGGTCCTGGGGTCACCACTGTAACCCTGGGGATCTCCTCAAACTCAGGGGCCTTGGCCGTCCCTCCCCAGGACACATGGGTCTAGTCTTCTCTGGGATCCGGGGGCTTAACCTGAGTCAATCCTGTGAGAAATTGCCAGGGGCCATCTCTGCAGAAAGTGAGGTTCAGGGAAAAGGGCAGTGCAGACCCCAAGACCCTCTGCTGGGGAGACCGGAGGAGCTGGCGCTGTGGGCGAGAGACGCTGGGCTGCCCAGGACCCTCTGGCTGCCCCCTGGGAGAGGCAGGGAGGGGGCAGGCTGGGTGCAAGCGGTCACTAGTCCTGCTGGATGCCAGGCAGGGCGGCCCCTGACCCACAGCAGGAACTAGGTCGGAGGGCACCCGACAGTCCCCAGGGCAGGGAGCACAGGCTCACTCCCCTCCCCAGAGCGCCCCCCCTGGCTCACTTGGGGCAGGCTCCTGAGCTGGTCTGGCTGCCGGCGACAGAAACCCGCTTTGTGGTCTCCGGTTCCTGCCTGTCCTCCCCCTGCTGTGCCCTCCCTGCGGGATGGCGCAGGAACTGGCCTTGCTCCTGGCTCCCCAGGGCATGAGGGCAGGTGTGACGAGCCCAGAGCCCATCTGCCCCGAGTGACTCTCTGTGATCCTGGATTCATCTCCTACCTGATGCTAATCTGCTGTCATGTCGGCAGCTGGTTTGTGGAGACACTCCTGGTCCCGCCACTCCACCCGCCCTCTCGCCTGACCTGTTTTGCGGAGCTGGCCTGAGAGCCGCTCTCTCTGCACTGGGCTTCTGATCAGGCCCCTGGGAAATCATGTGGACACACAGCTTGTCGAGCACAGCTTGAGGGCCCTGCCTCCCGGGCCCTGCACACCTGCCTCCTGCCCACTGCTTGGTCTGCTCTGGCCCAGCACACAGCTTCTGGAAAGTTCCTGCAGTGTCTAAGGCCTTGTAGCTATTAGCTAAGGGACAGTGACTGGGGCCTGCCAGCCTGCCCCGGCTTAACCTCCGTCAGGGGTCCGGCGTGTGCTGAGGGCAGGATCGGCTGGGTGGGCTGGCGGGCCTCGGGTGACACTGCAGTGAGCCAGGCCTGTCTCCTGCGCAGCTGCACAGTCCTTTGACCTAGAACCGTGGTGGAGGCGTGGCCCTGCCTCCCCCAGTCCCGTCCTCTGGTGGGGAGGAGCGCCAAGGGCTCTGGGGCACATCCAGGCCTTGCCGGGGGCTCCTCCTGCCCCTGAGCCCAGGCTGCTCAGCTGCTGAGGGCTTAGAGAAGGGCGCACGGGGCCCTGCCTTGGCTCTCTAGAGCCTGCCCTTGAAGGCAGCTCAGGCTGTGGGTCGAATCTGTGGCCCAGGGCACGGGGGACAAAGGCCTCTCTAGCTCAGCATGGCCTCTGCCCTCCTCCACTCCGACGGTCTGGGTTCTGTGGAGACCTGTCCTGCTTCCACAGGACTCACCCAAGCCCAGCACCTCCCCAGTGCAGCCAACTCCACTCCTGGGTCTCCTGGGATCACGGCTTCCCACTGTGCAGGCAGAACCTGAGACTTCAGCTCGGCCCCAGCGTGGGGCCTTGCTCCCCCTGCCCTGGGCTCGAGCTCCCTCCCAGGATCCCCACGCCTATGGTGTTTGCATGAGGCCCTGGCCCGAGCCCCCCAGCTCCTGCACAGCCCTGCCCTGCCGACACCTCTTCCTCAAGGAGCCCCAGCTTGTGCAGCTCAGCACACCAGGGCTGCCACCCACCCCTGAGCTGTGGCCCCACAGGACAGCAAGGAGCTTGGAGGGCACCTGCCCAGCAATGGGGCTCCAGCGGAGGGAGGCCTGGGTGGCCCCAACTGCCCTGCACAGGGGGACGTTCTGGCCAGCAGGGCACTGGGCCTGCTCTCTACCCAGCCGCTCTGCCCACCCCCAGCTGCGGGAGGGCTCCTCCCTGAACCTGGGCTACATGGTCCTGCCCTTGGTGTGGGCTCTGGGCAGTCCTGCCTGGGCTGAGCATGCACAGGGGGGGCAGCAGGAAACCCCAGATCCTTTAGGGCCCCGCCCACTCTGCTGTTGGAGCAGGGGAAGGCGGGACCTGGGGGCCTCGGGCTCTGGCACCGACCAGACGGACCCCTGGTCAATGCACTGGCATCGCTGCCCACCTGCCCACCTGTGACCTCTCCTCCCTCAGGCCACTTTGGGGGGGCCCCTCCCTGGTTCTGAGCCCACTCGGGTGGTGCCGGTGCCCATCCTGGCCCTTGAGGGGGCCCACCTGGCAGTGGGGAATTTAGGGGAAATGCTTTGTGGGCACAAGGCCTCGAGGGGAGTGGGTTCTGCGCTTGAGCAGAGAAGACAAGCACGCAGGCCCATACAGGGTGACATGGGACCCAGAGACCTCCAGGAGGAGAAGTGTGGGCTGAAGCCAGCACAGGTGGGCTGCAGGCCGGTGGGTGCAGGGGAGACGATGAAGCGGGAAGAGGCCCTGAGGCCCCAGAAGGGAAGTGCAGAAGCCAGGGTGGGGTGCGGGGCGGCAGCCACCCACGTGGACATGGTCACAGCCTCACACCCCTCAGGCCAGAGCCCCTCAACAAGTGCCCGGGGTCCCATTCAGACAGCACATGGCACCATCTGGGGACAACAGGAAAGGACCTGGCAAGGGATGCAGGCGATTTTAGATAAAATTTACAAAAGAAGAACTTTCACAAATGGCCTCGCAGGCCCACCAGGGCGGCTCACAGCGCCAGGCAGACACCCCGGCATCTGGGGCCACACACCAGCAGGCCTAGGCTGGCCAGGGGCTGTCAAGGCCACAGCAACATCCCCTGGGCAGCAGCACCGCCAGCCATCCGCCGAGGCCACGACCCACTCCCAGGCTGCTCTCTGCTCGTCTTGGCTGGGCCTGGCTGGGGGTGAGGCAAGGCTCTCTTGGGGGAGCCCCCAGCAGCCATGCTCGGGAGGACTGCCCATCCCGCTCAGGGGGCCGTGGGCTGCACACCAGGCCAAAGTCCTCTCCTCCTGGAAACCAGGGCCCTGGAATCACACTCTGGACATCTGCCCAGTGACCCTTTGGACTCCATGGGCTGTTTCTGCCTCCCCTGGAAGGAGCGGCAGAGCAGCAACATGCCCGTGGCACATGCAGGCGAGGTGCGCGCGACAGCCGGGCCCAAGTAGCCGGCCAGGCTCCCTGCCAGCGCCGCGTAGCCGAGGTCGGCTCCGGGACTGAGCTTCGTCCAGACCCCACCGGGGCTCGAGGCCCCGTCCTGTGTCTCTGGCACCTCCTTCCCCGCACCACATGGGCACAGCCGGTGTGAGGGCACAAGAGGCCTGCAGGCAGACGGGTGGCCGTAGCAGGGACAGACCAGTGTTTGCCTGGCCTGGCATGGGCTGCAGGGATGGGTGGATGGAGTTGGCTTTTGGGTTTCGTCACAGGCGGTGGGGGCACCCCAGGCCCACACTGGTGGGGACGGACACAGCTCTGCCGCAGCTGCACCGCCTGTCACCACATTTCCCTGGCAACAGCACCCACAGGGGCTTGGAGAAGACCCCACACCAGTGCCCGGACTGGGAGTCAGGGCTGGCGTCCTCCCAGAGACAGCTCCACCAGGAGGGCTGCAGCAGCCGTCTGCCCCGCTGCCCGCGGCCCCCACTGTGCGCCGGCTGCTCTAGGGCAGACGCTTCAGGACAGGCTCCTCCACAGGAAGGGGTTGGCTCCAGGGCCCAGAGTCACGGCAGGGACATGGAGGCCTCTTGATGCCTCGGCCGCTCACTCTGCACGCATCTCATGGACAGAAGTTCATGCTGGAAGATGCGTCAGTGCCCCTGCGGAAGGCCTGGCTCTACCTCCTGTGCTGCCACCCCACCTGCCCGTGGCTTCTGTCCCCACCGAGTCAGAGCAGCCGTCATCGCCATGGTCTGAGTCAGAGGAGAGGTCTGGGTGCTCGTGGCAGGCGAGAGTCAGTGATCGGGCAAAAGTGCACGTGGCAAAGGGGAGCAGCCCGTGGCCACGCCTGGGCGTGAGCGGCCCCTGGGTCAGGCGTCGTGGTGGCACTTTTGGGAGGACACACGACCTAAGCCCCCACCCTGGGAACTCAGGCCCTGCTGGTGGGGGGCTGGGCTGTTTTTGCTCATCCAAAGGCCTCTGGTCCCCAGCAAGGAGGCTCAGCCCTGGGCACAGGCTGGACCCGAAAGCTGCACGTTAGTCAGCATCTACTGAAAGCCTGAGGGGACGGCGTGAGTTTCACGGCAGCATCTCTCATGCGTGAGACGCGCAGTGTCAGACTGTCGCTGGCTGAACTGTGAGAGCCACGGATGTGATGTGCCAAATGTGTGCGTGGCAGAACTTCCGATCCACAGGTCCCCTCCTCTTGCCCTTCCCAAGTCACAAAACCAACCGAGTCTGGCCTGCGGTGGCAGACGTGCCGGGCTGTGAGTATGGTGCTCAGACCAACCAGACCAAGCGGCTCTGCGGCTTAACGGGCGCAGCTACGACTCCCCAAGTCTGCGGCCAAAGGAGGAACGCGTTTCCAGGGCAGGGCCCACGAGGAAGGCAGCTGCCTGGTCAGCGGGGCCAGGGCACTGGGGTGAGGCTGGGCCGGTGTGAAACACTCGTGCGCATTCCTGGGGGGGGGGGGGGCGGGTGCCGAGGAAAGATGAGGCAAAACTCGCACAAACTCTTCCACATCTCCATACGGAACCCTGTGGAGCAGAAGCCCCGACACATCCAGGCATGAGTGCTCCTGAGGCCAGTGGGGTGAGCTCTGCTCGGGGTCAGGACCATGCTGGACACACCTGGAGGGGCTGCGCGAGCGGGGAGGATGCCAGAAGTGGCTGCCGGAGCCGGGGACGGGGGACTGGAAACCGCAGGCCCACGTGGCCCACACGGGGAGTTCCGGGCTCTGCCAGGGGAGGAGCAGGTGGCAGGGACGTGAGTGGCGGTGAGTCGGGGAATCATCCCAGGACAGGACGAGAATGTGTAACTTATAAAACAGCAGCAGACAAGCCTGAGCAAGAGCGAGACCCCATCTCTACTAAAAGATAGAAAGAAATTAACCGGACAACTAAAAATATATAGAAAAATTAGCTGGGCATGGTGGCGCATGCCTGTAGTCCCAGCTACTCGGGAGGCTGAGGCAGGAGGATCGCTTGAGCCCAGGAGTTTGAGGTTGCTGTGAGCTAGGCTGATGCCATGGCGCTCTAGCCTGGGCAACAGAGCGAGACTCTGTCTAAAAAAAAAAAAAACAGCAGCAGAACACGTGATTTTTTTCCAGCGAAAAACAAGAATGTAGAAAAATGAAACAGAAATGATAAATAAATAAGAAAGTTAAGTTCCAGTAGATAAGAATTTAGTAGATATGAGTTAAACTGAATAATGAAATAAAAAAATACCTTGGAGTGGATTTAAAAAAAGATCCAACAAGATGTTGTATGAAAGACCCATTTAAAACAAAAAGGCAAAACAAGTAAAAATAAAAACATAAAGTAGAATTAGGCAGGAAGAGACATAGAGGCAAAGAACTCTATTTTTAAAGGCACAGTTTCAAAACACGCCAAGTAACACCTGACAGAGCTGCAGGAAGAACAGACAACTAAACAGCAGTAGGTGAAGATTTTTATTTTATTTTATTCTTTTGAGACAGAGTCTCGCTCTGTTGCCTGGGCTAGAGTGCCGTGGCGTCAGCCTAGCTCACAGCAGCCTCAAACTCCTGGGCTCAAGCAATCCTCTTGCCTCAGCCTCCCGAGTAGCTGGGACTACAGGCATGCGCCACCATGCCTGGCTAGTTTTTTTTTCTATATATATATTTTTAGGTGTCCATATAATTTCTTTCTATTTTTAGTAGAGACGGGGGTCTCGTTCAGGCTGGTCTCGAACTTCTGAGCTCAAACGATCCTCCCATCTCGGCCTCCCAGAGTGCTAGGATTACAGGTGTGAGCCACCGCGCCCAGCCTAGGTGAAGACTTTAACTAACCCTGGTTGACCAAAAACCAACCCACCCATCCATGCAGAGGCAGAAGAGACGGTCAGCAGGATCAGCCAGCTTGCATCACTGCACACACGAGCCAAGCTAACAGGCAGACGCACCTCCTCTCTCAGCAGACACGGACCACACTCGGAGTCGCTCACACCAGACACAGAGCAAGTCCTCATTCCACACCTAATGCAGCAGGATTAGAAACCAGCATCAAAACCCCCTCAGGTCCCCTCTGCTTCAAAACTGCATAATGTATTACCAAATGATCCTCGGCTATAAAGGAAATCATAAAATAAATTAAATGTTTAGAACTGAATGCTTAAATTTCAGAGTTACAGGATCCGGGTGAAACACAGCTTCACATACACACTTATCAGGAGACGTTAACAGTTAAGAAAGTTCAGCTGCGCTAAGTCTCCAGCGTGAGAAGTCGGGAAGAAAGCGGCAGAACAGACTCAAGGAAACAAGAAAGAAGAAAATCCTAAAGTTAAAGGCAAATTTCAGAGAAATAGAAACCTCAAGAAAACAGCACAGATCAACAGACCCCAAAGTGCTGTCTGAAGAGAGTGATTAAGATGACCCTTTGTGGAGAGAGCGGAGGAGCTCAGCGGGGACCACGCCGGCCACCACATGACCATCTCAGCGCAGGAAACACGTCATAAGGCTGCACCAGCCCGACAGACACGCGTGCTTCATCAGGGGCACAAGGGAGTTTCTTAACTTGATACAGGTTATACCAAAAAGGCAAACAGTAAGATGAGTGTTATGAAGACCTGTTCACTAGTAAATTAAACGTAATTAGTAAGTTAGGCCTGGCGCGGTGGCTCACACCTGTAATCCTAGCACTGTGGGAGGCCGAGGCAGGCAGATTGTTTGAGCTCAGGAGTTCGAGACCAGCCTGAACAAGGGCGAGACCCTATCTCTACTAAAAATAGAAAGAAATTATATGGACAGCTAAAAATATATATATAGAAAAAATTAGCTGGGCATGGTGGTGCATGCCTGTAGTCCCAGCTACTCGGGAGGCTGAGGCAGGAGGATTGCTGGAGCCCGGGAGTTTGAGGTTGCTGTGAGCTAGGCTGACCCCACGGCACTCTAGCCCAGGCAACAGAGTGAGACTCTGTCTCAAAAAAAAAAAGAAAAGAAAAAGTAATTAGTAAATTAAAACTAGTAAATTAGATGAAATGGAAAATTCTAAAATCAGCACCCTCCCCCCAAAAAAAGGCATTTGAATTGCCCAGTAACTATTAAGGAATTGAAACGGTAGTCAGACACCTCCCCTCCCAAAAGACTCCTGGACGGCCAATCCCATCTGTTCAAATTATTCAGAAAAGCAGGAAGCATGAAAGTTTCCGGGTCCATTTTATGAAGTCATCTTGATTCCCAAGCCAGATAAGAACACCGTGAGAAAATGATGGGTCTGTTTAACTAATAAATACAGCTCTAAGACCTCTATAAAACATTAGCAAATCAAACAAGTATTAAACATGCTTATCAAGTAAAGTATATTTCAATAATGCAAGGCTGGTCCAACGTCAGAAAATCTATCACCATTTTTCACTCCATCAATAAAAGAAAAAGTCATATCTCAATGCAGAAAAAACATCTGAGAAGGTTTAACGCCTAACTGTGATGAAAACGCTTAGTTAACCAGGGACCTAAGGGGAATTTCTTAACTTGGAGATGCTGTGTTGAAAAGGCACCGGAGGTCACTGCTCCCACCTCCCGCTCCCGCCCACACGGTTCTAGGGTCCCCGCCAATGCTGCACCGAGGGACAAAAGAGCAGAGAGGCTGGGAGGGGAGAAGTAGACGGAAGACAACACAATCATCATCTCCTCAGCACAAAGCAAGAATCAAAGACAAACTATTAGTGCTAATACGGGAGCTCAGCAAGGGGAATGGATCAGTCTACAAACGCCAGAGCGCGTCTCTGCAGAAGCTGGACCACCTAGTAAATATCGTAAAAATACTGGAAATAGGAAGAAAACTCTAAACCAGCCTGCTGCCTGTTTTGTCAATAAAGTTTTATTGAAACAAAGCTGCATCCGTGATTACACAGCCTCTAGGACTGGCGCTTCTGTCACTGGCCGCCTGGCAGCCTCTGCGGCCACCGGTTTGCGGTGCTGTAGAGCAATACCTGAGACAATTCACAGAGAGAAGAGTCCTGTTTGGCTCGTGATCTGCAGGCTGAACAAGAAGCATGGCCAGGCCTGCGGAGGGCAGAGGGCGAAGGGTAGAGGGCAGAGGGCAGCCTATGGGGGTGACCCAGGCCCCGGCCAACAACCAGCTCTCGTGGCAGGACTGGCAGAGCCCCTGAGGGAGGGGATGAGTCTCTTCGTGAGGAGTCCACCCCACAACCCAAACACCTCCCACCAGGCCCCACCTCCAATGGTGGCATCGAACTTCCCCAAAGCTGGGACTTAGGGGACGAATCCACAGGACGGCACCTTCCCTTAGGGAAGGGGTATCGAGCCCACTGTTTCCTCGAACGAGTGTGACTTTGCAGCGATTCTCCAGAGACCAAGTAACTCCTTACGACCACAACGACAAAGTGGCTGTTCTGTACACTAGCTTTTAAAGTCGAGGTGCTATTAATATTTTTTCAAACAAAATCTCACGCGCAGGCAGGAAAAGGACAGCAGCTTGGGCAGCCCTGGTCGGGATGACGATGCCCTTCACCCCTCTCCCGCCTCCAGCCCCCAGGGCTTCTCCAAGCACTTCCAAGAAGAGCCGGGGCTTGCGGGAAGGCACTGTCTGCAGCAGTGACCCCCCCAGGAGCCCCCCAGTGCCATGGGGCGGGGAGTGATCAGGAGGCCCCAGGGCACTGCTTAGGCCTCACCCGCACCTGCCAGGCGCTGCAGCCTCGGAGGAACGTGCAGCAGTGAAAGCTGCTTCTCTGTCCCACCTTGGTCCCCCTTGATTTTGTCTGTGGTGGGCCTGACCCTACCCCCGAAACTGCGTGAGGAGACGGTGGGTGTGGTACAGGACAGAGACCAACACATCGGGGGGACGACCTGGGGCAGAAAGCTGACACCCACCAGGAGCCTCCACGGACCACAGCTGCTCCCACAAAGGTCTGCGTGATGCTGGACACAGAGGCTCCTTTTTTTCTCCAATAATTTTTATTGTGGTTTAAATTATACACAATGAAATGTGCCCGTTTTAAGTGTACGTTTGGATGGGTTTTAGCAAATGTACACACCCACCCGCACGGAACACTGTCATCACCCCAAATACCCCCACCCACCCTGGCCCCAAGCAAACACTGAACTGCTTTCTGTCACTGTCCATCAGGTGGGTCACTTTAGAGTCTCACCTACATATCATGGAGTGTACCAGGTACGCTTTGAGGTCTGGCTTCTTCCAGACACCAGAGGCATGTTTCTGAGGTTCGCTGAGGTTTACAGGTTTCAGCAGCTCTTTTAGGTGCCGAGTAGAATTCCACTGTGTGGCTACACCATAATCTGCTCGTCCGGTTATCTTGTTGTTCCCAATTCTGGGATATCATAAATGAGGCTGCCATAAACATTCGTGTAAAGGTCTCTGGGTATATACACGTGTCTGTTCTCTTGCACAATGACCTTGGAATTGAAGGACTGAGTTGCGTTAAACGTGTCTAACTTTACCAGCCGCCAAACTGTTTTCCAAAGCAACTGTGCCACTCTGTTCCCACAAGCAGCATGTAAAAGTTCTAGTGACCTTTCATCCTTGCCAATACTTGATATTGTCATGTTTTTTAAAAATTTCAATCATTTTTTTAAGCCAGTCAAATTTAGCAGTGCGGGATGGTATACCAACTTTAGTGACACCAACGTTAGTAAGTTCTGATAACACTACCATCGGACCGGCCAAAATTTCGATCACTTGAGTGAACATGTTGTGGCATCTCATTGTGATTTAAATTTACATTTCCCTAATGGCCAATACTGTTGAGCATCTTTTCATGAGCTTATTGGCTATTTGTTTACCTTTTTTGTGGAGTGTCTATCCAAATATTTTCACTTGTATTGGGTTTATTTGTTCCTTATTATTGAGTTGTAAAGTTCTTTATATATTCTAAATACAAGTCCTTAATTTGTGTTCAAATACCTTCTCTGGCAGTGGTTTATCTTTTCACCTTCTTAACAATGTCATTTGAAGAGCAAAATGTTTACATTGTGATGATGTCCAACCCATCAATTTTTTCCTTTTATGGTTCAAATTTTTTATAACCTGAGAAATCTCTGCCTACTCCAAAGTCACAAAGACTCTTCCTGTGTTTTCTTCTAGAAGCTTTATAGTTTTAGTTTAGGCTTATGAAAGATTTTGAATTAGATTTTGTTTTTGGCATAAGATTAGGGTTGACGTTCATTTTCTGTCATAATTTTTATCTTCATTCCTCTGTGTGTAATGTGTCTTTTATTTCTTCTTTGACTGCTGTTGAGATTTTTCTTTACCACCGGTTTTCAGGAACTTGCTCATGGTGCTCCCTGGCTGCACCTGTGTGTTCACCTGCTGCTGGTTGTACGGTGGTGAAGCTTCTCGGATTTTCATCAAATTTAGACAAAATTTAGTGGCCCCTAAATTTGACTGTTATTTCTTCCCCTGCCCCCATCTGAACACACAGCACATCCCTCCTGTGAATGCACTTTCTGCCCCCTCCTCCCCCCACCATCCCTCCTTCTCTCACCGCAGTGACAAGTCCCTGCTCCTCTTCCTGCCGTCTCTATTCTGTTTTTAATCCCGTCCAAGGAGTTCTCCTTATCAGACATTGTATTTTTCATCTCTGGAAGTTTCATTTGGTTCTTCTTTTACATTGTCAGTGGCTCTCCCTGTTAGGTGCTCGCACAGACAGTCGGCTGATGTCTGTGTGCTGGTTACCGCCACGTCTCTCATTTCTGCGTCTCTATTGGCTCACTTCCCCCTTCATCGTGGGCCATGTTTTGCTGCCTTCTCACATGTCTTGTAATTTTTGATGGGATGTTAGACATTTTGAATGCTTTGTTCAGGAGTGCTGGGCTCTGTCTTGGCAGACAGTTGGGCTACTTGCTTGCTCAAGGCCATGTTCAAGCTTTTCGAGGTAGGTCTAGATGAGCCACCAGCCCTATTCCTGGGGTGGCTTCTCTGGAGTCTCCACTGAATGCCCGGGTGGCCACTAGGGAGGCATCACTCTCACTGCCCTGTGAGAGTGCTGGGAACTGTCCATCTGACAAGGAACATTCTCTCCCTGGCTTGGCTCTGTGGAGTTCTGTTCTGCACGTGTGTGGGCTGGTCATCAGCAAAGACTCAGGAGAACCTCTGTGCACATGTCTGGAGCTCTTTTCTTCATAGTTTCCTCCTATCTGGACTGTGCCATGAAAGCTTGGGCCCCTCCTGCCTCCTCAGACTCCATCTGCTGCCTAAGCGACTTGGTGAGGCTGCTGGGCTCTGCTTGGCCGCTGTCCCCTCTGTCTACCTGCAGCCCAGAAACTGCCTTCGGGCAGAAGGCTGTGTGATCCTGGGGCTCACCTCACCTGTCCTCCTCCCCTCAAGGATTCCAGGCTGGTGCTACCTGTTGTCTGAGAACAGCTGTTTCACAAAGTTTGCCCACTTTCTAGTTGTCTATGGCGGAATATTAAATTCTGGTCTTTGTAACTGCAGTCTGGCTAGAAGCAGAAGTGTGTGGCCATTCTGTGGCCCTAGAATAAATACCATTAAAAAGTAAGGCAATTTGATTATTTCCTAATGTATTTACTTTGTTTTAAAAGTCATTTCAACACAAGCGACTTTCCTAAGTGGCAGCAATTATTTCGTCATAACAATTTCAAGAAAAGAGCTAACAAAGGTCCACTTCACCAGCTATTTCTCAGAAAGGTTAGAGGGTACTCTTCTCCTCCTTCTTCTGAAGTCTCGGGCCGTGACTGCAGGAAGCTGGGCTGTTCACCCGGCTCCGGACACTGCAGTGCCCCCTGCTTCGACCAGAACCAGTTCTTAGGTTTCTTCAGCTGCAACGACAGGAAGATGCTGTGGAGCTTGTGCACACCAATCTCATAAAAACTCCACCAGTGTGACTCAGCTCTCTCTTTCCCAGTCCACCTCGAGAGCAGCAGGGACACAGCCGGGAGGACAGAGGGGGACACGGGGGAACAAGAGAGCAGGAGGCCCTTTACCTCCTGGGATCACAGTGCAGAGCTGCAGGCCCTGAGAGCAGTGCGAGTCCTCACCCAGGACAGGCGGCTTCTTCTCATTCCCGGGCTTTGTCCCTGGAGCCCAGCCAGTGAACTCCTTCCTGTGCTGGCCTCTGGGGTCAGGAGCCCTTGTGGCCTCTCCCTCCCGGTGGGGTGGGCTCTCGAAGCTCCCCACAGGCCGTGCATCTCACCTTCTAGTGCAGCTTAGCTGGGACCGAGGGCTCTCGTTAGTACTCCAGTGTGAGCTCAGCGGGGAGACTGTAAGGTTTGGAGAGTTTACAGAGGGGTCACACACTGTTCTTTGAGGTCACCCCCCCTGTGCTGTTTTTGCCTTTTCTTTCTTATCACAAGTGTGTGTCACAGCTGACTCCTTCCCACCCACAGCTGGGATGTGCCAGCCTACTCTCCTGAGCATCTGAGGCCAGGTGGCGCTACCAGGGACTCCCGGGACTCCCGGTTTGGAAGACGTGTGGACGAGGCGATGCAAACAGTTGCGCAAGGGGCCCATGGGCGTGGCTGACCACAAGCTGACTTCAGAGGAATGTCTGAAAGGCTGCTCTGAGTCCAGGTCTCCCTTCAAGAAAGGCCTAGAATAGTCTCAGCTCAAAAACACAAGACACAGGAAGGGACGGATGAGGAGGGGGGACCTCCCCAGCTGCTGCATGCAGAGGCTGACACCTGCGGGTATCTCAGTAAACGTGCAGAAGAGACCAGGTGGCACCTGGGACATTTGCTTCCTTTCTTAATTATGTGTATATGCACCTGCTTTGGCTTCTTGCCTGTATGACTCTTGAGAGTAAAGAGACTCATTTTCACCTTGCAGCCATTTCCACCAGGCACTGCCAAACCTTTAAAGCTATAAACGCAGTTCTTAGCTGGAGGGCCGCACGTCACTGGGCAAGGCTGGGCCTGGCCCTCGGGAGCATGCAGCTTGCAAAGGGAGATGCAATTTGGCCCATATCTTGTTTTGATTAGTTGCCAATATTTTTTAAATGAAACATTTTACATAAAAAACACGATGAAAAATGGGACGAGCTTGTGGGAGCCTCCCTGCACTGCCATGGCGCAAACCATGGCGGAGTCGCCCACAGACTGGGCAGACATGGCCAGCCTGCCGGGCGGCCATCAGCCTGGCGCCCCTGGGCATGGGCGTCGGGTCCTTCTCTGCAGTCAGAGGGTTTCATTCACGGCCTGACTCCACAAGCTGGGCTGTATGACCTTGGCCTTGGTCTTCATCTGAGCACAGAGCCTGGACCTCTGACCTCGGAGAGCTGCTGGGTCCCCAGCAGGTGAGGCTGTGCAGGCACCGGGTGAGCACGGGGCGGCCAGACGCCACAAATATCGAGGCTGTCCAACAAGAAGTGGTTGTTTTTGTTCTTATTTTCCCTCTGGATCTTTAGATAAGAAAAGCCTGGCAACAAGATATCCTCAATGCACAAATCTGCACAGAAATATTCTCATTACATAAGGAGTGTCTTAAAAGATAACTTTGGGTTAGCGGCCAGTTCACAGGATCATGCATACCGTATCTTAACATTTTGTGCAACCGGTTTTTAAAAGAAAAATTTCAAAATTTGTGGACAAAACTAATGTGATTTTCAAAAGAATAAAATTTTAAAGAAAAAGGAGCCAGCACTAACATTGGGCACCTTCTAAAGTTATACACCTTTTTATCCCTAAACCTTCACCCTCGGTATGGGGGTGGGGAAAGGGGGGGGTCTCTCCGGCCTGCTCAGATCCTGGGGCACCTCCCCCGCCTCCCGCCCACCTTGGCAGCTGCATTCCTCGGGGTCCCACCACTGTCCCCTTCAACCCGAGGTCGACCACAGCCTTCCTGCCCACTGCTCTGGGCCGGCCTGTCCCTTCTGGACTCCAGGCTGGGACCCAGGACCCACGGCTGTGGGCTTTGTGACCCTGGGTGGTCACCCAGTGCCCTGGGCCCCTCACAGTAGCTTTGTGGCTTTAGCTTCCAAACCTCAGCACAGATGGGCATCAGGAAACTGTCTGATGCTGGCCTTGGCCTTGCTCCCTCACACTGCGTGTGCCTGTGGACACGGCACACAGCCTCGCTCTGCTGCTGCGGCCCCACAGGAAGGCCCTTCCTAGAACACTCTCGTCTGCCCTCTGCATTGCTGACTTTTAGAAACCACAACGAACAACCATTTTTATGTTATCAGAATAGCTTTCCCAGTCGCCTCCGAAAAGGGTGCAAAACCTTAACATGGACATGTGAAATGGCTGGTGAGGGTTTAAAAATTGCAAAGTAAAATCAATAAGTACGTACAAGTTTTCACTTATCAGATTGGCAAAAAAAAAAAAAAAAGAAAAAAGAAAAGAAAAGAAAAGGAAAGGAAAGGAAAGGACTGATAAAATCCAGCGGCGCTGGAGTGAGGAAAGGTGCGTTACACCCAGTACACCCACAGCCAGGGGCAGGCGCGGGGGCCAAGGGTTGGAGGGCAATGTGGTAACAACGTAACCTGCACCTTTGCCCCAGCTGTTCCCTGCCAGGCACTGTGCCAGCCAGAGACTCCCACAGGCACGCTCAGCACTGCGGCACTCGGGAGCCACATGCCATGTGGTCCACACAGGTGGGAGACTCGGAAACGAAAGGTGAGCCTGTGAGTGGCTCATTGAACTACCGGAAAGCTCTGTTAGCTCTGTGGCGATACAGAAAAACAATGCAGCTGTAAATGAAAAAGCACGCTGCCCACAGCGATGAGCCGTTGACAAGAAAAGACACACACATGTCTAAACACACACCCTGCACTCTGAGAGCACACGTGGTCCGGAGGGTGCAGAGGCAGGAGTGGGGGCAGGGCACTCACTTCTCCAGGGAGGCCTCGCTGGGAACCAGAGGGGCTGCAGCCCCCTCTGCCCTGGACAGACGCTGTCTGCGGCGAGGCCGAGTCTGCCTCCACTTCCCTGGGACGGCCTTGCTGAGGGGCCTCGTACACAGGGGCGTCAGGGTGACCTGCCAGAGTTATCCGCTGTGAGCGGCTTTTGTTGTGCTGCTGAATATCTTCCCATGTGATTATTTTTGAGGTAAAACAATTAGAAATTTGTGATTTCTTCACCCACACCCAAGGCTGACCCTCTTCTAGTCATCTGTAAATGCTCAATCCCACTTCCTGGAGCGTGTCATAGCCTGTGGTCCTACAGAGGCGGTGACAGCTGTGCGCCCGCCTGCCGTGTGCAGAGTGGCTCCCAGAAGCCCCATCCTCCTCTGTCGCACCCCACATTCAGAGCTGATGCTAACAGCAGGAAGCCGGGTCCTGCTAATTACCTCTCCCTGCACTTTCATTGCTCTAGAACTTGAAAATCCACTTATTTGGGTTCAAGAGAAATCCTGTATTTTGATTAGCATTACACTGAAGTTTACTTCAACTTGAGAAAACAGCTGCCTTTATATTAATACTGCTATCCAGGAAGTGGCTATTTTTCAACTTTCAATATTTTTTATTTTTTTACAAGACTGGTCAAGTGGGCAGTAGGAAGGCAGAGCTCGGTCTGTCCTGAAGGTGAGCAGGGACAGACAGCTCCTGTTCTGAACAATGCGATTCTCTAATCAATCGCACTCTTAGATCCCCGGCCCCACCCACGCCCCATTCTTCCCAGTTATCTCCCTGTTCTCAGTGAGTGAGCACGTGGAGGGACAGTGATCAAGGACTGTGCCCCTCCCTCAGGGACATTCTAGAAGCACACAAAATCAAGATAAATAGGAAAAACAGCCTGGCCTGGGGGCTAGTGCAAGGAGGGAGGAAGCTGGGTGGGAGATTAGGCCGGAGCTAACAGAGCTTTCCGGTAGTTCAATGAGCCACTCACAGGCTCACCTTTCGTTTCCGAGTCTCCCACCTGTGTGGACCACATGGCATGTGGCTCCCGAAGTGGAGGCAGACTCGGCCTCGCCGCAGACAGCGTCTGTCCAGGGCAGAGGGGGCTGCAGCCCCTCTGGTTCCCAGCGAGGCCTCCCTGGAGAAGTGAGTGCCCTGCCCCCACTCCTGCCTCTGCACCCTCCGGACCACGTGTGCTCTCAGAGTGCAGGGTGTGTGTTTAGACATGTGTGTGTCTTTTCTTGTCAACGGCTCATCGCTGTGGGCAGCGTGCTTTTTCATTTACAGCTGCATTGTTTTTCTGTATCGCCACAGAGCTAACAGAGCTTTCCGGTAGTTCAATGAGCCACTCACAGGCTCACCTTTCGTTTCCGAGTCTCCCACCTGTGTGGACCACATGGCATGTGGCTCCCGAGTGCCGCAGTGCTGAGCGTGCCTGTGGGAGTCTCTGGCTGGCACAGTGCCTGGCAGGGAACAGCTGGGGCAAAGGTGCAGGTTACGTTGTTACCACATTGCCCTCCAATCCCAAGCGTGGTGGGGGGGTACAGGTGGGGACAGGTGGGAGCAGGTGGGAGCATGTGGGGGCAGGTAGGGGCAGGTGGAGCCCAGTGGGGGCTGGGGGAAGAGGGGAGGTTGACGGGGTTGGAGGCTCAGCCCCGCCAGGCTGTGCAGGAGACCCGTCTGAGGCTGCCACAAAAACACAACGAGACAGGAGGCCTGGCTCAGAGTTGGACCCCCAGGAGCTGCATGTGGGGTGCTGGGGCAATGCCCACCCTGGGCAGCTGTCCAGGCCTGCCCTGGGACAGGGTTACTGTGGGGCTTGACCAGGTTGGCAAAGGACCAGGTGTGGACGGGGCAGGGCAGAGGGGGCCTCTGGTCCCACCTCAACACCAGGAGGAGGGAGGGCCGCAGCTCGGGCCGCCTACATCTCCAGGGGACCCCGTGCTCTGCGGCAGCTCTTCAGGTCACCAACGTGGATGCTACTAAGTTTAACTATCTCGGTGTCATTTCATTATGTTTAACTCTGTTCATGACTGTGTAGTATTCATGCTCTGTCACTGACGACGCACTGAATATGTGAAAAAGGAAAAGCAGAGGAAACTTCTCTCGGTTTCTAGAACAGAGCTCACAGACTGCTTGTCTGGGGAGGGATCCCCCGCGCTGTGCTTCACCCGGGACGTCAGCCTAACCAGAGAGCTCATCCTCTTGTGTTCTCACCTTGCTCACAAATTCTGTTTTCCAGCTTTCAATTTTTTTTTTTTTTTTTTTTTGAGGCAGAGTCTCGCTCTGTCACCCTGGTTAGACTGCAGTGGTGTCATCACAGCTCACTGCAGCCTCCAACTCCTGGGCTCAAGCCATCCTCCTGCCTCAGCCTCCTGAGTAGCTGGGACTACAGGTGCCACCACGCCCAGCTAATTTTTCTATTTTTAGTAGAGACAGGGTCTCACTCTTGCTCAGGGTGGTCTCAAACTCCTGGCCTCAAGTGATCCTCCCGCCTCAGCCTCCCAGAGTGCTGGGATGACAGGTGTGAGCCACCCCACCTGGCCTGTTTTCCAGGTTTTTTAAAAAAAAAGTATTCTTACACAAAGCAAGAACATCACATAGGCAATTATTCATGCTCAAATATTCAGGACACAAGGAGAGCACAAAGAAACTTCATAGATAATTAAGCAACTAAATTAGTAATTTCAATCTTTTCCTTTAAACTAAATCTTTTGTAAGATGAACCAAGCACCATGGGCCTAGGCCGAACCAGCGACCCTCTGGCCTGCGGGGTGGGCCCTGCAGCCGGGCTCCCCGCACGGACCCTGAGACGGCCGCAGCCCCTCCCAGCTTTCCTGCCAGGAGACCCCAAGTCGGTCAGCTCCAGGCAGCAGACTCTCAGGGGGTGACCTCACTCCTGGGGTGCAGAGTCTAAGACGGTTGCCTGGTAACTGGCCAGGCTGGGGGGGCAATGTGACCCACACAGCCCCCCAAAAGGAAGAGCAGGTCTGCTGGGGGCTCTGGGGAGGCACCTCCTTCTTCGATTAAAAGCAGCAGCAGCTCGAGGAGAGAACACATCTTCCACCTTCTGCCGCGATGCTGGGAGCTGCTGTAGCCTCTTAGAGCCACCAGGAGGGCAGAGGCGCAGGGGCCACCAGGCCCTCAGCTCGTGCCAGCTGATGTGCCTGCTCCCTAGCACGACCCCCCCCGCGGTGCTGGGCAGACCACGCACACGAACGTTCTGGGTGCTCAAGACACTGATCCCCTTGGTGGGCTCCTTGTGCCAGTGACACATCACGCTCCGTGGTGCTGCGGTGAGGTAAGGCTGGGAGGTCTGCTTCACGTCACCAGCACAGGCTGTCTGGGACACGCAGCCAAAGCACCTGAACTGGCTCACAGCACCCGCCCTTGTGACTCCACTCCCAGCCGTAGGACAGCTGCCACTCAGGGCTGCTCCATAGCGGCCCTCAGAGCCATTTCTGCAGCCACGCTCCACACCTCAGGGTGACCTCTGCTGTCACATGCGGCCACCAGCTACCTGCTCTCACTTCAGCTGAGGCGGAGACCCTGCTCTCCACAGGACTCACGCTGCATGCGGCCCATGCCACCCCCTGCTGGGTCCTCACAGACTGGCCGTTTTTTCCAGAACCCTCTCTCTGCCAGCCTCCCACGCCTCTCCTCCTTCCCTCCTCTCTCAAGAGCCTGAAGCTGTGCCTTATACTCGAAGGAAGACCCTGTTTCCACCACCAGACCTGCCGGGGCCCTGCGTTCCTGCATGCTGGAGGCACCGCCGGCTATTCCGGACTCTCCCCCCGGGGTCTGCACAGCAGCAACCTCAGAGGACGGCGTGTCTCCCGCTGGCCGAGGGCAGCTGTGCCTGTGGCCCACGCACAAGACAGGCTCCCCGCGTGGGGCTGCCCTCCCACCCCACCCCCACCCCCCGCCACCTGGGGTGTGCGACCCTGGAGGCCTTCGTCTCTGACCCAGGCGTCTCCAGCCTGCAGGCTGGGCAAGCACAGCTCCAGCTCCAGCCACCCTTGACCTGCGACCTGCCTGCTTCGCTGGCCACCTCTGCCTCCGTCCTGCCGGAGGGCGCCAAATACCAACTCCAGCCTGCTCCGGGCTTCTCCCCCGAGACTGCCTGCCTCCCCTCTGGAATCATGCCATTGCCCGGGGTCCCCACCTGCCCCCCACCTCCTCCTCAAGTATGGCCTCTCTTAACTGCTGCTTCTCAGAGCCAAGGTCCCTAAGTTGTCCATCCCAGCTGCTCCTGAAGACTCTTCAGCCAGGAAGCTCAGGTGACAATCCTGCCCCTCCACCGAGAGCACACTGAAAACCTCCAGTGACCTTCACCTTGCAGAAAGCAGGAGTCGCCTCTCTGTGCTGAGCTTCCCAGACCCCCACAGCATCCCATGCAGTTGACCACCCCCTCCCGCTTCAAAACTTCTTATTATAAAACATACTGAAGGAGCCCAGGAGATTTCACCCCAAGTATGACTCCTTGGTATTCTGAACTAGACCCTTAGAGATTAACAGGCCCTTGAAAAAAATCTGTGGACTTCCCGTCCTCTCCCTGTCATCTCAGCGTATTGCAGGGAAAAGCATCAAGGGTGCAGCCAGACCTGGCCCGAGTCATTTCAATGTAATACCTGTCCCTCTGGAAAATTTAATCAGCAGAGAGAACCGTTCACAGGCCAGTCTGCCCCCAACACGCTCATCTGTCCCCCAGACAGCACTTCCGCACCCATATCTCCCCCCGACACACAGACAGGTACAAAAACATAAAGCACAGAGCTGCACCGGGACGTGGTGACCACTGACCCTCCCCACGCACAGGGCAAGCAAACCTTCCTCTCACTAATCCACGTAATCGCAAGTCGATCTTTCAGCGGATGGCAGAGAGGGGAGAGTCTGCCCTCACCCTACAACACCCAAACTACACCAAGCACATGGAACAGTTTAACAAATGATAAAGAATAAAGCAACTTGAAGAGTAAGAAACTAACACCCGTGTACCCAGCCGCCTCGCCCGCCGCCCCGCTGCTCCACCAGACTCGGAGAAGAGCAGCCGCCAAGGGGCCGCGTGGTCAACAGGCAAACGCTTTGTTACTTGGCCCTTTACAAAAACGTTTGCTGACCCCCAATGTGTCTGGTGAGAAACGGCTAGAGGCAAAGTTCTCAGTTTTTATTGTCTGAAAAGTCTCTTTTGCCCTCATTAGTGAAAGACCATTCCTCCAGGTGTGGGATTCTAGGCTGACAGCTGTTTTCTCTCTGCACATTAAAGACACCATCTTCTGGCTTTCCTGTGCTGATGACAGTCCACAGCAGGACGTGCGTGTGGGTGTGGCAGGAGCACAGAGCGGGACACAGGGTGCTGGGAGCGCAGAGCCGGCCAGCTTCAGTCAGCTGAACTCGGAAAGAAACAAAGACAGCGCAGAGGTGAGGCAGCCCCGGAGCACACAGAGAACACGGCCTGTCACGTCGCTCCTCCCACATCGGAACTCGAGTTTAACGAATCCTCGGGAAGCGATGGCGGGGTCTGGGGCAGCACGAGGGGAACCAGACTCAGATAAGCTGAGTCTAAAGACTGTACCGAAAGAAAAATAAATGAAAATAACCGATGAAATTATCAGAGAGCAGCGTAAGGGAGACCCCAGGTCCACCAGCCACCAGGGGGGTGGGGAGCAAGGACAACCCGCCGTGGCCCTGGGCGCAGCATCTGCATCAGGCAGGTCGGCAGGTCTAGCCAGCACCTGCAGCGCGTGAGGGGGAGGGTGGAGGCTGTTTTGCATGGGGGAGATGTGTTTCCTCCTTGTGCTCTGGGGACCTGTCCGTCTTCCCAGGGAGAGACAGGACGAGCGTCTGCGGAGAAGCACAAACCCCCAGACGCAGACCCGGCACCGGCGGAACGTGTGGCTCAGCGGTGGACCTGGGATTTCAAGCCAGTGGGAAACACAGGCTGTTCGATAACTGCTGCTAGGACGTCTCCACAGCCATCCAGAAGAGTCTGGTTCCTAGATTGTGACACCTCCCATGACGAATTCCAAATGGACCATGGATGTCAACACAAGAAAACAAAACCTGAGCTGAATCAGAAGAAATGGGGAAATAAGCTTGGAGTGGCCTGAGTACGTCACAAAACCTAGAAACGATCAAAACCAAGGCCACAAACGTAGGAAAAGATGCACAAGCTCCTAACAGAAATGCTACTTGAAACCGCAAACATCAGACTGGCCAAGGTTGAAGTCTGGCCACAGCGCGCAGGAGAGGTTTGGGGTGAGCAGCACCCTCAAATGCCGCTGGTGGAAGTAGGAACTTGCACAGTCCTCACAGAGCCGCTGTGACAACAGCTACCGGAAGGAGAAACGCAGACACCTTCTCACGAAGCAGCACCTGGGAATTCACACCCATGTCCCCGTCCCTGCACTGTGGCGCGTGCCGGGCGTTCACAACAGCCTTGTCTGTGGTGGCAAAGGATTGGGGACGACCTTGAATGCCCCCGAGGGGAGAGTGTTCAGAGAGAAGGTCCGCTCCACGCCGGCCACTGTGCTGCTCGCCTGGGGCAGGACACTCCACACGGCCGGCACAGCACAGACCCAGCTCACTCCTGCACTCGCACCTCACGTGGACGCGTCACTGCCTGTCTGGAGGCTGCATTTTCCTCCCTCCGCTCTTCTCGAGACGCGGTGGTCTCATGCAGTTCCCCAATGGGGGCCACTCGAACAGCTTTCCCTAAAAACTTCATGACAACCACTACTGTGTTTTGGGGCATGTGGCTTAGGAGACAGAGCCCGAGGGAAGGACGGCAAGGCAGGAACAGGGCGTGGTCTTCACGGAGTGAAGCCACAGAGCTGCTGTCTCTTCTGCAGCAACAGGACGGTCCCCGCGGCACTCGGATCCCATCTAAGCAGAACCACGAGGTGAGGCTGCGGGTGCTGTGCCGGGAGCCACCGCGCTGCCCAGTGCAGGAAGTGCTCGGGCGCCAGTGGGCGGTGGGGAGACCCTGGGACTGACACGCTGTTAAACCAGCACGCAGGAGTTTCCACGTGTAGAAGGCAGATGGCCTGGGAGCCACTGCAGCCTGAGAGCCACCGTGCCACGCCCACACCACCTCCTACCTGGAGTCCAGTCATCCTGAGAGGTGAGGCCAGAAGGGCTGGACCCCAGGTCTAGCAGCTTCCACGTGTCCTGGAGGGAGCTGCTGGCAAGTGATGACGACCTCTGGGTGTGGCAGCCGTTTTCCTCAGGGGATTCTTGAGCCTGGGGTGGCTTTGGGGACCTGTTTTCTTTCTGATGAGTTGATTTGCAGGTCACTATGGGGATTCTGTGCTGCTTCTACAAACGTTAGAAAAGACATAATCGTCCTTAAAAGCCACCCTCCCTCTACCCCGGGGAAACAGGGCTCCCCACCCGCTCCCTCCTGGATCGGTGAGAAGGTGGGGTGTGGCTCAGAGACAGGCCTGAGAGGGGACACCAGCGGGGACACCGCCGGGACCCCTGGGAGAGGCCCGCAGGGTGGGAGCACATCCAGGAGAGCCATCCGGGCTCTGGGAACATGGAGTACGGGCAGTGCCTACGTCACAGGGCTCCTCTGGACATTTAAAGGATGAAACAATCATAGAACTAAAGCAGCTCGATGAAAAAAAAAATAACAATAAAAAATAAAGGACAAAACAAGCCTGGGGCAACAGCTGTCCAGTCTTGACGGAGTGTGGGATGAAGCCAAGGGCACGTGCCCAAAAGGGCCGTCGCTCCAACCGCACAGAGAGGACGGCCATTGTGGCCGCGTGCACTTCAGATGTCCTGGAGCCCTTCCAATCCCCAGCGCCCTTCCGACCCCCCCAGCGCCCTTCCAACCCCCCATCGTCCTTGCTGGGCCCACTCGTCACTCAAGATGAAGCCTGCAGTGATAGGTCAGTGGCAAACACTCAGAGCAAGGCCATCTTCTTCTTTTTTTTTTGAGACAGAGTCTTTCTTGCTCTGTCACTGGGCTAGAGTGCCTTGGCGTCAGCCTAGCTCACAGCAACCTCAAACTCCTGGGCTCAAGCAATCCTCCTGCCTCAGCCTCCTGGGTAGCTGGGACTACAAGCATCACCACGTCCAGCTAATTTTTTCTATTCTTAGTAGAGACGGGTATTGCTCTTGCTCAGGCTGGTCTCAAACTCCTGAGAGCTCAATGATCCTCCTGCCTTGGACTCCCAGAGTGCTGGCATTGCAGGCGTAAGCCACCGAGCCTGGCCAAGGCCGTTTCCTAACAAGCCAGAGTGCTCAGGTTCCCGGTTCCCAGCTTCACCCAGTACCGACTGCCTGGCCACCCCAGCGCCTAGCTGTACCTGAATGGGCACGGCCGCTCCTGCCTTAGTGCCTGGCGGAATACTGTTTCTGCTGACTCTCTGTGTCGAGTGGGGTCGGCTCTTTTCCAGGTATTCGGAAAAACATTCTTTCTTAGCACTGTTAGTGTCCTGTTGTGGAAATTTAAATAAAAGGAATTCAAGTGTTCACGTGTCATGGATGGTGTACGCCAACAAGCTTTCCCGCAAGATCAGGAAGAAATGCCTTCCCCAAATTTCTGGTATTAGGGACTCACTCCATTTGGTAACAGGCCAAAAGGAAGGGACATGCTTGCTTTCACTGGCCAGGACAAATCTGACGGGCTTCCTGAAGTCAGTCTAAGTTCTTCTCACATCCTTCTAGGAGACAGCAGGTGCCAACACCGAGCCCCTGGTCGGCAGGAGCAGCCTCCTCCCAGGGGCCAGGCAGCCGGGCTCGGCCTGGCCTAGGGCAGCTCCCTGGCACTTCCAGGGCTGGGCCTGCACCCTCAGTCCCTTAGCTGGTGCCAATCTGCCCACCCTGCGTCTCAATGCTTGATCCCACCCTGGCCTGCAGGGAAGACTGAGAAAAAGCAGCCAAAAGGGAGCACTAAGGGGCATCACTTGACAGGCGTGAAACGAAACACAGGAAGAAGCAGGAAAAAGCTGGGGCAGCTGGGCTCATGCAGAGCTGTGAGCGGTGGCCACGGGCAGGGCCCTGGCACCAGCCCCTCCAGCCCCCGTCCAGGCGAGCCTGAGACCACTGCCGCTGAGCTGTGCCCGGCCCACGCCAGTTAACGCTTCGATTTCCACCCACGTAGCATGTGCACGTCCTCGCCTTTCACGTGTCCCTCCCTGGGCATGAGCTGAGGGCTCTGGTTCGCGCTCAGTGACCTCTTGAAACTCCTCCCTGCAGCTTGTGACCCTGCCCTTCCCTGCTTTCCTCCTGGTTATTTGTCCTTTTCTTATCGATTCATAGGAGTTCTTTTCTATATTTTCTTCCTATTTCTTCTATGTGGCACCACTTACTATCAGAAATAAAGAGGAACCGAAAAGGGGACCCTGCAGACTCTTCTTTTCTCGAGTTTAAAGAGCTATTTCACGGGCTGCAATGAACACATGATGGTTTTGTAGTTTGAAAGCTGATATTATAAAGCTTAATAAGGTATCTGATATCCTAGAAGGCAGCAGAGGTCCAGATTACAACACACGTGTCATATAATGGATAACACGCACGTCTATATGACGCTTTGGCAGAGATTTCTTCTGACACACGTATTTAGAAGTTTCGGTAACGCAGACGTCAGCACACGACGGCGCACAGGCTGAGTCCAGCCCGTTACCTTGTTGTGTGCAGCCCATAAGCTGAGGAAAACTGTTTACATTTTTAAATACTTAAAAAAAATTTTTTAAATTTCATGACATGAAAACTTTATGACATTAAAACCTCAAGGTCCGTGCAGTCCCACTGGAACACACCCAGGCCTGTCTGCATGTCTGGTCTTGGCTGCTTTCAGGCTAAAGCAGATGTGAGAAGCTGCAGCAGAGACTGTGTGGCCCTAAAGGCCAAAAATATGTACTCTCTGGACCTTTGTGAGAAAAGGGAGTCAAGCCCTGAGCCAGAGCCACGGGATCAGCGTGGAATATCCCAAAACATACAGCTGAATGAAGGTAGTGTGCAGAAAGAGACACACGGCTGCATGTGTGCAGATTTTGAAACACCCACCGAGAGAAACAGAAACCGTAGACTCGGGAAAGTCTGGAGAGGGCGAGGGAGGGAACACTGGGAGCCACGCACAGGAGTGTGACTTTGTAACATTCTGTGTATTAAGTTGGATGATGTAAACACAGGCATTCATTACACTGGTGACTGTATCTTCTTAGAAATCTAAAATATTTATAAGAAAAATAAATAGGCTAGGCACAGTGGCTCCTGCCTATAATCCTAGCACTCTGGGAGGCCGAGGTGGGCGGACTGCTTGAGGCCAGGAGTTCAAGACTAGCCTGAGCAAGAGCAAGACCCATCTCTACTAAAAATAGAAAACTTAGCTGGGTATGGTGGTATGTGCCTGTGGTCCCAGCTACGGGGGAGGCTAAGGCAGGAGGATCACTTGAGCCCAGGAGTCGGAGGCTGCAGTGAGCTGTGATGATGCCACTGTGCTCCAGCCTGGGCAAGAGAATGAGACTATCTCTCCAAAAAAATAGGTTAAAAACATTTAATACCACTAAGGATATAAGAAATTTCTTATTACAGATGCATTTTTTAACTTATATTGGTAAAGATTTAAAAAATAATACTCAGATGGGTAAAGCTATGGTAATACAGATGTATGATATAATTTGTAATTTAAAAAACAGCAGGAAACACATCGAAATGTTACTGGTAACTATGTTTGGACACTGAAAATTGGAGGCTTTTGATATCATATTTATTGTATTGTGAGGTTTCTTTAATGAGAATGCAAGACATAAACAATGAGTACACAATTACTGAAAATACTTCTTAGACGAAGGAGAGGTACCTGCGCTGTGAAGTGGGGCTGTGACTCTCCCACAGGGGGGCTGCGATCCGGGGGCCCCTCGGGTACCACGCCTGGGCGCTGGGCTTCAGAAGTGGGAGGAAGAGGGTGGCGCGGTGGTTTCCCTGGAAACAAGATCAGGGAGTGTTTGTTCTCTGTGGATACATCATTTCTGATTTCTCCTATGCTGAGTACAAATACTCAAAAAGAACAGCATGTTCCTTTTCAAAACCAAAGTGACTTCTAGTTCACGAGGACGTGGGGGGATGGACACCCGTGAGCTGTACATGCGTGGCATTTCAGCGGAACCCGCGCACACGACACAAAGTGCCAGCGCCACACACATCCCTCAGCTTCTCCAAGTGGCAGAAGTGAACACATTTGTTGACAAACTCAAAGATATTCCCTCTGTAGCATATAAAAATAAGAAGCAAAGGTTTAAGTACATAAACTTAAAAATTATGGTTGCAATCAACACATTCTCTCTCACTGAGAAATGACCTGCCGTCAAATGAAGACCCTTTCGTCAACTCAATTTATGTTAAGTGACCTAAGGATCTTGGAAATTTACCTTTAATCTGACATACCTCAATACATAATTACTGTTTAAATAATGTTTCCTGGAATAACAAATCAATTTGGCTAAATTTACTGAGGATCCTAATAAGTTTTTGTGGCGGGGGGCGGTTATAACTATTGCTATTTAGCATGTTGGAAACTGAGAAAAGTTTCCATTGAGCAACAATCATGGCTCAGACAAACCGCATTGGCTGCGATGCGGCCACTGCGCAGAGCTCGCACACTGGAAATTGAGGAGCTTGTGTATGGATCCACTTGAAGACGCTGGTGACATGCAGCCATGAAGTTAGCGCTGCCCTGTGGACTTCCCGAGATGGGTCCGGACGTGCTGGTTTTCCCAGACGATAAAAGGACCCATGAAAGATGAAATTTGGGCCAGCGGCTCACACCTGTGATCCTGGCACGCTGGGAGGCCGAGCTGGGAGGACAGTGCAGGAGATTTCCCTTCCCCAGAGTCCTGACGCTGCCTCGCCCGGTGTCATTAGACAGCAACCGTGTGTAGCGTCAGGCATGAACCTGGTCACCGCTTTACACGTGTGCGTGCCCATCACCTCGCTGCTTTCCTGTGAACTGAGCACTTTCTTCCAGGCCAGGAGTTTGCAGTGGGGCCCCCATGGTTCAGCCTGGGGCTTTCCTACTGGGCAGACGGCGCAGCCAACCCCACAGCTGCCTGTACGGAGCTCGCGCTCCCGAAGTCCCCCCAGGAAACCGCACAGTACAGGCTCACAAGTGAGTTAGGAAGGTCACTTCCTGACAGGTTTGGGAACCTCAGATATTTTGGAGAGCTTGAGAAGAAAGGAATTTGCTCAAATTTTCAGGCAGGTGAAATCTGGTGGGTTGCTGACTCGGTTTCCTGGCCTCAGAGGCATTTATTTATTTATTTATTATTTTAAAGAGGCCTTTAAAAGTCCAATCTGAAATTCCTTAAGAAAACTTTTAGCAAAACAAAACTTAAGAAGGCCGATCTGTGGAGATAACCAAGTCTAATTTATTTTCCCTCAAACACGGGAACTGTGGGAAAAATTGTGCATCAGTAGAAGCTGCTCTGTCTCCCGGACACTCTGTGGTCAGCAGGCCTGGCCACCTCTGTCCCAGAGCTGCTCCTCAACTCCACCAGCGACAGACACGCAGACTCGGCCTGTTGTCTCCCCTCCGGAAGACCCAGCTCTGCTTCATTTGCAACTCACAGTCAATTCCTCTCCTCTATATATATCTGTGCTTGTTTTACTTTTCCCTTGAACTAGTTATGACATCTGTCTGGTTTCCTCACTGTTTGATGACCAGAATAAAACCCCAGATCAACACTAATGTGCACATGGGAAGCAGCATTCACGGGGTGCCCGGTGGCGGGGTACGGTGAGGCGCGCTGTCCAGGGAGGCGCACGCTTGTAGCTCTGACTCTGGTGGTGCGAGACCAAGTTATGTAACCAAAGCGTCTGCACCCCCGTAATACTCTGAAATAACAAAAATAAAATAAAAATAAAATTTCTGAAGTAAAAAAAAAATCACGAAAAAATAAAACCCCAAACACGTGCTTATTTTTCATACCTGTTTGAGAGCCATATTTTACTTCCTTCTGAAAATTATCTTTCAACACATGATTAAAGAAATATTATTGGACATTGTTAAACATCAGGAAGGACGCTGCATAATGAACCAGGGTGAGCTATCACTGTCACGGACATTTCTAAGTAACATTAACATTTATAAGGCTGGTCACGGTGGCTGATGCCTGTAATCCTAGCACTCTGGGAGGCCAAGGTGGGTGGATCGTTTGAGCTCAGGGTTCGAGACCAGCCTAAGCAAGAGTGAGACCTCGTCTCTATAAATAGAAAGAAATATATGGACAGCTTAAAATATATATAGAAAAATTAGCTGGGCATGGTGGTGCATGCCTGTAGTCCCAGCTACTTGGGAGGCTGAGGCGGGAGGATCACTTGAGCCCAGGAGTTTGAGGTTGCTGTGAGCAAGGCTGGCACCAAGGCACTCACTCTAGCCCAGGCAACAGAGAGAGACTCTGTCTCAAAAAAAAAAAAAAAATTTATAAAGCACAACGGTAAACACTAAAGGAGAAATACAAACAAAAGAGCAGTAGAGATTTCAACACAAATCATGGCTCTTGGCAGGTCAAACAGAAGAGCATAAATAAATTTAGAAAGAATATTAATAAGGTTGTTAAATAGAATAAAATCAAAAGTCCAGCACATTTAGTTTAAAAAATAACCAAAGAGGGCCGAGTGCAGTGGCTCACGCCTATAATCCTAGCTACTCTGGAGGCTGAGGTGGGAGGATTGCTTGAGGTCAGGAGTTCAAGACCAGCTTGGGCAAGAGTGAGACCCCCGTCTCTACTAAAAAATAGAAAAGAATTAGCCAGGCAACTAAAAATAGAAAAAATTAGCTGGGCATGGCGGCGCCTGTAGCCCAGCTATCCTGGAGGCCAAAGTAGGAGTATTGCTTGAGCCCAGGAGTTGGAGGCTGCAGTGAGCTGTGATCGGCCTCCCCGGTGGTTGGGATGACAGGTGCCACCACGCCCGGCTTAGGACTCAGCACTTTAGTAGGGAACGGACTTCCCGAAAGGAAACACATGGTGTGTGCTTGGTATACATGAAGCAAGACCGAAAAGCCTCCTTCATTCTTCTCTTCTCACTCCACTCTCCTCCCAAACTGCCAAGAAACCAACAAGCTTCCTGCCAGTCTTCCCCGTGGCTGTGAGCACGCACATATATGCAGTCTTGCACACGCCCTTTCATGCGTTTGCTTGGTGATCTAAACGTGCTCTTGGGCAGGCTGTGCTTCCACGTGGTGACACGACCAGGCCAGAATCACGTGGCAGTGTGGTCAGCAGGCCACGCTGGTCCACAGATTGTACCAGGCCCACAGTGAGACAACACGGAAAGTCAGAGCAAAACCCCAGGAGCTTCTGTGGAGCTGCCGTGGCATTTATGGCACTCGACAGCTGCACTTGCCCACAGCACCCGCGAGGGTGGGCCGGGCAGCACTGCCAGGGCTGGACGCCGAGGCCCCGAGCACACACCATTTCCATCAGACCATTCACAATTAATTTCTTGCTATTGCAAAAATTTTGCTAAGATTATCCTTCACGTTTATCTTTTCTATATCCATCAGAATATCTTTTAAATAGACTTCCAGGAGAAGAATCATTGATTCAAAGGGTCCAAACATTTAAAAATTGGACAGATGCAGCCAAACTGCCCTCCAAAAAGGCTCTTCCAACAGCGATTCCTACCGACACCGTACGGTATGTCCCCTGTACCCGCAACACCAACCGTGAAACTTTTAAACTGGAGACTTATTTCCTGGAGGCCAAGCGATACCCTCATCGGCTGTACGGTTCGTGCTGGACCTGCCTCCGGCCCTGCGCCCACACACTCTCCCGCCAGTCACGGGTGCTGAGTCTTTTCATCTGTCAGGTTTGTCACAAACATTCCCTCATCTGTTTTCTTTTTTCTTTGATGCCTTTTCCTTAGGAATGTTTTAGAAGGTAATGACATCTCATCTGTGGATCATTAACTTTCCCATGCCTTGGTGGTCTTAAATCTTTCAGTCTTATTGAGGGGAGCTTTCCTCCCTGAAGATGAACTGAGTTGATGTGTGCACAGCAGTGGGGGAAGGACAGTGCGTTGAACCCCACATCACCCACAAAAGTAAACTCTAGATGACTTAAATATCAAAATGCAAAATGACAGAAGTCTTACAAAATGAAGGAAAGACAGCCATGGACGTGGGATGGGACAGGAGCAATAGGGCCCCTGTGCTCTGTGGTGCTCCCAAGGCTAAGATGACAGACGCTTTCCAGACAAATGTAACTGGTCAAAATTGGTCCAACAAGAGGCAGAAAAGCCACACAGACATGTCACTACAGAAGAAAATGAAAAGATTAATTTGAAGTCTACCCTTAACAAAGGTACCAGATATGGAGAGTTTTATTGCTAAGGTCTCTTTAACCTTCAGAGAGGGCTACTAACTTAGTCACTAGGGATTTGTGGTTGAGGTTGTGAGGCAGCCGGGGAGCAGACCTGGTGAGAGGAGACAGTGGGTTCAGCCAGATCTGGGCCTGGAGAGGCAGGCACTGACAGAGGCAGGAAGCATCTGGTACCACCAGGGGCTTCTCTGCTGGAGGGAAGGACGAGTGGATGGATGGATGGATGAATCAGTGGGTGGGTGGGCTGGCGGATGGATGGATGGATGGGTGGATGGATAGGCAGGTAGCTAGATGGAAGGACGAGTGGATGGATAGGCAGATAGGTGGATGGAAGGATGAGTGGATGGATGGGCGAGTAGATGGATGGGTGGATGGAGGGATGAGTGGATGGATGGGTGGATGGATATAGGCAGGTAGGTGGATGGAAGGATGAGTGGATGGATGGGCGAGTAGATGGATGGGTGGATGGAGGGATGAGTGGATGGATGGGTGGATGGATATAGGCAGGTAGCTAGATGGAAGGATGAGTGGATGGATGGGTGGATGGATAGGCAGGTAGGTTGACTGAAGAATGAGTGGATAGATGGGCAGGTAGATGGATGGAAGGATGAGTGGATGGATGGGTGGGTGGATGGAAGGATGAGTGGATGCATGGGTGGATGGATAAGCAGGTAGCTAGATAGAAGGATGAGGGGATGGATAGGCAGGTAGGTGGATGGAAGGATGAGTGGATGGATAGGTGGATGGATAGGCAGGTAGGTGGATGGAAGGATGAGTGGATGGATGGGTGGATGGATAGGCAGGTAGGTGGATGGAAGGATGAGTGGATGGATGGGTGAGTGGATGGATGGGTGGATGGAAGGATGAGTGGATGGGTGTAGGTGGGTGGATGGATGGATGGGCAGGTAAGTGGATGGAAGGATGAGTGGATGGATGGGTGGATGGATAAGCAGGTAGGTGGATGGATAGGCAGGTAGGTGGATGGAAGGATGAGTGGATGGATAGGTGAGTGGATGGATGGGTGGATGGAAGGATGAGTGGATGGGTAGGTGGGTGGATGGATGAGCAGGTAGGTGGATGGAAAGATGAGTGGATGGATGAGTGAGTAGATGGGTGGGTGAGTTGTTGGCTGGACAGGTGGGCAGGTGGATGGGCGCGTGGATGCAGGACTCACTGAAACACTTGGCCATAGGCTAGTACGGCTAAAGAACCTACAATGAGGGAGAAAGATGAATTCCCTGGAATGAAGGGTCAGAATGGGAAGCATGGCTGTAGTCAGAGGCTGTGGTGGTATTGGCAGAACCAGGCATGGAGGTCAAGGTCAAAGAGTAGCAAGGCTCAGGGGAGGGTGTTCCCAGTTTAGAAGATGATAGAATAGGATGGAATTAAGAGAGGGAAGACAGAACCACAGTGCTCAAGTCACTGCAGTTGCCAATCATGAAGTGACAGGGACGAGGGAGGAGGGCGTGAGCTCAGGCACGGACTTGACAAGGCCCTTGTCAGCCTGGCGGAAAGATGGCCAGAGAAGGGGATAGGCAAGAGTGGCTTCCATCAACGCTGGTCCTGAGAGATGCCAAGCTGTGACTGGGGAGCCCGCCGGCCCAGGCCTGCCCCTGCGTTCATGGGTCCCTGACAAGGCAGGTAGCATGAGGCAGGTAGGTACACATCCCTGGTTTACCACTAACAACAACTTCTAGAAATACCAACCACCAAGAACTGTTTGCTACTCCTCTTTCCAGAGCTGGGTTCTTAGTAGGACAAAGCCTCTATGATAACTCTCTCCCCAAGCAACTCAAGTGAACAGTGGTCTGAGGAGGACCTGGGTTAAGTCACAGATGAGGTCTGGCTCACGCCTGTCCCACAGCGTGGTCCCCAGGCCCCAGCCTCCCCTTAGCTGTCAGCACACGGGCTGGAGCGGCTGCGGTCTACACGCCACTGGACAAGGGGTGGAACCCCAGCACCCACACTCCGGGGGCCACCATGGCAACTCAGACCCGGCAGTTGGGGTCCGGCTGGAGGAGGAGATATGGCAGAAGCTGTGTGAGGCTAGTGAGAAATGGGGCATGTGCATTGGTGCTGCAGGAAAATCGAAGGGGACTCGATACCAACAGTCTGAGAGCCGCCGCCTGGCTGATGTCACTGGACAGTGCCCACCCAGAGAGTGCATGAGAACCTTCTCCCACACAAGGCCATGTGCGCTTGTGTCTGGCCATTTTAGTGGATTTCCAACGGATCTTCAGGCTGGAGTTACATCCCTCCGTGGTGGCGCTGGGCACTTCTGAGTGCAGTCTGCCGTGCGTGCTGGGAACAGGCGTGCCTCAGACGCGAGCCACCCGCCTTTCCCAGGAGCCAGCCCGAGCGTGTGCATGTCACGGTCCTGGCCTTGGTCTCTATCAGGACACATGGCTGCTTCCTCTGTAGAAGCCCCACCTGGGGACACGGCAGCCTCTGCTGCTTTGCACCAGCTGCACAGAACACAAGGCCTCCTCCCCTCAACCGCAGGGCACACACCCCAGAACCTGCCCCCCCACTCCAGGCTGATGCTCCTGCTCCCGAGAACTCACCTTTAGGGTTGACGTGCTCCGCGCGGAGTCTATTCCCCATCTCGATGAGCTGCTCCTTCTCCAGGTGGAGGCTGAGGATTTTTCTGGCTGCTTCCTTCAGTTTCCTCTGGAGCTGGTGCACAGACGGGGTCTGCGGGGGCTGTGGCCCTGGCCACAGGTGCATGAGGGGCTCCCTCTGGCCCTCAGCCTGCACAGGCGCAGCGTCCGCGATGCCCTGTGGACAGACCCACACGCAGATGGCCCCAAGGCCAGCCCCAGCCAGATCTCTTGCGGGAAGCGGGTAAAGAGGGGTGTGGGAGCAGATGGTGGGTAGCCACGGCCCGGCCCACAGAGCCTCCCCACTGACCCCCAGAACCGGCACCGCTGTCTGCGTCACGGGGTGATGTCCTTCTAAGAGAAAGACTGTGCTCTGGTGGGTTTCTTCCTTTCCACAAACAGGATAAATAAATCCCATTTACCACGAACCTCCCGGGCCAAGACCTGACCACAGGGGGCCTCTGGCCTCCCCACCTCCTGCTCCCGTGAGCCCAGAGGCCAGCGCGTCCCGCCACTATCCTACACTCCAGCCACCCCTGCCTTTGTGTCTTTCAAGGGAAGAGGATGAGGATGCCGGGGACACGAGGAGCAGAGAGACAGGCCGGCCGCCCACCCTCCAGTGGTGCCCCCAGGTGCTGGCGGGACCCTGCCTGATTCTCCCCTCTGGTTCTCTGCACGCCCCTCAGCACCCCCACAGCGGGCTGTGCTTCCCAGCGACCTGAAGAAGGCGCAGGGAGAACGCAAAGGCAAGGGCTCTGAGGGAGGAGGCTATTGAGGAGGGGGCAGTGGAGCCACCTAGGTCCCCCCAAGGCCCTGGGCCCGAGACAGTCCAGATCTGAGCCCCTGTTGGCACCATGCCGGCCTCCCTCAACCCAGCTGGGGCTCTCGGTCCCCACAACTGCTGCACTGGAGTGCAGGCCCAGCGCGAAGGGGTGTCTGGGACAGAAACAGGGCACTGCAGGCCTGGCAGTGATGACCTGCTCCTGCCTCTGCCCTGCTGTGTTGACCCGTCCTGGCCTCAGGAGCTGCCGAGTCCCTGGAAGAGAGCAGCACGCTCTGTCCCGCCCCGCTTCCTGGTGTGCATTTCCAGGGCTGGCAGGCGCCCGTGCCCTCGGGGAGCTGCTGTTCTTTGGGCAGCTGGGAGCTGTGCAGCCACTGTGCACGGCGCCTCCAGGGATATGCCACAGATCAGTGTGGGACTCGGAGGGGTCACGGGGATGACTCAGCACAGAGAAGTCTCTTCTCCCCATAGGCCCACGCACCCCAGATCCTGATGTGCTTCCCAGTGTGTGACACGCGCCTGCTCTGGGAGCGGCCTCTGGGCTTGCAGGACAAAGGCCGCGAGTCGGGCCACGGGGCTGGGGAGAGGCCAGGGCCTCTGCACCCCACCTGGGGCCCACCTGGGCCCAGGGAGACAGACCACAGCCCGGAGAGCGAGGCCCGGGCAGGCAGGAACCAGGTCCTCCACAGGAATACCCTGGATTGTTCTGTTATTTCAAGTGAGAAAAGAACAATCCTGAAAACAGAGACTTTGCAGACCTCAGAACACGTTTCGCTCTTCAGGGCAGATGCCCCTTCCCACGACGCTGCTGTCCTGAGGCTGCTGCCAGGCTCGAGGGGCTCTGGGGCCATCATGCCGTTGGTGCCAAATGCACCGTGACTCTACACACAGTGACCGGGGGACGTACAGTGAGGATTCCACCTTTCTCGGGTTCAGTGTCTGGTAAAATTTTAGTTGGTAAAAGTTCATTTTGACGACTCTCTGAAGTCTTTCTCCAAAATACAGATTCTGCGGGCCACTGACCGCGAGCCATCCTTCCTTCGGGAGGCTGAAGTCTGAGGCCCACATGGCGGCTGCAACGCCTCCAGGGGAGCCAGCGCCGACCCGATGGCCAACACTGCCCCCCAGTGGCCCCGGGACACAACCGCGTCCCCCCACTGCCCTGGCACGGGCAGGCGGGAAGGCCTGGGGGGAGTTTAGGCTTCCAGGACCAGGCGCAGCTGCCCTGGGGCTGGGACGGGGGCAGGTGGCCGGGCCTGCCTGGGAGCAGGGCACCCCACCGCTGCCCGCAGTCTCTCCTCCGAGGCTGGGCCTGCTGCGCCCTGGGCAGCTCCACGGCACCAGAGAAGTGGGAGCGAGACACCGCACGTGCCTGCTCCCCAAAACCCATGTAAGGTTCTCCAGCTTTGCAGACTCCTCGCCCCTCGGCTAGGGTGGGGGCAAAGGGGCCCAGCTTCTGACAGAGAAGCCGCAAGGACGGTCCCCCAGACCTCATCGGCACCAGCCCCTCCATGAAATCCTCCCAAACCACCTTAGAGTGAGCTGGGGGCGCTGGGCACTACATGCCTCAGTATTGGGGTTTGTGCTTCCTGTACTGGGGATGTGTGGACAGGACACAGGACTTGACCCACGGCCACCTGTCCAGATGACCCTGCACAGCTCGTCTTTCCTGTCCAGGATGCTGCGTGGCGCTCACATGCAGGGGGACGTCTCCACTTGTGTTTTGTTACACACTCCGGAGGGCAGCCTGGGTCTGAGGTTTCCTCACGCTTAGGTGCAGGTCTGTGTTTTTGGCATGAGTCCCAGGCTATGCGCTTCTTGGTGCAACCCAGCCAGAGGCACGTGATGTCTGTCCCAATCCTGGGGACGTGAGCTCTGACAGTTCGGTTAGGGTGGGGTCCCACAGACTGCTCCACTGAAAAGTTACTATTTCTCTCGGTAATTAAGAAGTAATTTGCGGGCAGGGCACAGTGGCTCACGCCTGTAATCCCACCACTTTGGAGCTCAAGGCAGGAGGATCACTTGAGGCCAGGAGTTCAAGACCAGCATGGGCAATATAGCAAGACCCTGTCTCTATAAAAACTTTAAAACTCAGCCAGGCATGGTGGCACCTATAGTACCAGCTACTCTGGAGGCTGAGGCAGGAGGATCACTTGAGTCCAGGAATTTGAGGCTGCAGTGAGCTATGATGATGCCACTGCACTCCAGCCTGGGCAACAGAATGAGACTCTGTCAAAAAAAAGTAGTGACTTGTGGGGAGATGCTGAATGAAAACCTTGTTTCCCATCCAACTTCCACCTCTAATTTCAGTACTCATCCGTGATCATCCAACCACACCATTCCTTTTACTTTGTCAGCTGACATTCCTCTTCCCTGATCATCTGTCTGTACCAGCAAGGACTCGTGCCTCCCTGTGCAACCAATGGAGCACGATCTGTTCCATCATTGCTGCCGGCTCGAAGGTGGCCAGGGGAGCCCCTTGGAGCTGGGTCCTGTGAGCAGAGCAGGAAATGCAGGCACCGGCGTCTGGGCACTGGGCGCCGCTGCTGCTGTTGAATCCGCTGAGGGCTGGTGCACACGTGCATCCACTGTTTCTTTATGTGCCCAAAACAACAGCTGCATTTGTCCTTACGCTGGTGACCCCACTCTTGTCTCCAGGAGCTCAGACCTTGTCCGGTGCAGAGTGGCCATTCATCTTCCACCCAGGGAGTGACCTCTCACCTTTCGGAGGTCACAGGTCACTCAGACCCACAGGGAGCCCAGAGCCTAGAGCACAGGTGAAGGAGGCGCAGGGCTGCAACGTGCTGCCGGCGGTGCCAGGAGCCAACCTGCAGCCACTGGACTCCGGGGAGCCCAGCGTTGACCAGCCAGCTCTGCACTCCCAGTGCCAATGGCCGTGCGCTAGGTGGGGGACGCAGGCTCCCTCGGCTCCCCCACCCTAGCCCTGTCTTCTCCTGGCATCTTCACACTCTGCCCACACAAAGGCAAATCTGGCCTGTTCCTCATTTTCCGTGAGCCTGAGAGAGCCACAGCCACACCTCTCCAGCCCGTTCCCCAGATCCCCAGCAGAGGCCCCTGTGTCCTGGGCCTTGGAGATGCACGTGCTGCCTTCAGTTTCTATGCTGGTTCTGCCAGGGAACTCTTAGAGCTTCCAGACATCATTTTATTGTCCCTAAAACCTCTGGATTTTTAATACATCACCCACAGCAACCATAAGTCACCATAGGCCACTGACAGTGTCAGGGAGCGTGTGAGGGAGCCCAGGCAGCCTGACCTTCCTGACCTTTTCTCGTGGCCTTGGGTAAGAAGAAAGGGGACCGCTGGTCAACTCCGCCACACGGCCAAGCCAGGGTCCAGAGCCTGCTCCACAGCTCAGAACCTGGGCTCAAACCCAGTTGTGGAGCTGGGGGCCGGGGTGGGGGGACAGCCTCGGCCCAGAGCAGTCCCAGGCGGCCCTGAAGGCTGCAGTGAGCACCACGAGGCCCCTCCACACACTGGAGGCCCACGGCACGGTGCCAGAGCAGGGCCTGCTCACAGGGGCGCCCTCCTAGCAAGCCATCGATGGTCCTGTTTTAAAGGAAACACGACAGCCATCTTCAGTATGTGAGTTTCCTATGTCAGATGTTTTTACCTGAAGGGAGAACTGGTGGGTGGGGCTGCACCCTGCCTGTGGCATCAACAGTGGAAGCAGAGGACCAGAGTGAGAGCAAGCTCATGGAGGAAGAAGGCAGAGGAAGAGGAGAAAGCGTAGAAGCCGGCGGTCCAGGCACCACCCCCACTACGGCCCAGGGCACTGCCGGTGGAGCCCAGCAAGGACGGCTGTCACGGCAGGAGCCCAGACAGGCCTGTGGCAGGAGGAGCTGCTGGGCCTCTGGGGCAGGGAACCCACCTCTCTCCTGAGGGCTGCAGAGTCCGAGGCTCGTGGCTGCTTCCCGTCTGAGGGCTCCCCTCCTTCTTGCCGGGCCATCCCGAGATGCACCCCCAGCTCAGCCACCTGCATCCGAAGCTCCAAAACCTCCAGGTGCACTTGGTTCACCTCACGGGGAAGCTCGCGCTGGACAGTGTCCAGCTCCAGGGGCTTCTGCGACACCTAGGAGGCGGTTCAGGAGCAGCGTTAGGAAGGAGGCAGCAGGCGGGGGAGCCAGGGCCCAGGGCAAGGACAGGAAGCCCGAGAGGAGCCATGAGCTGGTGTCTCCTCTGACTGGACGTGGTCACCGCAAACCCGCTCCCTCACCCTCTTGGCTGCTGCTCCCGCCTGCCAGCTGCCCGGCAGCCCCGCCCATGCCGGGCTCCGGGGCTGCGGGCGAGTCTGTGCGTGGAGGTGCTGGCACAGAGGCACAGGGCCTCAAACCCTCTTCCTGGGCCCCAGGCCCAGGTGGAAACAAATGCCTCTAGAGAACTGTAGGTTCGGAGCTAGGATTCTTCTTTTCCATTAATCAAAGGGGCAGAGCCGGGGAGGCAGGTGCAAGGGGGCTGAGAGAGCTGAGGCGGAGGCTCCTAAGCGGCAGGAGGAAGACCCAGAGGCAGACAAGAGGCGGAAGTGAACAGAAGGCTTGGAAAGGGAAGCCACAGGGCATAGCGCCAGCTCCGGTGGCTGCAGGTTGGCCACGGGGTTCACAGCCAGGGTCCCCGCCACAGCCTTTCCAGAGCCCCTGGGCCGGCCTCGCCCTCGGGTGCTGCTCTCCGTGTGCACCCCACGCCTGACGCAGGGGGACGGGGCAAGGCGGACAGGAAAGACACACCCTCCCCACACCTTTCACTTTCCCACCTCATTCTCAGGGCTCCTCCAGAGAATTCCTGATGAATGAGCTATGTTTGAATTTGTCACATACACAAAGGCGACCATATGGTAAACAGGCACCGTTAAGTGAAAAAACAAACAAAAAATACTTTGAGGTGAACATATTTCCCAGGATAACCACATCATTTATATCACACCAAGATAAAACTACAAGCCTTTATTTAAACGTTTATTTGTCGTGTGCGTGAAATCCCAACGCTAGGCAGAACTGGGAAAGGCAGCTCCAAAGCGTCAGGACCTGGAGTCTCCCCTCTCTCGTGCGCGTCACAGGCCTCTGACCTCAGGAACAGACACGGAAAAGTGGTCGAGTTCGTCCCCACTGCAGCAACAAAGACGCACTTCCCATCAAGACACCAGATGTCACCAAAAATGCTAAGTATGTGAAGTGACAAATATGTTGACTAGCCTGATTGGCCATTCCTCAAGGTACACATATTTAGAAACAACACGTTGTATATCATAAATACACACAATATTTATTTGGCGTTTAAAAACAAACAAATAAATAAATTGAAAGTCTTTGGAAGGTAAAGAAAGACAAGGCCAAGTGCGGGAGCCCAGCCTGCGCCTGGGACCATCTCCGCTCCACAGCGATGCTCCGTTTTAGCGAGGGCGCAGCGTCTGCAGGGAAGGCACAATCTATGTGTTTGTGGACTTAAGAGGACCTATGACAGTTCCCTCTTTAGGTTGCCTCTTGAGAAATAAAAGGCAACAGGACAGAATGTCCCAGAAGCACAAGCAACAAGAAAAATACATAAACCAGATTTGATCAAAATTAGAAATGCTTGTACTCCCAAGGACTTGATCATCAAGAGAATAACAAGACAGTGGGAGAAAAAAATCAGCAAATCGAGTATCTGATAAGGGCTTGTATCCAGGAATGCAGAAAAAAACTTATAACTCAACAACGAAAAGACAAATAACCCAGGGCAAGGGATCTAAACAGACATTTCTCCAAAGATGTACAAACGACCAAGCAGCCCATGAAAAGATGTTCAACATCACGTGTCATCAAGAACATGCAAATCAAACCACATCGAGACGGCACCTCACCCCACCAGGAGGGCTAGAATCACAGACAGATGACAGCCAATGTCGGGAGGATGTGGAGAAACCGGAACCTTCCACACTGCCGGTGGGCGTGTAAAATGGTGCACCTGCTTTGGAAGACAGTCTGGTGGTTCCTCAAAATGTTAAATACAGACTGATCATGTGATCCAGCTATTCCACTTCTAGCTATATACCCAAAACACTGGAAATCTAAGTCTGCACAGACACATATACAGGAATGTTCGTAGCAGCGTTATTCGCTGTCCAAAAAGTAGAAACAAACACAAGCAGATAAACAAAACATGGTGGATTCATACAGCGGAGTATCATTCAGCCATTGGAAGGAAGGGAGTTCTGACACATCCACAGAGAGACCTTGAGAACCTTACACCACACAAAAGAAGCCAGATACAAAAGCCGGAGTACTTGGCCGAGCGCGGTGGCTCACGCCTGTAATCCCAGCACTCTGGGAGGCTGAGGCAGGAGGATTGCTTGAGCCCAGGAGCTTGAGGCTGCAGTGAGCTGTGATCACGCCACTGCACTCTACGTGGGGACAGAGTGAGACTCTGTCTCGGAAAAAAAAAAAAAAAAAGGATAAGCGCTGTACGATTCTGTCCACACGAGGCACCTAGAATAGACAATATATAGAGACCAAGACAGAACCACTGGTTACTAGGGGCTGGTTACTAGGGGCTGGCAGGTGGGGAATTACTGCTTTATGGAAATAGAGTTTCCATTTGGGGTGGATAAAAAAGTTCTGGAAATAGTGGTAATGTATACACAACATTGGGAATGTACTTAATGCCACTGAATGATGCACTTAAAAATAGTTAAAATGGTAACATTTGTTATGCATATGTTATAATTTTTTAAAGTAAAAACCAAAAAGATATTATGAATTTGGAGCAATCAGACCTGGATTGTGACTCCAGCCACATGTGTAACAGGACAGGATTTGTGCTAGGATTCCTTTCAGCCGAGCATGATCACAACCTGACCCCCAGAGAGGCAGTGGACCAGGGGACGGCAAAGGATGGCACTTGCTAATGTCACGGGGGGAGGGCCAACGGGTGTGCTTGTCACTGACACTGCGCGCAGCGTGCTGGCCACTCCCGGGGCCTGTCCCATGGGCGGGTGGCAGCGGAGCGGCCCAGCAAGGAGCAGGTGTTCTGCCCCCCAGCGCTGCCCCTGCGGCCCGGACCTTTTCTCTCTTAGCAGATTATTACTCTGCGCCTTCTGCAACCACACACGAGACAAACGAGCTACTCCTCACAACAGCCCTTTCCTTAGTAAGGAAGGAAACAAGCACAGAGAGGTTGAGTGGACATACGAGGTCACACAGGGTTGCACTCAGCAGCCGCGCAGAGTCCACACGTGTACCCACCCATGGGAACAGCTCTCAAGTAGGAGGACCCCACAACTTCAAGCGTCAGCAGGATGGCCTCACCTTCTGCCTGAGCCGTGTCACCAGCAAGTTCAAGAGAAGCACTCTGTCTCCAAGCTTCCTGAACGCCAATCCAGTGGACACGTGGCCAGCTTGGACAGATCCTGCTGTAGAGAAGAGCAACTTCTGTCAGGCTCAGATCTTAAAAAATAAGGAAGGTCTTTCTGGAAAGACGAACATCGCTCTCATCTCTGCCCTCTCCTGTGGAGGCCCGCGGAACCAGCTGCTGACGTCACGGCAGCAGAGAGGCCTGGGTCCACATGAAGGTCAGAGAGGTGTTGTGCATAAAGTACAATCCTTATGCAAGGAAAGGAATCTTTGTAGGAAAAACACCAACCTTACCATGGAGTACCTGACATAGACCAATTGCTCTAGACTCTCCACTTAAATTTGGGACCATTTGCTTGAAAATCCAGAAAAAGATGTCCACGTAACACAGTTCAAAGAAGAAATCACGATGGACATTACAAATTATTTTGAATTGAATAACGCTACTTTCCAAACTTAAGGAGTGCACCTAAAGCTGTCCATTCAAGAAAACCCCCCCCCACACACACACACACACACACACACACACACATTTTTTTAAAGATGGGCTTTCACTGTCACCCAGCTTGGAGTGTAGTGGCTTGATCATAGCTCAGTGTAGCTTCAAACTCCTGGGTTCAAGTGATCCTCCTGCCTCAGCCTCCTAAGTACCTGGGACTACAGCACCTGCCACCAGGTCTGGTTGACTTTGTGTGTGTGTGTGTGTGTGTGTGTAGAGATGGAGTCTTACTACGTTGCCCAGGCTGGTCTCGAACTACTGGCCTCAAGCAATCCTCCTGCCTTGGCCTCCCAAAGTGCTGGGATTACAGGCGTGAGCCACCACGTTCAACCCCATTCAAGAATATTTATATGCACATTTTAGAACATAGAGCATATTTATGAATATAAATATTTAGATGCATGTTTTAGAAAAAAAGAAAAGATGAAAATCAATGAACTAAAATTCATCTCAAAAAATTATAACAAAATGCTGGGTTCAGTGGCTCATGCCTATAGTCCCAGCACTCTGGGAGGCCAAGGCAGGAGGATTGCTTGAGGTCAGGAGTTCGAGACCAGCCTGAACAAGAGTGAGACCTGTCTCTAAAAAACAAACAAAAAAAAAACCCAAAAAAATGACCAAATTAAAACCAAATAAAGTAGAAGGAAAAAAACAAAGTTAATATGAGATATTGAGGAAACAGAAAATAAATGTGTAACAGACAATCAAAAAAATCAATAACTGATGCTTTGAAAAGGCTAAAAAAAAAATAAATCCTTTGTCTTGCTGGTAAAACTAAGCAAGAAAAAAATAGAACACAAGCAAAGGAGGTCACTACTTTAGATCCTACAGACATAGGAGGGAATTATCGATATCTGCAACAGTATGCCCAAAATTTGCAATGGCTGAAATGGACAATTTCTTAGTAAAATGTAACACCAAAAATGATGCACAAAGGAGAATATCCGGATGTTCTCTAACTATGAAAAAACCAAATTCACGATCTACAGCCTTCCCATTAGAAAGAGTCCGGGCCCAGGTGGTTTGAAAGTTGACTTCTACCGATTGTTTAAGAAAATTAATGTGAGTCTTGAAAGATGGTCTTACTAGTAACCTATTTAACACAGGAAAATAAACTATCTAACAAAAAGAAAGAACTCACAACACAACTACCTCCTTTGTTTTGTTTAATTAAAACACCTGTGGTCTAACTAGTTCTCTCTAACACTTTGCTTCTCCCCACTGCCGCTCTTGGCAACGATGCCACGGACTCCTCGACTCCTCTCCACACAGAGAAAACAATAAAGAGCACCTGCAGCTCCTCCACTGTTCCCAGTCTGCTGCAGCAGAGAGAAAGGCCACTTCCACCCTGTAGAAGCGTCAAGCACCTTCCTCAGCTGCAGCACTAACGCTCCCTCCTCCTCCATGCTGTGGCCACTCCCTCCCTTCCCTCTCAGTCTCTCTTGGAGAAATAAATAAACGTTTCGTTCTGTATATCCTAATCACTGCGTGAGAAATCTTTTGCAGCCCATGTACAAATTCCCCACCCTAACAAGTCTGATATAAACTTTTTCAGAAAACAGAAAAATAGGAAAAACCTTCCAACATATGAGGCCAGAATAACTTTGATTCTAAAACTTGATATGAACATTATGAGAAAGGAAATTATAGGTCTTAGTCATGAACATAAATGTAATAATTCTCAACAAAATACTAGCAAACCAAATCTAGCCATATATAACGAGAAGAGTCTATCCCACGCGGCGTCTATCCCAGAACTGCAAGGCTGGTTGACAAGACAGAGCACGTTGCAGCGCCTACTCCTTCCTCTCCATGGTAAGCCCTGGCCAGACACAGAGAGCCGCCACCAGCAGATTCCGAAAGGGGAGGAGAGGGCCAAGTGGCTTGGACCTGGGGATGCCAGCGGTGACATGGCAGTGAGCTCCCTATCTTGTTTTCCTTCCTTCGTGTCCTGGCCTGGGGGCTCGGCTGCCACCACCCAGAACACCAAGGAGCTCAGACAAAAATAAAAGGCTCAAGAAAAGCCAAAGGAACAGGAAAAGGGAGAACACACCTGCCCTCCTCCCTGGAAGCAGCCACTCTCCTACCCCCAAAGCCCCACACCCTCCCTGCCTGCAGCCTGCTGCATACAGAGCACAGCCACTCTCCTACCCCCAAAGCCCTGCAGCCTGCTGTATACAGAGCACATCAGGCGTGGAGGGAGGAGCCTATGCGTGAAACCAGCCAGAGGCAACAGAGCAAAACCTCTGGGAAGCAGCCCTGAGCCAATCCCGCCCAGCAGTTCACTGGGCTCTCAGTGGCTCCTGAGAGGAGAGGCGGGGCCGGACAGGGCAGCAGCACGAAGGAAGCTCAGCCACTGCGACCCTAGCCATGCTGACTGCCTGATAAAACCAAAGATAGAATGATACAATCAGAAAGGGTTCCTCATACTGAAAACCAGGAAATCTCAACGGGAATGAAACAGGCAACGCCAAGACGACACAGATGCTGGAATTACGCGAGGAAGTAGCCTCAACAAGCAATTTAATACCCTCTCACAACAAATGGCAAAATGAAAGTTTCAGCAAAGAAATGGAAGATATGAAGAAACCAAAATGGAAATTTTAGAGTTGAAATGGTGTTAATTTAAATAAGTGACAGAAAAAGAGAGTGACACTCAGTTGAGGTTTATTAAGCCAAGACTTTGAGGCGGGGCCTGGGAAAGGCAGAGCCCCGCACAGGGGCAGAAAGCGCTGAGAACGCCCAGGGTGCACAGGAATGAGGGGGAAGGAGGGAGGCTGAGGCTGGGTTCTAGCTCAGCAAACCTGCCTGAGATAAGAGGAGCATTCAAAGAAGGGATCTCAGCGTGGGCAGAGAAGCGATGTTATCTCTCCTGGGTTTGCATCCTGGAGATAAACTTGTAATGGAAGTTTAGTTTATTCAGGCTACAGTCCTCAAGTTCTAACTGACCACACACTCATTTTATAGGGGATGCAAATCTTGAAGGGTCTTGTTTTTTTTTTTTTTTAGGGCTGAAGAGAGTAACAAATGTTTTACCCCAAAACACATTTCTTTGTCATATTTTGAGATGGCTGTGGGCAAACAGGAGCTGGCTGTCTTTGTGGGAGGCTGGGGAGAAATTTGCACCTGCAGAGAATCTCTGTCAAACGCAGCCAGGCTCTGCCTGTTTGATCTGGGACAGGTTTGTCCCTAAATATCTAAATAAAACACTTCCCTGAGGCTCATCCCAGAACAAGACCACCTGGGCCACCAGGCATCCCTTCTCCCTGCCATGCCCTGTCCACCAAAGCACAGTCCTGTCTAGGCATTTTCTAAGCCCCTTCGTTTCTGAAAAGAGGACCCTGCACTCACTGGGGAGAGGACAGGGTGCTCCGCACCTCAGCTCTCAGTTCTCCTTGAATTCTGGGGACTCCTGAGGTTTTCATTTTTTCTTTACAATGGAAATAATAATCTCACTGAATGGGCTCAACAGCAGAATAGCAACGACAAAAGAAAGAGTTGATAAACTCAGAGAACAGGTCAGTAGAGAGGCTCCAACCTGAACCACAGAGAAAGCGCAGTGGGAGGGCAGGCGGGGTCTGCAGCCCTGGGCTCGGTCACACCAGAAGGGTCACACCACAACGCCAGCAAAGAGGGGACTGTCTTAGGGATGAGGGGAGCCAGGCTTCTCCTTGTTGGAAACGGAAATCAGAATAATGAAAAGGAGAAAACTAGAATGAACCTTGTGGTGCTAGGCTAACCACAAAGGCGCAGACTGGCCCGCAAGTTTGTCCTGAAATCAAGAACTGCCATTCACCAGAACACACCAGTGAAGGAGTAGAAGGCAAGCCGCTAACTGGGAGGACACATTTGCAACACATATGACCAATAACAGACTCACATTCAGAATAAATACTCTAAAAATCTAAGAAAAAAGGCAGACAATCCAATAAAAATCCAAAACAGGCAAATGACACAAAGTGGCACGTCATAAAAGAGGATACTGAACGGCTAATTCCCATGGACTGAACTGTGTTCCCCAAATCCACAGGCTGCAGCCCTAACCCCACGTGTCAGCGGGTGCAGAGCGCCAGGCCCCTCGCACACTGCTGGCCGGGTGCAAACCCAGGCACACCTGGAGAACCGTCTGGCTTAGCAAGCAAAACAGAATGTAGGTCAAAGGAAGCCAGACAAAAGCCCGTGTTCCACACAATTCCATCCGCAGGAAACCGCCCTCCCGAGGGAGGAGTTAGGGCAGTGGCCGACTGGAGGGAGCATAGGAGCTCCGGGGAACCCTGTTTGCAATAATCTCGAGCTGTGCATCTGCCCGTGGTGCACTTTCTGGGGCGAGTACATGTCACTTTCCAAAGAGACACCGTAGCTGGGACCGAGCATGCAGCACAGGGACACGAGAACGCTCACCAGTCGCCTCCGAGGTGTGGACGCTGGGTCGGGTGCTACTGTGTGGTGAGGACACCCTCAGAGGTTCCAACACATCTTTCAGTTGTTCTTCCAATGTTTTAAACTTATGCTTTAGATTTTCTATGTCTGTTTCAAAGGCCAGAACATAATCTGCCAAAAAAACCAGGGAATGTAACGTATACACAGACTCACATCCATGACCACCAAGGCAGAGCTGCTCACCACCCGACCTCTCCCTGCACCAACCCACAGCGGCTTCCACGCTGCCCGCACCAGCCTGAAAGGCCGCTCTCTTCACTCCAGGGCACCGGCCAGAGACCAGCTGGGATACCGTATGCTCCAAGAAGGGCTCAGCCCAGCTTCCATCCCCCGCCCTCTGTGCATGGAGGGCAATGACTCCTGTTTCTAGTGCCGAGTCATCTGGCAGCCTGGCAACTGCCCGTCCACACCCGCTCCCGGTGCCCCACAACCAGCAAGGCACGGGTGGGGCTGCCCTCCCCACTCTTCCAAGGGTGCTCCCCTGGAGGAAGTGCCTGGTAGCCACCAGCCCCTGCTACCAACCGCTCGGGGGCAGCACTACACCAGGCCCTGGGCCAAGGCTGAGACTCTGGGTTCTTTCTCTTTTTGTGTGGGACGGGGTCTTCCTAGCTGTCCAGGCTGGCTGTGAACTCCTGGGCCCAAGCTATCCTCGCGCCTCAGCCTCTGGAGGAGCTCGGGCCACACCCAGCTCTACTTTAGTTTTTTTTTTTTGAGGCAGAGTCTCTCTCTGTCACATGGGCTAGAGTGCCGTGGCGTCAGCCTAGCTCACTGCAGCCTCAAACTCCCGGGCTCAAGGGATCCTCCTGCCTCAGCCTCCCGAGTAGCTGGGACTAGAGGCGCCACCACTCCACCCGGTGAATTTTTTCTTTTTTCAGCACAGACGGGGCCTGCTCTTGCTCAGGCTGGTCTACTTTGGTCTCTAAGCGTGTCAAGTAAGTCCCCTCACCTTTTTCCTTCCACTTTGCCAATACAGAAGTTTCTTAATACGAAACTTAAGATCCCTCCTCTTGAAGGAAAAGCAGTTGTCACAACTTGTGAGACCGTCCCTAACACAAAGCTACTCTGAGCCCAGTGGGGCCATGTCCTGCTGTCTCCCCGCTCCCCTCTGCCCCTCACCGGGAGTGGCGGTGTCTCCTCCGGCCTCTGGGCCCGGCTGGTCTCCTGGCAGGGCAGAAGGAGGGATCTGCTCGCTGAGCGACTCCATGTCTCTCCTCATTTGGGCCACAGCGTTCCGCAGACTCGCATTCTGCTCTCGCAGCCGCCAGATCTCACTAGACGGAAAATCTTTACTGATTTCTTCTCCATGCTGCCCTAGGAGTATCTGTCAAATAACAAAAACCCAAGGAGCAAAAGGAAAACTGTTTTGGCTACGAAATTCCCTTGCTCGTCCGACAGGCTGTACCTTTGCCCTCTGTGGCCGCCTCTGCTCCCCCGTCCTGTAGGGCTGCGAGGACCCTCCCGTCCGACCCGCCAGGAGTAAGACTGTGACACTCAGATCCGCGAAGCGCACCGTATGTCTAAGTCCCAGAGTCGTCAGTCCGTAGAACCATAAAGCAGAAGGGAGATGCCGGGCCGGGGGGAGGGAGTTAGTGTTTAATGGGGTCAGGGTTTCAGTTTGGGATGATGGAAAGTTCTGGAGGTGGACGGTGGTGACAGCTGCACAGCCATGTGAGTGTACTTAACACCACAGAGCCGCACACCTACGAGTGTGCAAAAACATTACGTATATTTTAGTGTAATAAAAATTCACTGGATAGGATGGGATTGCAAGCAGATCAGATAGTGCAGACGAAAAGACTTGTGAATGTAGATACATAGTAACAGAAAGTATTCAAATTAAAGCACAGAAGGAAGAGACCAAAAAAGGAAAAAAAAAAAAAAACAAAAAAAACAACCAAAACCCCCAGATCTTTAGAGACCGGAGGAACAACAGGAAGCAGTGTGACGTACAGGGAAACAGGAACCCAAAAAACAAGAGGGGCAGAAAAAACATTTTACAAGACGGCCAGAGATGCTGCAAACTTGATGAACACTGTAAACCCACAGGCTGAGAAGTCCAATGAGCCCTAAGCAAGACGAACACAGAGAAAATCACCCCAGAGAGCACATCGTCACCAAGCTGCTGGAAGTCGGTGACGCAGGGAAGTGGCACAAGGGGTCAGCACAGAGCCGAGGAGGGCGCCAGGCTCCCGAGAGGCCAGGAAGGCAGGAGGACGATGCGGTGACCCCGGCAAACTCAGAGTGAAAAAACAAACCCCATCAACCCAGATTCCCACCATCATCGGAAACCAGGGTGGGAGAGACTTCTGCCTCTGACAGGAAGATCACTGTTACGAATCTTCCCCTCTGACTGTGAACAACCCGAAAATAGGACAAATCAGATGAAAACCTGTTTTCAGACGCTGTGCAGGGAGCAGGGATACCTGAGAAGGGGGCGCTGTACCCCCCTCTGTCTCTGCTCCACCAGCCCAGCCAAGACCTGCACAGAGCACCAGCCTGCTCCCCTCCAAGGCCCCGCACACCAGCGCCTGCCGTGCTCCAGCTCCTAGCCACAGCTAGGACTACCCGGGACTCCAACTCTGCGTGTCACCGGCAATGCCAGTCAGCCTGGGCTCCCGGGGAGGGGTCATCAGTCTCGCTTGAGCGACGTGAGGTCATCATGCAAACAGGATGGGAACCTCACAAACATGCCCACCACAGTGTCACAGCAGTGCCGTGGACAATCCAGGAGACCACTGGGGAGAAGACAACTAGGTAAACCATGGTATGGCTAGATGATTAAAGGCGCAACCATTTAGATTATGTTTTTGAAGAATTTAAAGACACGCGAAGGTATTTATGATAGAACTAAAGTGAACAAAAGACCGCCCCAGTGGAACAGTCATCCCCCCACCCACCTTGCCTTGTCCTGAGACTGGCCGAGAAGCCTGCACCCCCTGCCCAGCCCCGCGGCCTCCGCAGGATGAGAGGCTCTGAGGAGCTCGGCAGGGACCTGCCCAGAACCAGCAGGGGCTGAGCTGGGTTTAAATCCTGGGTCTGCGTGATTTCAAAGACTATTAAGTTAAACTAAAACTTTTAATTTTTAAAAAATTTTTTTACTTTTATTTTAAATTTATCGTTATTTTACTTTTAGAGACAAGGTCTCGCTCTGTCACCCAGACCCCTGGACCCCTACCGGGCCCCCTCTGCCGTGCACGCAGCTCTGCCCTGACAAGCCAAGACAGCGCAGGCACGCTCCTCTGCGGCCCGTGTGTTGGGGGCACGGCACCCACCGCCAGGACGAAGAGAGATGGCAGACGTCGGGGTCTCAGGGCAGACCCTGGCACAGGCCAAGCATTCAGCTACGAAACAACAGAATCGGTAGCTGCGCTGACAGGTAAGCTGTGCTGACAGGTAGGTACACAGAGCCCCCCGCTGTGGCCGTGATGAGACAAGTGCCGCACCGCGATCTCACACTCACATCTGGCGTCTGGAAGCATCTGGATCTGGGATTTTTAGAGTTTTCAAATGTGAGAGATGCGAGGAAGATTCTGCTATGTATCCAATTTAACTCTTTAAAGCTTCAGACTTACCTTGTTAGCGCAACCAGTCACTTAAAAAGGAACAGGACTGAAAGACCTGGCTCCAGTTTGGGGGACGTGGTGCTGCTTTTCGCTGCCAGGGAGGCTCGGGGAGGAGGGGTGTGCCGGGGCGGCGCGCTCACCTGTGCCCCCGGCGCGGGGAGCCCGTGCATCCTCAGTGCCTGTACAGCCTGGTCTCGCTCCGAGGTCACAGCCTTCAGCTCCGCCTCCTGCTCCCGCAGCACCCGCTCTGCCTGCTGCAGCTTAGCAGCCACCTGGGAAAACGCTCAGACTCAGTGTGTCTGCGGTTACAGGGCAGCGCCAGCCTTACGGCAGAGAGACCAGCTCCCACCCTGCTTAGCAGGCGGACAGCAGACACAGGCGAGAAATGCCAGGAGAACCAGGGCCACATGACACTCAGAGCTCGATGTCCCCGCCGTGGCCAGCAGCACAACTCTTCTAGCCCAACCCCAGGCCGCCCTCGCTGGGCTGGCGACACAGGGAGGGCAGGGTTCACTGGCACTGCCAGGAACACGCTGCTGCTCAGCTGGAGAAACAGATGTGCAACAAAGCTCTGCAAAGGCAGGAGAGGGGGCAGCAGCATGTTTTTATTACTGTGATTTTTGTTGCTATAAGTAAAACTGCTTTGTGAGGTTTAGTGTCTTCAATTTAAGGAAGGATTTGGTGAGCGCCCAGTCCCCCCGCAGAGCAGGACTGAGAAGGCCCCAGTGACACCGTGGCCACACACACCTGGTCTCTCGCCGAGGTCAGACCCTGAATCAAAGCCTCTGACTTTTGGATCTGGTCCCTTTCCATGTTGTCACAGCGGCGCTGCCAGTCCAGGCCCAGCTGCACCTGCTTACGCTCCAGGCTCTGCTCCCTCTTGACTGCCAGCAACAGCTGCTGTTTGTACCTACGGACACACCCACAACGTCACCGTCTCCCGAGGCCCCTCCGACGGCAGAGCGGGGCGCAGAGGGTGATGCGGAGCTGCAGAGTGCCCTCCTGGTCTCCAGGGACGTGCTGGGCCAGCACAGACACACGCGATGGCCCGGAAGAGAGGTGAGCAGATGTCAAGGTCGCCAGATGCTGGAGACAACCTGATGCCATCAAAGAGGGTGATCACACTCAGAAAGAAGAATAAGTATGTAAGAAGGGAGGGAATAAAGCCAATAAACTTTAAAAAGTAAGAAAAATTGTTACACACAGAAATTTGAGAGGATTTTCAGCTATGAAAAGCAAACAACTAGAGCAGCGCAGACAGAGCTAAGGAGCAAATGGTGAGATGGAAGAGCAAAAAGCAAGAGATCCTTTCAGAACGTAGTGCAAAGGGACAACGGAACGGGGAAAAGTCAGGAGGACGAGAGGTTCAATTCTGTCTTACAGCAGGTCTGACAGATCAGAATGGAGGGTGACGTCGTCAAGGAAGGAGAGGGTCAAACTCGCCAGGTGGGAACCAGAGCTGGGTCTTCGGGCTGAAGGAGTCCACCACGTGCCAAACAGCTTCAAAGACCTGCACAGATGTTGCCAGGGCTGACTGCAGACTACCGAGGACGAGGAGGAAAGCCGAAAGGTTTTCGAGAAAGCGAGAGAAAGGAAAAATGCACTGGCATTAGCCTTCTCGCCAGCAAGGCTGGGGCTGGAAGGCAACAGGCCACATGTGGGGACAGAGGTCTCGGCCCCAAGAGCCCCTCCCCCCACCGCTGAGTGTGGGCCCCACCCATCCCAGGTGGTGACACAGTGACGTGGTGCCATATGAGACTGGGATGGAGACCCCCTGCTGTGAGCGGGTCCCTGGACCTGAGGGTGCCTTGGTGCTGAGAGCGACCCCGGCCAGCAACCAGCAAGGAAGAGGAGACCTCGGCCCCACAGCTGCGGGAACCGGATCCTGCCACCAGGGACCAGAGCCTCAGAAGAGAGGGCAGGCCTGGCAACACCCTCGCTCTGCCTGGAGAGCACCAGGCCCAGACCACTGGCCAAGAAACCAAAATGATAAATGGGTGTTGTTTGAAGCGCTAAGTTCCTAGTAATTTGTTACAGAGAAATAACAAAGTAACACCCAATGGTTTTAAAATCCAGAGGGGAAACGGTCTGGAACAGGGGTGGAGATCCTGGGCCTTAAGGCTACACGTGGCCTTTTGAAATTGCAACTTTACAAGAAGTTGTAAGTACATTCATGCAAATGCAACACAGCATCATCAGTTTCCTTACGGGCTAAAGCTGAATGATGCACCCAGGGTGCATCTGCCATATTCTAAGGTGCGTTGGCTGTCGCAGGCACAGGTGTTGGCCAAAATTTTATCTCGGTGAGAACAGATAGTTAAATTTTATGAAGAACAGAATGAGCACTGTGAATTATTGAAAGAAGATTTCTACGAGAATACAGCATTTCTATGTCATATCATGTCAAATCAAAATGACCGGAATATTTCTTTGCAAGGTAAAACTAAGTGTATATATGATAAGTGGCAAAAATGCCAAGCATTTTGAAAAAAGCTATCTTTATTCAAAACACTTCTTCAAAAGGAAATTTTAGATGAACATTTTCCCTGGTTAGAAAAGGTCACTGATGAGGACGATGATGTATGCGAATCATTTGAAGAATATCCAGCTGTTAATACCTATTAACTGGAGAGTATAGTGAAAGGTTCACTGACTTTGAGCATTATGACATCACACTCACATTAGCATTTCAGCCTCACCTAGTTGATATCACCAAGGCACCTAAAGAACTTCAGACGGAATTGATTGAGCTCTCAGTAGATGACATTTTAGAGTCATTGTTTGATGCTAAGAAAAATCCAATTGAAATATGAGAAAATGCAGAACATCCAAACCTTTGGCAACAGGCCCGAAAAATGCTTTCTTGCTTTTCAACCGCTTGTTGCTGCGAATCTACATTCTCCTACCAGACCCAAATCAAGATGCCCTTAAGGTCACAGATGACAGATGCCCATCTAGAGGATCAACTGAAACTGCGGACGTCCATGCTGCAACCAAACATTCAAATGCTTTCCAACAAAAAGCAGACAAAACAAAGTCATTAAAAGGTTAGTTAACTTTAAAATTAACAAATGGTTTTCATTTTTTGAAATTATTAAGTATATAATAGTTAGATTTTTACAAAATAATGTACATTTTTAAGTCTATATAATTGAAGTTTCTTGAATGTGGCCTTATTTGATTACAGCTAAATTAATGAGGCCTCCAACATGAAAAGGTTTCCTACCCGTGATTTGTAATCTTGTAACTAAACCCAGTTAAATTACCATTCCCACCAGAAGGCAAAATAAAGATGTTTTAAGAAACGCAAGGCTCCAAGTTCACTGCCTATCGATCTCTCCTGAAAAGAAACGCGTGAGGGTGCACTGGGGCAGGGCTTCTCCACTGTGGGGAAGGGCCAGTTACTCGTTCTTTAAATTTCCACACCACTGAGGGCTGACACTGAGTAAAGTGCTGCTGCAACAGAGGGAATGGCCTGGAAGAAATGGCAAAAGTACTTTGTCTCTAAAGCCCCATCCTGGCCTCAGGCCGGTGGCTGGGAGGGGCAGGGTGAGTCTTTTATTTGTGCAACTGGAGGCCGGACCTGGTACGGGGAGATCCTGGGCGGAGGAGGTCACGAGATTGTCTTTAGCAGAGATGGGGTGATCAGAACTATCAACTGTAATTGCCTGAAGCTGAGGACCCATCCTTTAAAAGCTCTGTATTTCTGTGAATGTTCAGGAAATTTGGGTTTTTTTAAGACGAGGTCTGCCATTTTTCCTCCTTTGCTAGCAAAGTAAACTCTTTCCTTCCTCCTCAAACTGTTTGTCCTCATTATTTGGCCTTGTGGACAAGTGCCGAGTTTTTGGTAACACTACCAAATGTCACCGCACTACTCAATGCTACCATGGTAGTAAGTAGTGACAGAAGTAGATCTGATACCAACACACAGAGTTTTTAATCCCTGTAACTACAAAATATAAATAAATCTTTAAAACGTCACTTGGTGACTTTGACACCAGGCTTGTCTTCCCATTTTAAACAACCAGGACAAACACATGAAGCAGCTTTCACTTCCTAGACAACAGGCCGGCAGCACCGTGGTCCCTCAGAGAAGGGACCTCACAGGACAAGCCTGACTGCCGCCCGGCTTTCCCTCTGGAGCACCTCCTAGATCCCGCGGGGTGGGTCGGGGGCGCAAACCCAAGCCGGGCACAGTGGTCTTGTGTGCTGAGGAAGACGACGGGGGTCAGCATTGGGGAAGCTCAGGTGGCTGAAGGGGACTTCACAAGGCACAGCACCGGCGCGGAGGCAGCTCCTGAAAGCTGCCGGGCCTCCCTGGGGACCGTGGCTGACAAGTGCGCTGCGGACGCACTGGGGACCAGCAGAGGCTGGGCAAAGAGCAGCTGCTGGGCAGAGCTGCCGGCAGGGAGCTACAGGCTCACGGATCCCCAGGGCTCGCCAGGGCGGCCAGGCTGGAGCGTGCTCGGGGGAGGCCTGTAACAGGGCTGGTTTCTCTAGACGCGCCCTGCAGAGATTTAAAACCAGTCCTAGAAGGATCAAGCTGCTGGGCAGGTGCTTAACTGCAGCCACACAAAGGCAGCGCTTGTTAAAGGAAGACAAGAGAACCAGACACTTGCCAGCGTAATATTTATTCACGTCTGACAATCGATAAAAATGTTCTAAGTGTGCAAGGAAGCAGGAACAAGGTGGCCTCTATCCAGCAGAAAATGAGAATACAGACAGACCCAGACATGGAGACACACTGGAATTAGTAAATTAGTAGAAAAGTACTTTACAACAGTTATCACAAACATGTTCAGAGATTTAAACGCAACCATGCAAATAATGACAGAAATAAATGATATAAAAAAGACTAAACGGACTGCTAAGAGCTGAAAAATAAAATGTGTGAAGTGAAAAATCCACCAGACGAGACACTGTAGAGAGAAAAGGTCAGTGAGTGGGAAAATACTGAAAGAGAAATGATTTGGACGGAAGCACAAAGAGGAAAAAGACCGAATGTGATGAACAGAGCTGGCGGGACCCACACACGTGCCGGCCGGCACTCGTGCACCTGGAGTCCCAGGAGGAGGACGCGCACGGGCTCACACAGGACCCCACCCGCTGTGCAGCCGTCGGATCTCTCAGACCAGTGACAAAAGAGGAAAACGTAAAACCAGAGGGAAAAGGCTTATTATGTACAGAGGAACAAAGAATGGCCAAACCTCCCTCATAAGAAGGCAACAAAATACCTTTACCATGTGGAAAGAAAGAACTCTCCACCTAGAATTTTTCATCTAGTGAAAATGCTCCTCAGAAAGATTACGGCGAGAAAGTTTCAGATAAACAGAAGCTGAGATAACTCAAGAGCTGCAGACCTGCACCACAAGGAACCCGAAAGGAAGGTTTGAGGGCTGAAGAAAAATGATTCCAAGTAGAAACTTCAAATTTGATTTTTTCTCTTTTTCTTTTCTTTCTTTTCTTTTTTTCTTTCTTTTTTTTTTTTTGAGACAGAGTCTCACTCTGTTGCCCGGGCTAGACTGCCGTGGCGTCAGCCTAGCTCATAGCAACCTCAAACTCCTGGGCTCAAGCGATCCTCCTGCCTCAGCCTCCCGAGTAGCCAGGACTACAGGCATGCGCCACCATGCCCGGCTAATTTTTTCTATATATATTTTTAGTTGTCCATATAATTTCTTTCTATTTTTAGTAGAGATGGGGTCTCGCTCTTGCTCCAGCTGGTCTCGAACTCCTGAGCTCAAACGATCCACCCGCCTTGGCCTCCCAGAGTGCTAGGATTACAGGCATGAGCCACCTCGCCAGGCCCAAATTTGATTTTTTAAAAGTGAAGAGAATCAGAAATAAATATCGGAAAAAGTATAAACTTTTTTTCTCATTTTTAAGTTTTTATAAATGATAGTTGTCTGATCAAAGCAAAAATAACTCTCCCTATACATGTAAAATATAAGAAAATGGTAAAAAAGAAGAAAAGACAGAAATGGAAGGATCCTACCTTGCGCAGGATCATAAATTGAGGGTTGAATCGAAGGGTTTTACACTCTACATGAAGTGGTAAATGTCATCTACAGGTAGAGACTGTGGATCTAGGCCGGGCGCGGTGGCTCATGCCTATGATCCAGCACTTTGGGAGGCAGAGGCAGGAGGATCACTTGAGCTCAGGAGTTCAAGGTTACAGTGAGTTGTGATTCTGCCACTGTACTCTAGCCTGGGTGGCAGAGTGAGACCTTGTCGAAAGGAAAGGAAAAGGAAAAGGAAAGAAAGAAAGGAAAGAAAGAAAGAAAAGAAAGAAAGAAAGAAAGGTAGACTGTGCGTCTTATAAATCTCAGAACAACCATTAAATAAATAAAGCAGAAAGGTTTACATGATGACACTAGAAATAAAATGGAATACTAAAAAACATTCAACTGACTTTTTATTTCTTATATTTATTATTTATTTATTTTTGGAAGACAGAGTCTTGTCTTGTTGCCCAGGCTAGAGTGCAGTGGCGTCATCGTAGCTCACTGCAGCCTCCAACTCCTGGGCTCAAGTGATCCTCCCGCCTCAGTCTTTAGAGTAGCTGGGACTACAGGTGCGATGCCACACCTGGCTATTTTTTTCTATTTTTTTGATAGAGAGGGGGTCTCACTCTTGCTCAGGCTGGTCTTGAACTCCTGGCCTCAAGCCATCCTCCCGCCTCGGCCTCCCAGAGTGCTGGGACTACAGCATGAGCCACCACAACCAGCCCCAACTGACTTTTTAAAAGGCAGTAAAAAAAGAAACAAAGAGCAGATGAGGAAAAGAGAAGACAAAGAGCAAGCTGGATATTTATACCTAACATTCATCAATAATAGCATTAAATTATCTAAATCCTCTGAAGAACAGGCAGAAATCGTTACACTAAATATAAGACTCAACCACATGCCACCTGCAATAAACGCACCCTAGTGACAAAGCACGAGTTACAGCAGAGCGTGGGAAGACCAGCTGTGCAAACTCAGCCTGAAACAGCTCGAGCAGCACTGTTCCTTTCAGACAAAGGAGACTTCCGGACAAAGAATATCACCAGGAAGAAAGGGAGTTATTTCTTACTAATAAAAGGGTCAATTCGTCAAGAAGCCATAACAATCTCAAATGTATATGCACTTAATAAAAGAACTTCATGAACCAGGTGTGGTGGCTTGCGCCTGTAGTCCCAGCACTTTGGGAGGCTGAGGCGGGAGGATCACTCGAGCCCAGGAGTTGGAGGCTGCGGTGAGCTGTGATGACACCACTGCACTCCAGCCTGGGCCACAGAGCAAAACTGTGTCTCAAAAAAGAAACAAACAAAAAAACTCTTCATGGTATATTTAATATATAGTTAAAATTGTTAGAAATGAAAGATAGACAACTACAGTTAAAGTTGGAAATTTCAACATTTTTCTCTCACTAATTCACAGAACAAGTAGACAGAAAGCCAGTGAGGACACAGAAGGCAAGAACACTACCACCAGCCGACTTGGCCTGACTGACACTCATGGAGCCCCGGACCTAACAGCTGCAGAACATATTAATACATTGCTTTCAAGTCCATATCAGATAGGCATTGAGATAAACATATTCTAAAACCACAAAACAAGTACAGAGGAATTAAAATTATACAGAGTATGTTCTCTGTTCACAATAGAATGAAATTAGAAATCAGTAACAAACTGGTATCTGCAAATCTCAAAATAATGGGAAATTAAGCAATACATTTCTAGATAACCCACGGACCAAAGGAGAAATCGCAAGAGAAATTAGAAAATAATTTAACTGAATAATGTAAGAATTTGTGGGATGCAGTTTAGCTGTGCTTGAAAGGAAATTTATAGCACTAATTGCGTATAGTAGAAAAGAGAAATTGTCCAAAATTAATTATCTAAGCTTCCACCATTACAACCCTTCAAAAGAAAAACAGACTAAAGCCAAAGTCAACAGAAGAAAATAATAAAGAATAGATATCAACAAAATTGGAAACAGAAAAACAATTGAGAAAATCAATAAAACCAAAAGCTGGTTTTTTGAAATGATCAATCAGATAAACCTCTAGCTAGGCTGAACAAGGAAAAAAGACAGAAAATACCAATTACCAATGTCAAGAATGAAAGAGACATCACCACAGACCTTACACACACGATACGACAATATAGAAATACTATTAACAATTGTATGACAATAAGTCAACAATTAGATGACAGGCCGGACGCAGTGGCTCACGCCTGTAATCCTGGCACTCTGGGAGGCTGAGGGAGGAGGATTGCTTGAGCCCAGGAGTTGGAGGTTGCTGTGAGCTACAATGACGCCACTGCACTCTACCCAGGGCGACAGAATGAGACCCTGTCTCAAAAAAAAACCAATAAACAAAAAAAAACAAAAAAAGCCCAAACAATCAGATGAAATGGAGAAACTCAATGAAAGACACAAATTACCAAAACTGATACAGGAAAAATAGAAAAATAGAAAATCTGAAATAAACTGTTGTCTCTTCAAACAATAGAATACTACTGAATAATAAGAACAAACAACCTATTCATACCTGTAACGTGCATTAATCTCGAAATTACCATGTTAAGCCAAAGAAGCCAGACACACGCGGAAACACCGTATGATTCCACTCAGATGAAATTCAGGAAAAGACAAGCTCGCCTGAGTGCCAGGAGTGGGCGGTGGGGGCTGGGACGGGCCGGACTACAGGGCGTGAAGAGAGGGTGGGGTGACAGAAAGGCTCAAAGTCTCACCCAGAGTGGTGGTTACACAGGTGTACAGTCGCAAGTGTACCTTATTTTAAGTATTTAAATTATTCTCCAATAAAGTTGATTTTAATATACATGGGAAATAGAATGTTACCTTTACTCAACTAAGTGTCCATCCCAACTGATAAGAAAAAACACCAAGATATTAACAATCAGACAGAAGACAGAGGCAGCTCTTCACACAGGATCAAAAGCTCGGACACTGTCACGGCTCCCAGCACAGACTGGAGGACGCCGTCCCCCTGAAAGGCCCCCAACCCCGCACCTGTGCCCGGCTCCGCTTACTTCCACACACACTCTTTGCACAGCCACACGTCCAACCTGTCTTTCTCCCCAAAAGGACATGAGGTCAGGGACTCGATTTGTTCAGTTTCGAATCCTTAGCACCGACAGCAGCATCTGCCCAGAGACACCTACCTGTCGATGTCCTGCTGAAATGCAGCCAGCTGTGCCTTGAGCCTGGACTCTGCCTGCTGCAGCGTCTGAACCTGAAGGTCTTTGGAGATCATCTCCTTGGACACCTGGGCGACCTGGGCATCCCAGGCAGATTTTAGGGCTGATGCATCTTCACGAAGTCTAAACAGAAAGGGAACTGTGAACAGGGACACGGTTCTCGCTCCCTCAGGTTCTGTCTCACACAGGTCCCCCCACAGAACACACACACACACACACACACACACACACACACGAGCGCGCGCGCACACCCTATCCTCCCAGGAAATGCCATATCAGAGCTGAAACTTCCTTGCCTAGATTAAGGAGACGGTGCTGCCTAAGAAGAAACAGCCACTCCTCCCCTCCCTCTCCCCTCCCCTCCCCCCCATCCACCCATGACCATGCCAGTCATGCATCCACCAACCCAGACATCGACAAACACCTGCAGCACGCCAGGTGACGTGCCAGGTACGCAGGGTGGCAAGGTGAGCCTACCACGCCTCACAGGGCCCCCAGTCTGGAGGCAGCGCCACCTCTGACCAACCCATCTTCACGCCTTTGCTACGCTGAGCATGGCACCTCATACATGGAGACATTCAACACATATTTGTCAAACTGAATAGTAAAACAAGGTTCTAGAGAAACCATTAAATAACCTTAACAGTAAAATGCCTCTGGTAGAATTTCCCCAAATCGGATAAATTTCCCAAGAAAAACATTTAGAGAAGACACCTAGACACACCACTGCCCAGGGCAGCCATGGCAATGACCCCAGCCAGATGCTACCTGCCCACGTGCTTGGTGGCGGCCCTGTTTCGCGGTGACAGCCTGAACGGCTCCATCGAGCTCACACAGTAGTGACGACAACACCGCATTGGACAGGCCTTTCCGACGCCCCTGCGCTGACAGACTCTCGGAGCAGAGGGTGAGCCTGCTGCCCCACAGGGCCACCTCGTCACGAGGGTCAGTTCAGCCTGGCACGGGTGTAGTTTAAGCCTGGTCTCTTACAGGATGGAAAGAAAGCCACCGTGCCCACCTCTTCAGACACATTCTTTCGGAGGGCGAAACAGAGGCACCATCCGAGGCTTCAACATTTCCAGTCGTCTCTGGAGATCTGGCCTGACACAGACATGTGCATGTCACATTGGCCTCTTCCACGCTACCAACAGTGTTTGCTGTCGAAGGAACAGACTTAACAGCCTCTGTGCGCTGGGCAGCAGCATGACCTCCAGACCAACAGCCACCCAGGAACGCGGCTGGCTCCCTCCCAGCCCAGGCCCAGAGGTCGTCCTGACCCACTCCCAGGGCACGGCTGCCGAGCTCTCACCGTGGACACAGAAGGGCGTCAGCAGCCCAAGTGGGAACAGACTGGTCACCACAAAAAACCATACGCTTTTACCTTCACACATCCTATAGGTGTTCTCTGTAGTTTCAAACTCCCAACCAGCACGAAACTACTAAAACACTAGAAGCTACTAGGAACTTCAAGGTTATCCTTTAACGTGAACTCACACTCAGGACAGTGGGGTCGGAATGACACCTGAAATCCCCAGACATAAAGGAGGGAAGGAGTAAGCTTCTGAGTCTCTAAATCTATTTTCTATTACCAAAATCATACCCTGTATGTTTAACAATCCTCAATGAGCAGGAAATATTAATATGTATAGACAGAAAACTAAAGGACACTGAAGAACGACATTTAGTGTAAGACTCCAGGGGAGGCTGAGACCTGGCAGGCAGGACCAGCGGGGCACTGTCACTTTAGCTGCAGTAACGGCGGAGCTGAGAACCCAAGGGTCTCTCGGGCCTCCTAGGACGTCGGCAGCACAGGCTGCCGGGTGCTCACGCATGCACTGGGCTCGGCTGCCTTCGTTTCCCAACCACTGGTGCTCAATTTAATTGGTCAAACCACAAAACAACAAGCTAACTCTAAGGACACCATCCCGAACAAGCCTTTCATCTCCTGGTATCTCACAGTTCTAACAGTCATTTCCTCCCAAACAGAAATATGATTTAGCAGAGAATTCTCTAAAAAACAGGGACAGATACTTCCCAAAGGGACACAGCCAGTTGCTAAGCACAGAAGACACTAGCCAATGACTTACATCTTCAGTAAACGCACCTTCCCCAGATCCCCACCGTACTGCAGTTTAACGCTGACCATCCCACTGCCGTCACGACGGTCAGACTCGTGAGCGTCTCTCACCAGACGCCGGGCACAAGTGGAACAGAGCTGCTTGTGTGGCCTGGCCTGCCTTAGACGCCAGAAAGGAAACTGGGTTTAAAAAGAAGTGAGTTGATGGAGTAACTGGACACTCCCGCGCACGGTGGTGGGAGCGTGACGCGGGGCAGCTGCTGGAAGGCAGAAGGGCAGCACCTCAGACAGCTGAGCACAGGACTCTGTGACCCAGCAACCCCGCTCTGGGCACACACACAAGCCGAAAGCAGGACCTCAAAGAGACATGTGTACGGCGATGTTCACAGCAGTGTTACCCATGAGATCTAAAGGGCAGGAACAGCCTACACGTCAATGAATGCACAGACGGATAAACAAATGTTGTCCGTCTGGACAAGGGGATATTATTGAGCCTTAAAAAGGAAAGAAATTCTGGGCCGGGCGCGGTGGCTCACGCCTGTAATCCTAGCTCTCTGGGAGGCCGAGGTGGGCGGATCGTTTGAGCTCAGGAGTTCGAGACCAGCCTGAGCAAGAGCGAGACCCCATCTCTACTAAAAATAGAAAGAAATTATATGGACAGCTAAAAATATATATATAGAAAAAATTAGCCGGGCATGGTGGTGCATGCCTGTAGTCCCAGCTACTCGGGAGGCTGAGACAGGAGGATTGCTTGAGCCCAGGAGTTTGAGGTTGCTGTGAGCTAGGCTGACGCCACGGCACTCACTCTAGCCTGGGCAACAGAGTGAGACTCTGTCTCAAAAAAAAAAAAAAAAAGGAAAGAAATTCTGACTTAAAACCACTGAACTGTATACTTAAAAATGGTTAAGACAGTAAAATTTATATTATATGTATTTTACCACAATAAAAAAAAATTGAAAAAAAAAAAAAGGAATGAAATTCTGTCGTATGCTATAATGTGGCTGAACCCTGCAGGCGTTGTGCTGGGCGAAACAACCCAGCCACACAAGGACAAACCCTGTGTGAGCCCAACTCACAGGAGGTCCCCAGAGGAATCAGATGCATGGAGACAGGAAGTAGAATGGAGGGTGCCGGGCCCGGGGAGGGGAATGGGACTGTTGGTTCATGGGGACAGAGCTTCAGTTTGGGATGGAAAGTTCTGGAGATGGATGTGGTGACGGCCGCACAACCATGTGGATGTGCTTAATGCCACTGATTTGTGAACTAAAAAATGGTTAAAATGGTACATTTTATGTTATGTGTATTTTACCACAAATAAATAAACTCAGGCCTACACACAAACTACACAATTTCCCAAAAGGAAAAGAATCGTTAAGAAATGACCAGAAAGCTAAGAAGACCCCCTGCCCGCCAGACACTCATTCCCTTGCCGGCCCCCCGGGTGGAGCTGGTGCCCGCTCACCTGTCAATGATGGCGTCCTTCTCCTTGCCCGTGTCCGCCTGCCTCCACTCGGCCCTGCGGAGCTGCACCTCCATGCTCTCGCAGTGGGCCTGCAGCTCCCGAACCTTGGTCTCCAGCGCCCGCAGCTGCTCGCCGTGGGCTCCCTTCACTGCCGCCAGCACCATGTCCCTCTCCCTGGCCAGTCGGTCGAGCTCCTCATGCCTGAAACACGGAGAGGGGTCCCCTGGCAGGTCACCCAGCCCCAGACTTCCAGACCCCCAGAACCTCTTTCGAGGCACTTACCACCCTTTCTTGTGCTAGAGTGGTTACTGTGCGTGTGTCCTCAGCTGGGTGGCCTAACTCTGCAGGGCAGGCTCCTCCCTCCTTACAGGTAAACACACACGGAGCCATTCTCAGACGCAGGCCTGGCCTGCCCTCCAGAACTCACAGGCCCCCAGAAGAAAGACGGGAAAAGCAGGTATATTAGTAGAATTTGAACACCACCACTCGGACTCCTAATCAACCCTTGAAAGCAAAAACAGGCAGATGCTCCCTGCCTTGATCTTGGTGCCAGTCAGGTCTGCCAGTGCTGGGATTCTGTACAAAGTGTGTACTATGCACATTAGCTCTGAATTGCCTCAACCTGGGCTGCTCTTGTAAATCACTCGGCAAAGTGTGTTCCACAACTCTCCGTGTCTTCATGATATTCGTCCAGACACACACAAGTACGCTTATCTGGAGAGAGACCCTAGCAGAGCAAGCCTGACTGGGCTACTGGCTTCACCGTGTGGACAGGCCCCGCCACCAAGGGGAGCTGGTGACACCGTCCCTGTCCTGGAACTCAACCTGCAGGGAAAACCGCAAAGCTCTCGACCAGATAAGAGCATTGTATTTTATTTTTTGTAGAGATGGGGTTTCGCCACATTGCCCAGGCCGGCCTAGAGCTCCCGGCCTCAAGCGCCTGCCCCTGCTTTCCCATGTCAGCGTCTGCCGACAGAGGACTGGACACATCCTTAAGGGGAGCACCAGGTGGTCTCTGGCATGTCCGTAGGAAGGAGAGCAGCACACGTGAGATGCTGCCTGGGAAGTCACTCGCTCCTGTCTGGCCACGCGTGTGAGAGGCAGACTCCGTGAACGGACGTGAGGGAAGCCCTGCCTGTGTCAGCGGAAGGACTGTTCCCAAGGATCTTTTACATCTTACTTAATAATTACTGAACTTTCTAGCATATGATGCTATTTCATAAAGTATATACTAATAATCATAGTTATCTTTATTTAGAAAAGTTTCTGAGCATTTACAGTCTTATGACCCTAGCAAATTTATTTTTAGATTATATGAGTACATTGTTATAGGTGATTGATTTCAAATTTTTTCAAGCATAAAAAATACATTAATTTAAAATTCTGTGGGGCTGTGGACTGGAAACACAGAGTTCAGGAGGCAAAGGAACAGTGCAAACTTCTGACTGCTAGGGAAAGCTGGTTCAGGGAGGTGTTGTGGTGGAGCCGGGGGCCGCTGTGTCACCCAGGCTGGTCCCAAACCCCACCGTGCCCGGCCAGGTACTGTTTGGAATCAGTGACAGTGGGCATTAAATTGCTATGGTATTTAGGTCACATTCGAGACGTTTTAAAGAGTCATTGAACAGTGTTATTTGTTAATGCTAGAAATTACACTCACTTTCAACTGTAGCTGACCCTTGAACAACACAGGTCTGAACTGTGAGGGTCTATATATATGTGAATTTTGTCAATAACTACAATGGAAAATTTTTTGGAGATTTGTGACAATTTGAAAAAATTCACAAACTGCATAGCCTAAAAATATCAAAAAAATTAAGAAAAAGGTGTCATGAATACATAAAATATATGCAGATACTATTAGTCTATATTATCATTTACTACTATAAAATATACACAAATCTATTATCAAAAGTTAAAATTTATCAAAACATATGCACACAAACACTTACAGATGACACACGGTACCATCCATAGTCAAGAGAAATCTAAACAAAGTAAAGATGCCGCAATACACCGTAACTGCACAGAATTAACCGTGGTACACGGAGCACCACTGCAATCACTTCCCAGCCCCTCCCGCTGCTGTTGCGGTAAGCTCCCGTGTTGCGAGTGCCTGCTTACAACACAGCGTGGGTGGGACACTCATCACCTCCGAGTGACCAGTTCACCTTTCCAGCAAAGTGCGTTTCACAGTAAAAACTGATCTCCTGCCAGGCACAGTGGCTCACGCCCATAATCCCAGCACTTTGGGAGGCTGAGGTGAGAGGATCGCTTGAGCCCAGGAGTTTGATGTTACAGTGAGCTGTGATTCTGCCACTATACTCCAGCCTGGCAACAGAGTGAGACCCTGTCTCTAAAAAAAATGAAAGATAAAAATGATTTTTAAAAACGTGATGTCTCATAGTTCTCCTGCATTTTTCACTGTGTTTAGTGCAGTCCTGTAAACCCTGAATAACACCATGCGGCCCTAAGTAGTGCCACTAGTGACGCGGGAGGTGCTCCCAAGAAGCAGTGAAAAGACACGACATTACAGGAAGGGCTGAACTGCTTGGTATGTACCACAGATTGAGGTTACAGCTGTGGTTTCCCACCATTTCACAATATGTGAATCCAGTGTAAGGGTCATGGTGAAAAAAGAAGAGAAAATTCATGAAGCTGTCGCTGCAGCTACACTAGCAGACAGGAAAAGTTTACACTTTTTTCAAAATACCTTTTTATCTTGCATTGAAAATGCAGCTTTTATGTGGGTGCAAGATTGCTATAAGAATGGCATACCTACAGACTCTAATATGATTCAAGAAAAAGTGAAGTCACTAAACGACAACTTAAAGCAAAAGGAAGGTGAAAGATCTAAAGCTGAAGAATTTGATGCCAGCAAAGCATTGTTTGATGATTTTAGAAAGAGGTTTGGCTTAAAAATGTCAAGATAACAGGAGAAGCAGCTCTGCCAACAAAGAGGTAACAGACAAGCTCCCAGATGTCATTACGAAAATCATTAAGGATGGTCAGGTGAGGCAGCTCATGCCTGTAATCCCTGCACTTTGGGAGGCCAAGGTGGGAGGATCGCTTGATGTCAGGAGTTCAAGACCAGCCTGGCCAACATAGTGAGACCCCCATCTCTACAAAAATTAAAAAAGAAAAGAAAATCATTAAGGAGAAAAGATACTTGTCTTAACAGGCTTTTAATGCAGACTAAAGTGCCGTATTCTGGAAAGAGAAAGCTGCATGGGACATTGACTAGTGAGGAAGAAAAGTGAGCACCAGGGTTGGAGGCAGGAAGGGACAGGCTCACACCACGGTTTTGTGCCAGTGTGGCCAGGGGGATGACCAGGACTGCCCTCACCTACAATGCGGCCAACCCCAAGCCCTGAAGGGAAAGATAAATTGTGGCTGTGCATAGCAGCCAGGGTAATGGGAACCCTCCTTCTGGGTGGTTCCATCGACACTTTGAGTGAGGAAATACCCTGCCGGTAGGGGACTAACTTCTGCAGTTCTTTTGACATTGGACGATGCCCAGCCACCCAGACCCCACACCTTCAACACCGAAGGCATCGAAGTGGTCTGTTTGCCCCCAGACACAAATCTCTAGGGGTCCTAAGGACCTTTAAGGCTCATCACACACAGTCTCTGTGGAAAGGACAGTCAACGCTGTGGAAGAGAACTCGATGGGAGGAACGTCTAGACAGTCTGGGGGGACTCCACCGCGGAAGATGCCACCACTGCTACAGAAAACCCGTGAAAGCCATCGGGCCAGAAACAATGGATTCCTGCTGCAGGAATCATGCCCGGACGCTGTGCACGACTGCACAGAATGCGCGGCAGAGCCAGCTGAGGAAATGGTGGAAGAGACCGTGGACACAGCAAGAAAGGCAGAGGGCAAAGGGCTCCAAGACACGGAGCTTGGAGAAAGTCAAGAGCTGACAGATGCCACACCAGGGCAAGTCACAGAAGGTGACCTGGCGGAGGCGAGTGCTTCGGAACCAGTGCCAGACGACAAGGAAGAGATGTGGACGCAGCAGGGCGACAAACAAGTGACGTCAGACAGCCTGGCAGAAGGTTCCGATTATGCAAGACCCCTTCTGACTTCTTTCACCACATGAGCACCTCTATGATACGGGCGCTGAAACTAAAGCAAACACTGGAAGAAGAATTGGGATGACGTAGAAAGATTTTTAGAGAAATAAAAAAGCAAAAAAGACAGAAATTACGACATATTTCCGTTAAGTTACTCAGTGTGTGCCTGCCTCTCTGCCTCCCTTTCCACCTCTGCCTGCCCGAGACAGCAAGACCTGCCTCCCCCCTCCCCCTCCTCCTCCTCCGCCCACTCACCGGGACGACGATGAGGACGAAGACCTCTATGCTGATCCACTTCCACTTAATGAATAGCAAATATATTTTCTTTTCCTCATGATTTTCTTAATAACATTTCCTTTTCTCTAGCTTACTTCATTATAAGAAGACAGTATATAACACATAGAACATACAAAATATGTGTTAACCCACTATTTATATTATTGATAAGGCGTCTGGTCAACAGTAGGCTATTAGTTAAGTTTTGGGGAAGTCAAAAATTATACGTGGGCTCACACCTGTAATCCTAGCACTCTAAGAGGAGGCTGAAGCAAGAGGATTGCTTGAGACCAGGAATTTGAGGCTAAAGTGAGCTATGATTGTGCCACTGCGCTCTAGCTGGGGTGACAGAGTAAGACTCTGCCACAAAAAAAAGAAAAAGGAAAAAAGTTATACGTGAATTTTTTTTTGGAGACAGAGTCTCGTTCTGTCACCTGGGCTAGAGTGCCGTGGCAACAGCCTAGCTCACAGCAACCTCAAACTCCCGAGCTCAAGAGATCCTCCCACTTCTGCCTCCCAGAGTGCTAGGATTATAGGCGTGAGCCACCTCGCCCTGCCAACATGTGAATTTCTGACTACACAGGGCGATGGCACCCCTAGTCCCTGAGTTGTTCAAGTGTCAACTATCAACTTATGATGTTTTAAAATTCTAGATATAGATTTAAAAACCTACAAAGACAAACAGTGTTTGTCTAACTTCTTCATGGCCGCACGGTGGGGCTAAGCAAGCAGTCCTGGCACCACCACCATCTGCTCTATGTCTATCTGGTTCCTCACGCGTCCACTCTGCCTCAGTTTCCTCATCTGGCTGCAAGAACACGGCATGCACCCTCACAGTACGTGTCATCTGAGGACACGACCCTCTCTCACCACCACCAGTGGGGTGTGCATGGCAGGCTGGAAAGAGTTTCCCATTGCAGGGGATTCCAGGGCAAAGCAGCAAAGACAGCGTCCTCACAGTTCTGCTTCTCAATCTGCACACGTTGCACAAACATCTTGGCAACAACAAACACAAGAAAATGCAAGACAGTCACCCTTGCATCACTGCCCATCACCCACGTCATTACAACTATCTTCATAAACACCTACATGTTTTTATTTATGGTTACAATGTTTTTTCAGAGAAGAAAAAGGAACCTTGTGGTGGCAGCTGAAACAGAGGCTGCCCTCAGGCTCTCGGCCCCACCCTGCAGCCTCTGCCCTCTCGGGCACCCACTCTACATCGTCCTACCAAGGCCTCACTACTAGGCCAGCTTTGTGGGGGTGGATTCTACATGGGCTTTGTCAGGACCACTGCCCTGAGGCCCGCCACCCCCCCCCCGACATCTACTCCCTGGGTGTCCCACGACACCTGCAACACCAGGCACTCGGGGCGGGGGCAGTGCTGTCCTGCCAGGGTCACAGGACCCACACTGAATTATGAAAATCATTTCAGGCCAGGTGCAGTGGCTCACACTTATAATCCTAGCTGCTAAGATTAAAAAGATTTGTTGTGTAAAATTTGGATTCAGTCAAAAGGCTGCACTCAAGGATCCGGAAGGCCACATGTGGCCCCAAGGCCGTAGGTTCCCCACCGCTGTCCTTGCACTCTGAGGGGTCGAGGTGCGAAGATTGCTTGAGGCCAGGAGTTCGAGACCAGCGTGGGCACTATTGAGAGCCCATCTTTACAAAACAAAAAAAATAAGTAGCTGAGGATGGCGAGTGCCTGTAGTCTCAGCTACTGGGGAGGCTGAGGTAGGAGGATCACTCACGCCCAGGAGTGTGAGGCTGCAGTGAGCTGTGATGACACCACTGCACTCTACCCAGGGTGACAGAGAAAGACTCTGTCTCAAAATAATAAATAAAAAAATAAAGAAACTGGTTAACATAAGTAAAACTTTTAAGTTTTAAAAGTTAACTTTTAACTTAGGTTTTAAATGTTTTAACTTTTAAAACACTGGAAAGGCTAAACGTCACTGAGAAAATCCAGAGCGGAAACACAGGTGCGAGGCTGAGTCCAGGCCAGACCCCCCTGGTGAGAACTCGGGGACGCAGGTACCACCCTCGTCCCCCAGCCCCGGCCACGGGGAGGCTGCGCACTATGGGGGTCAGAAATACTCACTTCCTCTTAAACGTCTCCTCCTCTTTTTCCCTGGTTAGCTGCACAGAGTGAAGTTTATCTTCTAAGTTCTTTATCCTAAGAAGAAACAAATATTAGTGGGAAAAGCAGATAAGAGACTAAAGAAAAGCTCGAAGAGACTCCCAGCCCAGACCGCGAGATGGAGCCACGGAACTCGCCCAGGAGACGGGAGGCCACACGCACTGGGCATCCTTCACGGCTTCCAGGTCCCGGCACGCACAGACTTGGTGCTGCAGCTTCCTCTCCAGCTCCGAGTTTGCGGCCTCAGCCCTCTGTAGACACTCTGCGGCCTTTGCTCCAGCCTCTCGAAGAGCCTCAAGCTCTTTGTTCAGTAGTTTAACCTTTGAACAATTTTAAAAATTGAAAATGAGGATATAGTTAGAATGAATTGAGGCATTAGACACATGTACTGCCATTTTACCAAGATTGGAGAGAATAAAACTGAAGTTCAGGAAACAGTGAGGCGGTGAGAATGTCCTCACGTGCCACGCCCCCGTGGTGCAGACTCAGGTGAGACCGAGTGGCCTCTGAAGGCTCTGCACCCATCGAGTCAGGCCCCAGTCCCAGCAGGGACCCCCTGTGCATCCCAGCCCTTCGCCATAGTAGACCAATTCAGTTCCACTCCGTTTCTTAGCACGCAATTTTAATATTATTTAAATAATGACATCAAGCATGCAGGGCGTGTGTAAGAACCTGGCTCACTGCTTAGCGATCCCACTCAAATCCCAGCGGCCACTGAATTTTTAAATAGCCTCTCTGGGCCTCCATTTCCTTATCTGTAAAACACTGGTGGTGACGATGGCTGCTATACCCAAATCAGATAATATGTATACAGGAGCCGTGCACAGTGGCTCACACCTGTAGTCCCAGCAACTTGGGAGGCCAAGGTGGGAGGACAGCTTGAGGCCAGGAGTTTGAGACCAGCCTGGGCAATGTAGTGAGACTCCATCTTTAAAAAAAAAAAAAAAATAAGAAAAATTAGCCGGGTATGGCACCATGAGCCTGTGGTCCCAGCTACTGGGGAGGACAAAGCAGGAAGACCCCTTGAGCCCAGGAGCGAAAGGCGGCCAGCCTCAGGGGCTCATACTTGTAATCCCAGCAAAAAAGACTCAGCTCTTGCTTTTATTAATAAACTGCATACTGTGATGCACACCACAGGCTCTTGCAGCAGGTGAAGATGAAAACGGGCCCAGCACTTGGGATGTCCCCCCTCTGACAGGAGAGCCCACCCCACAGGGAGCACAGGGCACCCACGTGCCCACCTGCTGGCCTGCTCCTCGGTGCTCACAAGTTCCCAAAGGGGCCTTGTGAGGGTCCCGGTGGGGCAGCCCCAGCCTCAGGCCCAGACCGCTCTGGTCTCTGGCTGACAGGGTCAGCACTGTGTCCAGGGGTGGGGTAGCGGTGGGGTCGGAGACTAACGAGAAAGGGTCATGCAGGGCTCTGTGGCCAGCAGCCACGTGGTCAAACGCGGGCTGGCCTTGCCTAGCAGGGGACCGTGATCTGTGCCAGGAGGCCAGACTGCGGGTTGCCTAGCCTGGGCCCCAGCCACTCTGAATACCTGCCCACCAGGGTCCTTGGGGCCTCCCCCTGCCTGTCTGTGGAGGGGCAAGAAAGCCTGGGGGAGGGCTCCGTGCCAGCCACAAAGGCTGTTGCCCACAGGAACAAGCAGTCAGGCAAAAGGTCCAGACCAGACATCACCCCCTCCTCCCACCCCCAAGCAGCCATTGTCCTGCCTACATGTAGCCCCCAAGGCTGGTCCTTGTCCCGCATCCTGAGAGTGATCCTGGCAGGGTCTGAGGTGACATGGAGAACCACGTGCATGTTCCGCTTGCAGCTGCGCCACATGCCACCCTGCGGCTCCAGAGAGGTGCTGAGCCTAGCACGGCCTCTGCTGTGCGGTGGGCAGGTGAGCAGCACCCACAGGCCCGTTTCAAGGATCTCACGGGAGAACTCAGGCCACCAACAGGGACAGAGTCTGCAGTAGCCTTGTTGCCTCGGCCGTACCGGGCTGGTCACTCACCTCAAGGGACGGCGCTTGCTCAAGGTCTCAGGCAGCTCGACCAGGAGCGGAGGCACCAACCGTCCTGACTGAGGACAGTGAGTCCACAGTGACCTCAGCAGACGCATCCCCCACGTCCCACCAAGGCCTCGGCCCGGCTCTGTGCAGCCAAAACCCCAGCCCACATGCCCATGTGTGATCCGTCTGACCCACAGTTCAGAAAGAGCCTCGCCACTCAAGAGAGGGGGGTCTTAGGGCAGATGAGGAAAAGCTTTCAACACTCAAAGCAGCCCCAGTTACCTTGAGCTCGTGAGATAAGACCACGCTGCTCATGCTGTCGGCCTGCAGGCGGAATTCGTGCTCCCGCTTCTGCGTTTCAGATTCAAACTCCAGCAGCAGTTCCTGGAACACACAGGGCCACAGTGAAAGGACAGTGGTGGGGACCCAGCACAGACCTCGCTGGCAGGCTTAGAAGTCAGGAGGTGGGCAGGACACAGCGGTCCCTGAGGAAGGACCGCAGGAACACTATCGAGGAGAGAGAGGTTGGGATCTGTGACACCAGCCGTGGGCCAGTGCCAACTGCACGCGCTGAACTACTTCTCAGGCTTCTTCCTACGGCACCGTGATGCACACGTCTGCACAGACAGCAGAGGGGGCTTGCAGGGTCGGCCCCCACTGAGGATGCAGATCTGCCCACTTCTCCCCTTAGTTCTCCCTGTGTTTGCCCCACGCAGAGTGAGCCAGTAGGCGCATCCGGACGGAGAACCAACTGCTCCACGACTGCACTGGGGAGCATGGGCCCTCGCAGACCACGTCTCTCTTCCAGGACCACCCATTCCAAACAGACTCGGTTACCTGAAGGACGGGCACGGAGGGAGGCTGAACCCAACCCTGAGGTGCAGCCAGGAACGTCTAGCACCCTCTGCCGGCCCGGGGCAGACAGGATCCACACGTGGGCCGGCACTAAATGGACAAGTTGCACCAGCACAGCAGCTCACCCTGAATTCCCAACACCGGTGGGAGCCGCAGAGAAACTGTGCAGAAAGCACAATTGAAAACATACTTTTTACCCTCTTTGAAAGGCAAAAATGATGGTAAGGATCACAAGAGTAACACTTAATGGAATCACAATAAAAAAGTCATGGAAGGCCAGGCACAATGGCTCACGCCAGTAATCTCAGCACTCCGGGAGGCCAAGGTGGGAGGATGGCTTGAGCTCAGGAGTTCAAGGCCAGCCTAAGCAAAAGTGAGGCCCCATCTCTACAAAAAATAGAAAAAATTAGCTGGGCATGGTGGCGCATGGCTGTAGTCCCGGCTACTTGGGAGGCTGAGGCAGGAGGATCACTTGAGCCCAGGGGTTTGAGGTTGCCGTAAGCTAGGCTGACGCCACGGCACTCTAGCCAGGGTGACAGAGCGAGACTCTGTCTCAAAAAAAAAAAAAAAAAGAAAAGAAAAGTCATTGGTTCACAGGTCCTAACATATTACGAAATCACGGAACACTGGGCTTTTCCTCTGAACACTGATGTGCGGGGGAGCGGAGGCTATGTAGGCCATGGCCACCAGGGGGCAGGAATCTCGTCTCAGAGGTGCCTGCCAGGAGGGAGACCACCCCAGCTCCCCCGTGACAAGGATCTGAGTCTTAGTACCGTGCAGTATGGCATCCTGCCCTGACGCCCTTCTCACTCTTCCTCACATTTCCCCGACCAGCCCACTCCCGCACCTCATGACGTCCACACGACTTAGCAGGTGCGCCTGGACTGGACACGGGTGTGTGGCCCTGCACACCAGCCGAACCCGCCACACACACCTGTCACCCCTCCAGTGTTCAGGCCCAAACCAGCCGTCATCCTTGACACCTGCCCCTCTCATGCCCCCATCCTGCATCCAAGGGTCCTCAGCTCCCTTCAGGTGTGTCCCCAATCTTCCATCCTCGCGCTCCCACCCGGTCCACCCCCATCATCCTGCTCGCTAGCCCCTGTCCCTGCTCCCGTGGTCCTCACCCCAGTGTGACTCGGCTCACGTCGCTGCTCTGCTCAAACCCCAACAGTGCCCATCGCACTTGGAGCAAGCCCCAGCCTCACGATCCTACTTACTGCTCAGGTGGTCGACTGCACCCTCAGGTGTCTGCTCACTCTGCCAGGGTGTTCACAGCCCCTCCCCAGCCCCTGGGAGAGCTCCTGGCACATAGTTTGTGTTTCAAAAGTGTTTGTTGGCCATGTGCAGTGGCTCACACCTGTAATCCCAGCACTCTGGGAGGTTGAAGTGGGCGGATGGCTTGAGGTCAGGAGTTCAAGACCAGCCTGAGCAAGAGCGAGACCCTGTCTCTACTAAAAATGGAAAAATTAGCCGGGCATGGTGGTGGCACCTGTAGTCCCAGCTACCCAGGAGGCTGAGGCAGAGGGATTGCTTGAGCCCAGGAGTTTGAGGTTGCTGTGAGCTAGGCTGATGCCACAGCATTCTAGCCCAGGTGACAGAGCAAGCCTCTGCCTCAAGAAAAAAAAAAAAAGTATTTGTTAAATGAATGAATAAATCAATAATCACTCAGTCTCTCCTCTAGTGGCTTTTAACCCTGTTATTAACTTACAAGGAAAAAGACTTCCTTACATTCGCAGTGCACAACTCACACATGTAATAAAAGTTAAACTGATTCAGTTACCGTCGACTTGTATTTCATTTTTGAAAAGAAAATCATTATCCCCACTGAATCAATTCTCCTTCTGACAAGTCAGTAATGGACACAAAGATCTTCTGAAACGAGAAACAAAAAAGCAGCCCAAAGGCAACCACAAAGCTAGAACACGTGAAACTCCAGCTTAACAACTGGAACTCGGGACGTGGGCAGCAGCGCAGAGTGGAAGCAGAAGCGCCTGCGCCCGGGGCCAGCACAGGCTCGGACTGTTCCAGAACCACACTAGATAAACGCTACCCTAATTTCCAGCAGTACCTGCACTGGTACATTACAACATCGAGTCTCCTTCCTTCCAGAGACAAGGCTGTTATCTGATAAAAACCCATGTTCCCAGATGTCTGTGAGGGTCTGCAGCTCTGCGTGTGGACAGCCCGGAAGCCAACTGGACTCACTGTCCAGCCGACCACAGCCTGAACTGCTGCTGTCCTCCCAAGTAACAGAACAAGAGTCTGTCTCAAAAAAAAAAAAAAAAAAAAAAGACTGGGCTAAGGGATGCTCAGGGTGTGTCTGTGAGGACATCAGCATCAGCAGACTGAATAAAGACCCGCCCTCCCCCGAATAGGGGCTTCCTCCAAGCCACGGAGGGCCCAAATACAACTAAAAAGTGAGGAAGGGTGAATACGCTCTCTCTGCTTGAGCTGAGACACCAACCTCCTCCTGCCCTTGGGAATCAGAGCACCCGAATGACACCACCAGCCTTCCAGGTTCTGCCGCCTGCAGCTGGCAAATCATGGGACTTCACGGGCTCCACAACTGCGTGTGTCAGTTCCCACGACACGTCTCCTCTTATATCTACGTATGTCCCACTAGCTCTGCTTCTCTGCAGACTGATCCGAGAGGAGAGAGAATGCTGCCGGAGTGACTTCTGAGGCAGACTTAGACGCCCATCACACCTCCCGACATACCCCTCCAGAGTGGAAACCTGTCCCAATAATTCTACTTTCACTCCCATGGATAACACAGTCAATGAACAAAATGGTGGTTTTTTTTCCTTAACTTTGTATGATCTAAGTTTCGAAGCAGGCAGGGAAAACACACAGGAAGGACCAACCCTGGAAGCTCTACCTGTCTCTGCAGAGCCAGTTCACCGTCGAGCTCCTCGAATTTTCTCTCCAGCCTCCATTTCAGATTTTCATATTGTTCCCGATGACGGTCGATCTCACCACTCTTGTCACTGTGGTAATAAAACAGGCATTAAGAAAAGCGACTCTGAATATTCGCCAACTGCATACATCTGCAAGTGTATTTTACACGCAGAGCTGGTGCTGCACGTTTGCAGGGCTGGCTTCAGTGGGGCCCACAGAGGAGCAGAACTCTCACCTCCACCTGGACCCTGCTATACCCAGCAGGGTGACTGCCTGTAAAAGAGAAAATTAAATAGAGTCTAGAGTCTCATAACAGAAAGCCCAAAACGTCCAGGCTATGATAAAAAATCCCCCGATGTGCCAAGAACCAGAAAGATCTCAACCTGAATGAGAGCAGACGGCCATCAGATGCCAGCACCAAGACAGCGCGGACGCTGACATCACTAAAGCGGTCATCATTAAAACGCTTCAACAAGCAATTTAGTAAAACAAATGGAAAACCAGAACATCTCAGCAAAGAAGAAGAAGATATGACAGAGAATCAAGTGGAAACGTGAGAACTGAAAGTGCAATAAGCAAAGACTCGCTGGACGGGCCCGACGGCAAGACGGACGTGATGGAGGGAAGGCGGCAAACTTGAAGACGGAACAGAAATGACCCGGTCTGAGCAACAGAGAGAAAATAAACTGAAAAAGAAGAGAAACAAACTGAGTGCAGAGACCTGTGGGACAATAACAAAGATCTAACAACACTCACACCCTCGGAGTCCCGGAATGGAGTCTGGACACAGCTGACAATGTCCCAGGTGTAGAGAGAACGAACCGGCGAAGACTTAAGAAGACTCTTCACAAAATAACGTAAAGCACTTTTCAAAGGATGCTTTAGCTCTCAGAAACAGCTATGAGCAAGTCAGCATTTGTGTGGAGACAACTGGGCGGCAACTGTCCCCGCGTTCAACACACCTGCCCTGCCCTGAGCTCTGAGGAGAAGCAGCCCGGACACCAAGGTCTGCGCTGGGGCAGAGGGAGAGGCCGACCTCCAGTTCCACGCTCGGCTCCTCCCCTGGTCCCTGGAAGGTGGCATGAGGGGTGAGCATCACCAAGGGGCACTGCTCAGGGAAAGACCACGACTGGCACACGATATCTGCTCCGGCAGACGCTGTACAGGGGCTTCCCTCAGGACAGTGACTCCCGTGACAGGTACATCTGTTGCAGGGACCCTGGAAGCCACGCCCGTGCGTTTTGACAGGAGACACCGGCTCCGGCAGGTTGGAGTGGCACTGCACTTTTGCAGGGGGGGCTTCAGTGGGGCCCAGAGGGGAGTAGACTCTCCTTGCACCTGAGCTGCCACAGAAGGTCCCTCTGCTGACTAGGAATGCCCAGTGCTGTCCTGCTGGCTGGCTCAGGGCCATGTGGGAGCCTCTGAGCAAATGGGCTGGGCACACAGCAGAAGACCACTGAGCCATTCAGAAAGACGTGGCCGAACTCAACAAACCAACACAAAGAAAAGATGCCAAAAACAGACCAGGAACTGCCAGAAGCAAGTTTCAGAACAGTGAGTGCGGGAGGCTGTTTGGGTCCCAGAGATACCACGACAGGCCCCCCGCGGTGGTTTCCATTTTGACATTTCACCTCATCATCTTCTATAAGAAATGACTTTCTGTAATAAGAACACACTACTTCTGTGATTTTAAAAAGTGCTCTAAAATGCTCTCCCCGTTAGAACACGTAACCACGTGAGAAACACTCGGGACGCTGTTAAGAGCAAACAGAGCCCACAGTGCGCCCTCCCTCTGGAGTCTGCACACACACTTCACACGCGGAGAAACACACAGACACACTCTGTTAACATGATATATCGAACACACGCATGTTACTTGTGAAATGGGGGGTGGGGTGATGTTGTAAATGAAGACTGTTCCATCAAACTCTCAAGGCCACCGTGGGGGGCGGAGCTGAGGGACGCTGGACACGTGGGCGAGATCCCGGCCCAGCCACGGGACCCCACAGTGAAGGCATTTGGTTTGTACATCGACTTGCCTGACTGAAGTCAGCTCGTTCAGACTTCAAATTGATAGATATTTAACATTAAAATAAGCTCAAATGTTTCACTAAAACAATACAGATTTGTATAACTAATGAAACAAATTCCAAACATTTAAACCAGCCTCTAACAACTTCAGAGCTGCATCAGAGCCCAGGAAAGGACGGCCAGGGCACTGTCTTGTTTGCGTGCACTCAACAAGCCCTTATCCAGAGGCCATCATTCGCTCGGCAGCAAGACCGACCAGCCCTGGCGGCCCAGAGTCTGCAGACCAGGATGGGGGATGGCGCCCGGGCGTAGGAGCAGGAGCGGAGGCCTCGGCCAGGGGCCGCTCACCTGTGGACACGCTCCAGCTCCAGGCGAAGCTCCTGAAACCTCAGCTGGTGCTGCTGCTGCAGCTCCTCCATCCGCCTGGCCTCCTGGGCGAGCGCCTGCCTCAGCTTGGCCACCTCTATCTTGAGCTCGCTCACCTCCGCCTGCCTGGCCTCCTCCCGGGCCCTGGCCTGGGCAAAGGCGGCATCGTAGAGCTCTAGCTCCAGGTCCCGCTCCTCCAGCACCTGCAGGTTGTAGACAAAGTCCTCCTGCAGGCGCCGCAGCTTCCTCTGCGAGTCCTCCAGCCGGCTCTGCATGTCCTGCAGGGCCGCCTCCTGCATCTGGGTGCGGTGGGCCTGCAGCGCCCTCCACTCCTCCTCCCTGCGCGCCAGCAGCTCGTCCAGGGCCTGCTCCGTGCACCGCGGCAGCATGGTGGCGGCTGCAGCAGAGAGAGGCAGACGTGGGTCAGTAAGGGACTCTGGCTTTCCTTCCACATGCCCACCTCAGACCCCCGTTCTACAGCGACCGAGGTCACAGAAACAAGGTCTGGTCACACCTGAGTTCTGGAGCAGGTAAGGCCCAGACCTCAAGGGCTCTCTCTCCCCTGTCCTTATCCTGCGGTAGGGGGAGTGGGGGCAGCAACTCCACAGGAAAGACGGGAAACGTGGCTACCTGGCTGCGAGAGCTGGGTTCTGTCAAACAGCTTCAGGAAGCCTGTTTCACAGCCGAGAAAACAGAGGCTGCCAAGCAGCTCAGAACCAACGCCCCTTCCCACCCAGCGCCCTACTCCTGCAGCCAGGGCTCAGGCTTCTGGAAGATTCACTACCCGAGAGTAGGTTTCTTTGTTCTTTTATGTCTAATCCATCGTGGATTGATACTTTGGTAAAACAATAAAAGTGAAATGCTAAAGAAAATTAAAAAACAAAGATATAGAAGTCTAATTTTTCATCATTAGATTCAACAATGTAAAATTACTTAGTGAAATTGCTAACAAGTATCTAGAAACCTCCCCCTCCCCATCTCTGTGTATCTACCGAGGCAACAGCCCTACGGGGTGGGGACTGGGGATGGCCACGGCCACACCTGAGGGCCTCTCCTCACCAGGGCATGCTAGAGGCTGTCACCTTCCTGGTCAGGTCCTGGTCCCACCACTCGGCAGAGAAGGGGTGGTTTCTGGTGCACAAAACCACTTAGCTGAGGACTCCTTGGCTTGACTTAAAAGGCCACTCATGGAAAAAAACACGAGTCCACCAGTGCTGGGTACCACGTGGCCAGGCAAAGGGGCCAGGCTGTGCCAGCTGGGGCACAAGAGCCACCATCATCTTTTGGAGAAAACGGTGCTTAACTGAAGCTCTTTCCTGAGGGTTCTTTTCCAGAAGGGTGGGGCAGGGATCTGAGGAAGGCAGTGACCTTTGTGTATCACTGTCATCCCAAAGAATATGGCATGTCTGATTCTTTATAAGTGGGTCAGTCTTCTTTAAAAAGAAAAAACCACACTGTCTCAGGTCACCTCAGCTCACCCACTCAGGACACATTTACAGAGAACCTTCTGGGTGAGAGTGGCGCAGGACGCACTGGGGGAGGGCTTTAAGGAGCGTCTGCTTCACTCGGACCCCAGCACCACTTGGCTCAGCGTAGAGCAAACACCCACAGGCGTGACTCTCAGACACAGGAAGAGAATGTGAGGGTTTGGTTTTTTGTGGCGTTTCTTTTGCATGAACTCTAGAATCATAAAGCCAGCAGCCGGTCTCTAAATCTGCAAGTATACCACTATTCAGAGACACGGATTCACTTCACTCCTAAAATCACAAGTAACAAAAACCAACAAGAAAAAATTAGCTACATAGTCAAAAGTATTACTATAACATCTTGATAACAAAATGAAACAAATTAAAAAGAGAAATTGTCAAAATGGTATGGGCTAGGATTTGGAGAATCCCAAATATTCCATCAGGACTAAAGAAACGGTAAGGGTGGACGTCACAGGAGAAAATGTGTCCTGTGTACTGGGTGCCAGGTGAGCAACGGGGACACCTTCGCTCCTCTGAGCACAGCACGATAGTGCCTAGAACACAAAGGGTAAGTAAGGAACACCACAGGACAGACGCCAGGACGAGAACGCCAAGCACAGCCACCGAAGACCCACACGATTACAGGCATGCCCCGCATAACTACGTCTGTTTGTTTTTTAATTTTTTTATTTCAGCATATTACGAGGGTACAAATGTTTAGGTTACGTATATTGCCTTTGCCCAGCTGGAGTCAGAGCTTCAACCGTGCCCCGCCCCCATGGTGCACACCGCACCCATTAGGTGTGAATATACCCATCCCTCCCACCCCCCCCACCTGTCCAACACCCGATGAATGTTACTAATATATGTGCACTTAAGTGTTGGTCAGTTAACACCAATTTGATGGTGAGTACACGTGATGCTTGTTTTCCCATTCTTGGGATACTTCACTTAGCAGAAGGGGCTCCAGCTCTATTCAGGATAATACAAGAGATGCTAGATCACCACTGTTTTGTGTGGCTGAGTAGAACTCCATGGTATACATACACCACATTTTATTAGTCCACTCATGTGTTGATGGGCACTTGGGTTGTTTCCACATCCTTGCAATTGTGAACTGTGCTGCTATACACATTCTAGTGCAGATATCTTTTTTATGGAATGTCTTTTTTTCCTTTGGGTAGATGCCCAGTAACGGGATTGCTGGATCAAATGGTAGCTCTGCTTATAGTTCTTTGAGGTAACTCCATGTTACTTTCCACAGAGGTTGTACTAATCTGCAGTCCCACATAACTACGTTTGGTCAAGGAAGAACTGCACATATGACAGTGGTCCCTTAAGATTAATAATACCGTATTTTTATGACATCTTTTCTATGTTTAGATACACCGATACTTACCATTGTGTTACAGTTGCCTGCGTACTTGGGACAGTCACACGCTGTGCAGGTTTGGCGCCTGGAACGACAGGCCCTACCGCACAGCCGAGCGTGCAGGAGGCTGTGCCCTCCAGGTGTGTGAGCACATGCTGTGATGTCTGCACAGCGAGGAAGACTCCTAACGACGCACTTCTCAGATCACGTCCCATCCTCTGCTAAGTTCTGAGCGAAGCGTCCCACTGGGCACTGCTGGAGGGCAAAGCACGAGGACAGGGGACGAAACTCACGCCTGCATCTTTCGTAAGGGGAAAGGGCGACTCCTCAGGGGAAGCTCACGTTGTCTTGGCATCGGCATGTAGATCCAAAACAACGTCCTAACGCAGGTCTTCCCATAAGAGCAGTGACTCACACAGGGCCGGGCACGGCCAACTTGCTATGTACAGGGCAGTCAGTGAATAACTGGGGCTTCGTAAGCCACACGGTTTACATCACAACTCCTCAACCCCAGGCAGGAGCTGGGGTTGGCCAGCTGGGTTTGGCCTGCAGGCCTGCGCTGTCCCCTCATGTGGGACATGCTTTCATCACTACCTATGTGACAGACACGACAGAGAGTTTCTTACGGCTGGTCCCAGCATCCCCCAACCCTGTAGGGGTCCAAGCACGAGCTCAGTCTGAACACAAACATCCACCCACAACTCTTCTCTGGTGTCCACACAGGGTGGCCCCTGATGGCCTCAAAGAGCCATGTCCAGTGGGGGGATGGGCACACACTTCCAGCCGGGTGGGACAGGGACAGAGAGCCACTGCCAGAGCAGAAAGAAGGCCTAGCCCCATCTCAGGGCTGGTTATGCAAAGTCTCAAAGGGCACAAGGGCACAGCCAGGCCAAGCACCGGCCGATAGGAACTGGAAGAAGAGTGGGCGACAGGCCCACTAAGGAAGGACTGGTTGGCAGGGCATAATTGCTGGAGGCACCGGAGCCCCTCCAGCGGGCTGAGATGGCGCCTCTGCACCCAGGCTCTGGAGCAGAGGTGACCTCCTCATCCCCGTTACACACTCTCCTTGGGTGGAGCTCAGCCGTGGGGCCCCACCCAGCACCCCACGTTCCTTGTGTCCGCTTTGGCCTCCCCAGCCTGTCCGCACCTTGGAGCTGCCGCGAGTCCATCCTTCATCAGAGTTGATGGGGCTGGGACCAAGCTGGTGTACCCCCCATGCTGCTGCCTCCAACTCCCTCGGCTCGTTCAGCAGCACCACCATCCACCCAGCTGGACGAGCCTGGATCTCACATAGTCACTTGGCCACCACCACATCTTACTGCAGGAGACCTGCATGAGCATCTCTGCCCACACTTGCCCTTTTATGGCTGCCAAAGGAGTCTATTTTTAAAAATGCCTAACCAGGGCCAGGCGCGGTAGCTCACGTCTGTAAATAAAAAATTAGCCAGGTGTGATGGCACACACCTGTAGTCCCAGTGACTCAGGAGGCTGAGGCAGGAAGATCACTTGAGCCTGTAATTCAAGGCTGCAGTGAGCTATGATGATGCCACTAGACTCCAGCCTGGGTGACAGAGAGAGACCCTATCTCAAAAAAAAAAACAAAAAAAACGCCCAACCCGGACTTCCCATTCCACTTAGAACTCCTGGACCCCCAGGAGCCTGCCCTCCTACTGCATCGCCTCAGAGCCGGGCCGTGCTGAGGGTCCAGCGCTAGCATCCATGCCGCAGGTGACCCTCCGCCTGGAGGCTCCTTCTGTCACTGCAACCTGCAGCCAAGTACCACTCCGGGAAATCCTTCCTAAACTTCCACCCCACACTGGTGCAAGGCCAGCACCCAGTGGCTGGTGCGGTAAGCTCTACTGTCTGGCAGAGTCGTGGCCACAGAAACATCTTGTACGTATAGGCCATGCACATACCTGTGCACACTCATAGGGAAAGAATCAGAATAGTAGCAAATACACATTAAATGACACCAATGTCACTGTGATCTTCGATGACTCAGAACCTCTCCCTCAGTGTCCGTGAGTCATGACAACGGTTCTCTGCAGAGGAGCACACTGAGGTTGCAAAGTCAGGGGGCCTCTCCTCTGAGGACCGCCCATAGCATCCTGTCCTCCCTGCCACCAGGCTCGCCTCTTTAATCTGCTGTTCACAGAGCCACCCACAGGAGTCACTCTTGGTGATCATGTGACATCTCTCTGCTTAAAATCTGCCTGTGGCTCCTGGTCATTTTCAAAATAAAGTCCAACCTCTTTGGCACAACACACAAGACCCCCAGGATGGGGCGTGGCCTGCATGGCTCACCCAAGCTCCCACTGGATTTCCAGCTGCTGCTAACCGGCCCAGAATGTTCCATTTTGTCCGTTCATTGGGGCAGTTTCTTCCCACTAGGTCTTCAGGACTCAGCGGGCCACCCTCTGTGGAAGCGTCCAGAGTTCTAGAGCAAGACGGGTGTGCCCCAGGGTTCTGGGCTCTGCAGAGAGAGGCAGCTCAGTACATACACAGCAAGGCTCAGCGCCCAGCCTGTGAGAGAGCCCAGCTCCTCCCGGCTTCACCAGTCAGCCGCACCAGACCCAGCGTGCAGGACCCTGGGTAAACCCTCACACGCCAAGGGCATGCAAGCCATGCTCACTGCTTCTTTCCTACTTACCCCACCCCAGAACAGCCTGCCCTGCTTTTGTACAAATCACACCTAAGGATGATCCCAAAAGCCCCAAGGCTGAGATTAATCGGCTTTAAACATCACAGATTCAGAGTCTGGACCCAATCTGTCTATCAGCTGGCAGGTGTCCCTAGCAAGCACCGGGTTTTCAAGAAGGACCAGACAAAGCTTCTGGGGAGCTGCAGGAGAAATCTCTGGAGAGGGAGGGACCCACCACCAATGAGACATGTACAATCTTCAAGAAGAACCGTGGGGTCAGGGTGTCTGCACCCAGCAGGAGATGGAACGGTGCACGGCAGGGTATTTCATCACTTTGATTTCCTAATTTTTAAAATACTGAGCTTTCTAACCCTTTCTGATCTAAAGGGATATTGTAAGTTTACCTGTCAAGTGTGAAAAGCACTTGGAAATCTCTGGGTTTAGGAAGATGAAAATAACTCCTCATGACAGCCATGGTTTCCCACGCATAAAGATGTACTTCAGCAGTGAGTAGGACAAAGACAACCCCAGTCCACCAACAATTACGGCTTGAATGTGCCCCAGTGTTAAGATGATGTCACAAACAATACAGTGGAGTGTGGAGCAGCTTGTCCACACTTTTCCAAAATCCAGCAGTGATCTGCAGTGGTCATCCCTGAGCACGCAGGCCCCAGCCTTGTCAGCCAAAGGGCGCAATGCAGAGGGCAGCAGGAACGAGCAGAGGAAAAGGATAAAAAGTTGGCACTTCCAGTTGGTGAGAGACTCTGAGACATCTCTGCATAGATTATGAGAGGACCAAAGACGGCCAGAGCTAGGAGTAGGACCCATCGCCAAGTACCTCTCAACACCTGGCATCATACTTAAGAGGAAAGAATTCAAGACAAAGGGCAAGCCCCAAGGTCAGCTGAAAAGGAGCTCTTATTAATATAGGCGAGACAAGAAAAATTCCCAGCATGGTGAGCTCTGCAGAAGGACTTGCCTTGTCCTGGTGGTGCCCCATCTCCCTCGCAAGCTTGCTGCAGCGACTACATCCTGCGGTGGATAAAGAGCGTGTGATCATCCTTCCCCTCACCAAGACCTCCAGACCGTCAGGCAGAGACGCACCTGTGAGCTACCTGGCCCACAGATGTGATGGTAGTGAATCACACTTCTGCTCTGCTGACTAAAAATGTGGAGCAATTTTTTTATAACAAACATTTGATTGATACTTAATTGGGAAAAGCATTGCATGACCCTAACAAAACACAACCCATTGCAGATTCTACAATTTAGACAGAAGGACAATTTGTGAAGGCTGAAAGCCAGTCACTACTCGCTTATGAGCAAGTCATCTGGGCATACTGACTAAGCAGACAGACACTCAAAGCAACATTTTCTTTTTGTACCCTTCCTCTGAAGAGCTGCGGCTCAGATACACTTGGCTTTCCATTCAGCCAGCAATGAGATAAGCCCTCACCATCTCCAATGCAGAAGAAACCAAATCCACTTCTGGTAAGGAATGTTGTCTTGTTGTTGCCCTATAAATATACTTAATGACCTTAACTTATAAAATATTTCTGGAACTTAAAAGCAAGTCCAAGGCCGGGCGTGGTGGCTCACGCCTGTAATCCTAGCACTCTGGGAGGCCGAGGCGGGCGAATTGTTTGAGCTCAGGAGTTCGAGACCAGCCTGAGCAAGAGTGAGACCCCGCCTCCACTAAAAATAGAAAGAAATTAGCTGGACAACTAAAAATATATAGAAAAAATTAGCCAGGCATGGTGGCACATGCCTGTAGTCCCAGCTACTCAGGAGGCTGAGGCAGGAGGATTGCTTGAGCCCAGGAGTTTGAGGCTGCTGTGAGCTAGGCTGACGCCACAGCACCCTAGCCCGGGCAACAGAGTGAGACTCTGTCTCAAAAAAAAAAAGGAAAAAAAAAAACAAAGTCCAGGGGTGGCTCACTTACTCCACATTTAGGATAGGGGATTCAACCCTGGCACTCTCTGGAATCCAACACAGGCCACGTGGGCTAAACATATACCCTTTAAATTAGTCCAGGGGATGAAAATTATATACCTATGACCCTAAGCCTTTTTTCACTTCCTTCACTGACTGCCAAAAAGTAACCATAATTATTTTTTTTTTCTGTCTCAGAAGCCATATTTGTTTTTTTCAACAGAATTTTAGGCTTGCGGGGGCCGGGTACAGTGGCTCACTCCTGTAATCCTGGCACTTTGGGAAGCCAAGCCAGGAAGATCACTTGAGGCTAATTCAAGACCAGGCTGACCAAGAGTGAGACCCCATCTTTACAAAAAATAGAAAAATTAGCCGGGCATGGTGGCACATGCCTGTAGTCCCAGCTACTCTGGAGGCTGAGGCAGGAGGATCGCTTGAGCCCAGGAGTTTGACACTGTAGTGAGCTATGAAGATGCCACTATACTCCAGCCCAGGTGTGGAATAGGCGCAACCATCTTTAAAATCAGAAATAAGAGAGATTAGCAGTAGCTCTCACGGATCTTACAGATCTACAGAGTGAGGGGCATGCAGCGCTGTTTTCTCTGAATCTACACTGGCCAAAAAAAAGTAAGTAAATAAGAAATAAAATAGAAGAGAAATTGAGCCACCTTACAGTTAAGAGCTTAGACTCTTAGACTCTGTGGGCTTTCTGAACCACATAAATGTCCCATGTACCAAAAAAAAAAAAAAAAAAAAAAAACCAGAAACTGGCCGGGCGCGGTGGCTCACGCCTGTAATCCTAGCACTCTGGGAGGCCGAGGCGGGTGGATCGCTCAAGGTCAGGAGTTCGAGACCAGCCTGAGCAAGAGCGAGACCCCGTCTCTACTAAAAATAGAAAGAAATTATATGGACAACTAAAAATATATATAGAAAAATTAGCCGGGCATAGTGGCACATGCCTGTAGTCCCAGCTACTCGGGAGGCTGAGGCAGTAGGATCGCTTAAGCCGAGGAGTCTGAGGTTGCTGTGAGCTAAGCTGACGCCACGGCACTCACTCTAGCCTGGGCAACAAAGTGAGACTCTGTCTCAAAAAAAAAAAAAAAAAAAAAAAACCAGAAACTGAACCTAACTTTATTACAAATGAATAACATAAACATACTAAGGCAACTTTGCAAAACAATATTTTTACCATATATTGTAAGGATAAAAATGAAAATAACTGCACACAAATAGTCTGCTCTACTCAGGAAGTTTGTTTTTCACAAGAATATGGACTGGCTGTTCTAAAACTACTTTATACATATTCTAGGATTGTGCAAATAATATATCAAGGAAGACCAGAGCCAGATTTAGAGTGATAAGGGAAAGGCAGAATGGACCCTGTGATAATGGATTAGAATCATCATAAACTCAGTTTTTAATATATGCACAGACCCAGAGATGCATAAATAGATACTGATGGGTACAGTGTACACAAATACATGTTTCCCAGCCCTGCCCATTGAGAAAGCCAAGCAACAACGATAACCCAGTAGCAACAAGCCCACCTCGTACCTAGACCTTGGCTTCCAAACACCACCTTCCTGGGTGGGGAAACTGCGGCCTCCAGATCCACACGTGCCGCCCCACGACCAACTCAACTTCACAGAACAAATCCCTTAACCTTTTGAAAGGACTTGTTCTGTAAAATTTGGATCCAGTCAAAAGGCTGCACGCGGCCGGGCGCGGTGGCTCACGCCTGTAATCCTAGCACTCTGGGAGGCCGAGGCGGGTGGATCGCTCTGAGGTCAGGAGTTCGAGACCAGCCTGAGCAAGAGCGAGACCCCCGTCTCTACTAAAAATAGAAAGACATTATACGGACAACTAAAAATCTATATAGAAAAAATTCGCCGGGCATGGTGGCGCATGCCTGTAGTCCCAGCTACTCGGGAGGCTGAGGCAGGAGGATCGCTTAAGCCGAGGAGTCTGAGGTTGCTGTAAGCTAAGCTGACGCCACGGCACTCACTCTAGCCTGGGCAACAAAGTGAGACTCTGTCTCAACAACAACAAAAAAAAAAAAAAAAAAAAAAAAAAAAGGCTGCACTCAAGGACCCCGAAGGCCCCAGGAAGCAGGCACGTGACAAACGTGCCACAGAAGGGAGAGCGGTGACTGCCCGCTGACAGCGGAGTCCTTCCCCCAAGTCGCACCGGGGCGCGGGGCAGCGGCCGCCCCCTCAACCCTCTCCGGGGCCGGGGGCAGTTCCCCGGGCGTTCACGCTCCGTCCGCACCCCCTTCCCCGCGAAGGGTCCCCGGGGCGTCCCGCCCAGCCCGAAGCTCGAACAGGGTCCACCTCGGGTTCCGGGGCCCCAGAGAGCGCGCAGCGCCGACGGGACTCGAGTCCTGGGATTTTCCAACGAAAAGCGGCACCTCCCACGCCCCCGCCGCGCCCTCTCGCGTCGCGGACCCCGGAGGAACACCTCCGCTAGCCGCCCCCGCCCCGCCAGGCCGCCCGCGTCTCACCCCGAACGCCTGAGGAGCCGCTTCCAGGCGGGCTGCGTTGCCATAGCGACCCGAGTCCGTCGGCCGCTGTCAGCGTGCGGTACGGTGCTCCGGTGCCGCCGGCCGGAAACAGGAGCCCCAGCACAGGGTTCCGCCAGGCGCTCAGGCGCACAGGGTCATGTGGGGGTCGCCAGCGGACCCGACTTCCCGCTGCGACTAATTAGGCCCCTGGCGGACTTCCTCTCCGGCAGCCGGGCGACCTCAGGATGCGGCTCCGCCGCGCGAGAGGCCTCTCCCCCAATTGGGCCGCGGAGTCCCCAAGGCGCCAGCTTCCTGAGGCCGCCCGGCCCGGAGCCCCAAGGGAGTGGCCTGAGCTCGCCCAGGTGGCTCCGATAGGCCAGGGGTGGCGGGGCGCTGGGGAGGCCCGGCGGCGCGGGCGAGGGGCGCTGGGGAGGCCCGGAGGCGCGGGCGGGGGACGTCGGGGTTACATGGGCGGGCGGGGCTGTCACGAAGTCCTCCCCTGGGGCGGCCGTGGCCCCCAGGAGTTGGCGCTGCCACAGGCTCGACGGGGACCTGACTGGGCCCCTGGGACCCTCCACACGGGCTTGTCTGGCCCGGATTTGAGAACTGGGAGGCCGGTTAGGCCCAGCGGAGGCCCCCAGCTCCGGGCCGGCTTAGTCGCAGGCTCCCCCCGCCCCTCGCACGTGGGAACCATGTTCTCAGGCACAGCCGTTCCCAACCGTTCAGCTCCTCAAAAAGGGCGCTGTTTTCCTTATCCAGTTTATAGATGGATAAACTGAGGCCAGGCCCTGGGCCAGAAGCTTCCCGTGTTCACCCGCAAACCTCAGCGAGAACTTTTGCGGGGAGGCTGGGAGGGAGCGCCTCAGGGAATCCCCTGGTGGGGGCAATATCGGGGTCTGACACCATCAATCATCCCTGCATTAGTGACCCTGGACCACTCCTCTCCGTGCCCTTCCCCCCACCGCCCGTGGCCAGTCCTGGACTCACACTAGCGGCTCTGCCTCAGGGCCCAAGGCTGTGTTGCCTCTGCCTGGACCGCCCCCCTCAATTCTAGCTCCTAGTCCCGGCCCTTGTCAGCCGTCCGCACGTCAGCGGTGCCATCAGGGCTTGTCACTCCATTAAGAGAGGAGGAGGCCGGGCGCGGTGGCTCACGCCTGTAATCCTAGCACTCTGGGAGGCCGAGGTGGGCGATCGTTTGAGCTCAGGAGTTCGAGACCAGCCTGAGCAAGAGCGAGACCCCATCTCTACTAAAAATATAAAAGAAATTATATGGACAGCTAAAATATATATATAGAAAAAATTAGCCGGGCATGGTGGTGCATGCCTGTAGTCCCAGCTACTCGGGAGGCTGAGACAGGAGGATCACTAGAGCCCAGGAGTTTGAGGTTGCTGTGAGCTAGGCTGACGCCACGGCACTCACTCTAGCCTGGCAACAGAGTGAGACTCTGTCTCAAAAAAAAAAAAAAAAAAGAGAGGAGGAAAAGCCCTACTTCCCTCACCCGCAGGGCAGTGCTGGGGTTGATGGGCCATGGCTGGGATCTTGGCTGGTCCCTCCATCAGCTCCAGGAGGAGACGCACCCACAAGGGTGCCCACACCCCTGCCCCAGCCCCACCCTGGGAGCTGCCCTGCCCCATGTCCACAAAGGTGGGCTCCAGGTGGGAGAGGTTGAGTGGAGCTTGCCTGAGCATGGGTGCCTGAGAGCCGAGGCCACCCAGAGGGAGCTGAGCCTCGCTGGGTCTGTCTCCTGGCTCCACATGCCTCCATTTCCTCACCTGTAAAGTGGGGATCTGCAGGAGCCTATGTGTTACAGACAGAACTGTTTCCCCCGAAATGCATACATTGAAGCCCTAACCCCCACGTGACTGCGGCTGGAGTTGGGGCCTGCAAGGAGGTAGTTCAGGTGAAATGAGGTTGCAAGGGTGGGGCCCCCATCCAGCGGGACTAGTGTCCTCACAGGAAGAGGAAGAGGAAGAGAGACCAGGACTGAGCACAGGGAAAGGGCGAGAGAGGACACAGGGAGAAGGTGCCGCCCGCAAGCCAAGCAGAGGCCTCAGGAGCAACCACCCGCTGGCGCCTCATCTCGCACGTCCGGACTCCAGGATAAATGTCTGCTGCTTAAGCCGCTCGGCCTCTGGTGTTCGGTTATGGCAGCCCGAGCAGACTAATACAGTACGTCGTGGTCAGCGTGCTTGGCACCATGCCCACGGTCACTCCTGCAGCGGAGCCACAGGAACAGGGAGTGTCAGAGCTGCGGCCTGGTCCGAAGCTTCGCTCTGGAGCCCTGCACTCTGAGTTCTAATCCCGGTGCCCCCAGCTGAGCACCTCAGTCCTGGAGCTGCTGCCCCACTGGCTCAGGCTCAGGCCACGCCTCACTGCACCATCCTCCCCCAGGTGGTCCCCTCACCCAGGCGCCTACACCCCTAGATTCCTGGGAACACAACTGGAGAGGGCTGCCTGGCCCACACCCTTTGGCCTCCAGGAAACTTTGCTCTTCCGTTCAGCACTTCCCACAGTCCCCTAGCCTGAAGCAGGCCTTTCCTCTGAGCCCTATGGCACCCTCACCTCCCCTGCCCATGCTCCCCAGCTGGGCTCTAACTGGCCACCCTCTCAGTGCCACCCACTGGGAGCTGACCAAGGGAGACACACTTGTCTCATTCCCGAAAGGCCAGCATCCTGGGAATACAGAGCAGAGAACCTCAAACTGGCATTTTATTCTGTCACAGTTCTGGAGAAATCAAGGTGTCAGCCAGGCCACACTCCTTCCAGAGGCTCTAGGGGAGAATGTCCCGCCTCTTCCAGCTTGTGGTGGTGGCCAGCAGTCCCTGGTGTCCTTGGCTGCAGCCGTGTCACCCCAACCCCCACTCAGCCATTATGTGGCTTTCTCCGTGCTTCTGCCTCCACCTGCCACTTCCTGGGATACCAGCATGGTGGAATGGGGCTTGGCCCTGTATTTTGGGGGCCCCTCCCCCCAGGCCTGTGCTGGGCTAACAGTCCCCAGAGCTGGCTCCCCCATCACAGTCACCCTCATCACAGATGCAGGAGGTGAGGGCCTGGGGCTGGGCTGTCTTGCCTGGCCCAGAGCGGATGTCCACACGCGTGTGGGCAGCAGGCTGCCTCGGCCCCGAGTGGCATGACCAAGAACGGTGGGAAGAAGGACAAAAGACCATGGCTCAGGGCGCTGGGTGTGGGCTGACCTTGGGGACTGCAGACTGACCACTGGGAGCACCAGGGGCTGCCCGATGAGGCCTGGTCCCGACCACCATGACTCAGGGTCCTTTCTCTGATTTTCGGCCACAGGGCTACGGTGCTAGTGGCTGACCTTGCCACAGAAGGCCTCTTGTGGAGTCCTACAAGCACAGGGATCCGGGACAGGTGTGGGTGGGGGACCCTGCCTGGGCGCCCCCCTGCGTGGGCTGGAGCAAGTCACTTCCCCTCAGATTTAGGAATCACTCCACATCAGGCCCGCTGGGGCAGCTTCTCCTGGAGGCAGGAGGGGAGCCGAGAAGGGAAAGGGGCCATGGGGGCCGGTTGCCCCTGCTCTCTGGGCCTCGGTGTAAGAGGCTGCTTCTAGGTGGACGGGGGAGTGGGCCCAGAACTTGGGCACATTCCCTGCTGGTCCTGGAGAAAGGGGCATCTGGTGGGGGGAGTTCAGAGGAAGAGCCCTCTGCCCACCCACACCCTGTGCCAGATGAACCAGGGCTGCCCCGTGAACAGGGCCACTGAGACGTGTCGGCTGAGGGCAAGGGCAGGGTGGCTGCCTTGGGAAAGAGGACCGCCCTCCAGAAGGGGACAAGCAAGACCAGCCTCATCCCAATGGGACCAGGGAGCCCAGCAGCAGCGTCAGAAACGCCCCAGCAGGAGCTGCGGCCATCGGCCACTTCCCATAGGTCAAGACCTGGAGGCAGAGCCAGGGCTTCTAGGGATCCCATCGCGGACACCAGCAGGACTGGGGGGCATCCTGCCCAGTGGGTGGGCGGGCACCCAGGGGCTGCTCACCAGGCTGGCCCCCAAGCCCTCTTGGCCCAGGGTGCTCCCTGATGTCCTGTCCAAGGCACAGACAGCAGCCTATGATTTGAGGAGATTTGAGGGGGCCTGGGACACCCTGGGTGAAATGTGGCATTTTCAGACCATAACCAAGTCCACCCCTCTCGGGGTAGAAATGAGGAAACTGAGGTTGGGGAAGCTACGACGCTGGACCCCGGCCTCCCCTGGGCCCCCACACCATGCAAGAAATGCTGGCCCGTAAGCATTTGAGGGGCCAAATGTGGGGGGCCGGGGATGGCACTGTCTGAAGCCCCAGCCTCCATGCCCCACGCCCCTCCCCACAGCCCCCCAGGAGGAGGTGCTGTGAACCCTCAGTGCTGAGTCACAGGGGCGGGGTGCGGGGCCTGTGGTTCTGCAGTGCAGGAAGGTTGGACAAGGCCTGGCCCCCCTGGCTGGCGGCACAGCTTGGCTCGCAGCCTGGCCCGCTCCCCGGCCCCTCAGCCACAGCCGGCCGCTGTCCTCAGCCCTTGAATCTGGGAGGACTTTCAGGTGCCCCTTGTGCCAGGCCGTGCGTGAGGCCACAGTCGTGACCTGTGTCCCCTCTGCCTGGGATGCTCCAGGTTGAGATTATGGGATAGCCTGGGCACTGGAGGAGGGATTGAGGCCACCTCAGCAGGTGCACAGTGAGACAAGGAGGGAGGATGGTCCTGTAGCCAGGTGCCGCAGGGCGCTGGTGGGAGGGCTGTTTCCGGATGGCGTCACTCACCGGCCTAGTTCTGCTCTAGGCTCTGGGCGGGGCTGGGGCTCAAGGAGCCTGGATGTGGGGATCACGGGGAAGAGGGTCCCATGGGGACCTGGCATGGGGGGATGGGGCAGCCCTCAGGGGCCTGGCCTTGGGATGTTTCGGGGCTCCACATCAGAGCATGAGGGCTGTGAGAGTGGACAGGGCCATGTTCGGGTAGATGTGGCTGGAAAGCAGAGGAGCAGGGACGGCCACACAAGGGGTCGGGAGACGCAGGGAGGCCCTCGGAGCTGCAGGAGAGGAGAGCCTGGCGCAAGGATGGGGCGTCCTGGGTGGCACCGCCCTGCCCTGAGGTCTAAGTGGCTCCTGGGCTGGGGGGAGGGGCTGGGGCCAGGCAGCACGTGTTTGTCAGGCGCCACCTGGCCAGGCCCCCTCCTGCCCTGAGGGGGTGATGAGGAATCTGCTGTGTCGGGCTCTGCTGTCCCCACCTCCCCTGGAGAGCAGGGACCACTTAGCCACCCTCAGGGGAGGCTCCTTTTTTTTTTTTTTAGACAGAGTCTCGCTCTGTTGCCTGGGCTAGAGTGCCATGGCGTCAGCCTCGCTCACAGCAACCTCAAACTCCTGAGCTCAAGCGATCCTCCTGCCTCAGCCTCCTGAGTAGCTGGGATTACAGGCATGTGCCACCATGCCCGGCTAATTTTTTTTTTCTATATATATTTTTAGTTGCCCAGATAATTTCTTTCTATTTTTAGTAGAGATGGGGTCTTGCTCTTGCTCAGGCTGGTCTCGAACTCCTGACCTCGAGCGATCCACCAGCCTTGGCCTCCCAGAGTGCTGGGATTATAGGCGTGAGCCACCGCGCCCGGCCAGGGGAGGCTCCTTGTGCAGTCGCCACCCGCAGGCCTGTTCCCTGGGCCTCCCGGCCAGCCTCGGGGTGCTGACGGCCACCAGTCCTGCTGGGATGCCTTGAGCCTGCCCGTGTTCACCTCAACTGTGTCGATGGGGACAGAGGTAAAGGGAGGGCAGGTGACAGCCAACAGCCCACCGCCCCCCGCCCCCGAGCCTGGGGGGCTGAGGAAGGACAGGCCTGCGGGCAGCAGAGAAGAGAGGATGGCAGCAGGGACCCCGGGGCCTGGAGGGTGCCACCCAGGAGGTCAGGGGGTGGGTGGGGCAGGGGTACAGGGGGTATGAAGGAAGCAAGGCCCCCCCAGGACGAACCCAGGGCCTAGACGGGCTCCAAGGAGGGCAGAGGAAGCTCAGGATGGGGCGGGGGCAGGACACAGGGTGGGTGGATTAGAGCAAGGAGAAAAATAGCAGCCGAGACCCTGGAGCCTCAGGGCAGGGGCCGTCCTTCACAGCAGGTGGGGGCAGGGGAACCCAAACTCTCAGGCTACTCCCTGTCCAGCCTCCAGGCCCAAAGGCTGAGCCCCAAGGACAGGGCAGCATCCCCACCCACCAGCCCACCTGCCCAACCTGCTACCAAGCTGGCTGGTGTCTCTATGGGCTGTGCTGGGCCCTGTGCCCCTCCCTCTCCCCGTGCCCAGGCGAGGCTGCTGCCTGCTCCCTGCCCCTGGGCCCCAAGCTTGAGTGTGGGGTACAAGGGCTAGGGTAGGGCTCCACTCCCCCCAGGGGTAGGAAGGGGGTCCCAGGGCAACTTCTGGCCCCACAGGGAGGCCCCTGTCCCGTGAGGCCCACGCTGGTGTAACTGTGATTTCCACAGATGGTGCAGACACGTCTGGACAGCCACGTGCGAAAGAATGAAGTCAGGCTCCCGTCTCACACCACGAAAAAAAACAACTCTACACGCAATAGGCCAGTGTGGTGGCGCGAGCCTATAGGCCCAGCTGCTCGGGAGGCTGAGGCGGGAGGATGGCTTGAGCCCAGGAGTTCAAGTCCAGCCTGGACAACATAGCGAGACCCCATTTCTGAAAAACAAACAAAACTCCCCCCCTCCAAAAAAAAACCAACAGAAAATAACAAGTGTTGGTGAGGATGTGGAAAACCTGGAGCCCTCACACGTTGCTGGGGGGAACGGAGAACTGTGCAGCTGCTTTGGGAAGCAGTTTGGCGGTTCCTCAAAAGTTTAACAGAATTTCCAGATGACCCGGAAGTTCCACGCCTGGGCATGTACCTAAGAGAAACGAAAGCAGTTGTTCACACAAACACTTGTGCGTGAATGTTCATGGCAGGCGAAGGGTGGGAGCGATCAAGCGTCCACCAACAGATGAGTGGTGTCCACGGTGCCAGCCACGGGGAGGGAGAGGCTGATGCCCCCTGTGGCGAGGATGATGCTGGTGATGCTCTCCTCTTTGAAAGGGGCCAGGCACAAAGGCCCCGCGCCGCATGGTTCTGTCTGTTAAAATGTCCCGACTGGGCAGGGCCACAGAGACGGGGAGCAGAGGGTCGACGGGGGCGGGGCGGGGAGGGAGTGATTACTTCATTGGGGCAGGATGTTTTTATGGGGTGATGAAAATGTTTTGAAACGAGAGAGCCCGGGTTGCACAACACCGCGAGGGCCAGAGTCGCTCCCTCTATGGTAGTCGTGTGTCCTGTGACTCTCACTCCATGAAAAAGAGGCGTGAACAAGTAATCCGTGTCCCTGCAGGAAAAGCGTGAGATTTAGGAGCTTGTCAAGGAGAAATGTCCTGTAGCCTCATCTGGTCCGTGTGGGCCATGTCCTCCTGCTCCATCTGTGCACGTGTTTTCTGTGGACAAGAATGTGGTCCTACTGCACATCCGAGCCCGCACCCAGCTTCGCACCTGAGGCTCAGACACGACTGGCCGTGCAGAACATGGGCGACCACGGCATCCTTCTGCCCCAGGCTCCTCCCTGAGGCCTCGCGGAGCAGAGCTGCCGTGGCTGAGCCTCTGGCTCTGCGCCTCGTGCTGCCCCTCAGCTCCCAGGAGTGGACTGGGGGAGCTGGGCAGGGGGCCCCCGTGGCTGCGTCCCGCGTGCCGAGCAGGTGCGCAGGCTGCAGCTGGTGCCCGGGCGGGGCAGCCCCAGGTCGCTGGGCTTTGCTCACCCTCCAGCTCTGCCCAGAGGCTCCCGGGCTGGGAAGGAGTGGCAGCCGCCCCCTGGGACCCAGAGGTTACCGGTGTGGCCCTGATAGCAGCTCTGTCTGGTTCCACAGCTTCTACCCTTCCCTTCCCTCCCAGGGTCAAGGGTGGGGGCTGGGGCCTCCGGAGCCTCCAAACTTTGAATCTTCTCCCTTCAGAAGGTGGAGCCTCGATCTGCAGCTTTTGAGGACGGGCTGGACTTGGGGACTAACCAATTGGAAGGGGTGGACGCGATGGTCCCGACTTCTGGGCTTGGCTCTCTGGGGTCACTCGCGCCAGGAAGCCAGCGGCCGTGTCAGTGAGGACACTCGAGCAGCCGTCCCAGCAGCAGGTGTGGTGGGAACGAGGTGCGCAGCGGAGGCAGCTCCTGCAGCCCCAGCTGGACCTTCAGATGATGTCGCCTGGCCGGCACCTGACCGCAGCCCTCCAAGCCTAACTGCCCAGCTCAGCCACTCCTGACCTCAGACACTGTGCGATGATACAGCAATAAAGGCTTGTTTCAAGTTGGGATGGCTTCTCATGTAGCAGCAGAAAACGAATACAGTTTCCAAGTCTCTGTGGGCGAAGAAGCACCTGGACACCAGGCACCTGTCTCCCCAGGTGAGGTGGGGGCCTCTCAGCCCAGCTCCTCCCCCAGAGCCAAGCCTGGGGACACCACTGCTTTGACAGTTCTGTGCAGAAGGGACAGCCACGCGCAGTGCCTGCCTGGGACCCTCGTAGTGCACCTGGCCCCTGAGCTGCCAGTGCCCAGTCCCACCTGGTCATCCTCACTGGGGCAATAAAAGGTGCTGGAGCCACGGCAGCCTCACCAGCCCCCGCGGTGGCCCAGAGCTGACAGCTCAAGCCCTCTGTGCCCCCGGTGCCCAGGAAGAGGGCAGCACACATGCAAAGGCACGAGGCTGCAGGGAGGCCGACAGGACCTGGAGGCTGCGCGCTGGACGGCCCTGGGCTTTCTCCTCCCACAGCTGTGCAGGCCACACCAGCTGGGCTGGAGCCCCCTCCCTGCCCCCAGGGGAAGGCCACAGCCACGTGGGGTCTGCGGTTGAGTCCTGCCTCTCTCCCAGCCAAGTACTAACCGGGCCCGACCGGCGTAGCTCCCGAGGCGAGACGAGGCCGAGCGCGTTCAGGGTGCTGTGGCTGCACACGCTGCCCCCCGAGGCTCCGTCTCCTCCTTTCCCAACGGCAAATGAGAGCCCCACGCACAGTCCCAGGTTGTGAAGGGACCTGCGCCCAGGTGTCCAAGCCCTCCCAGGTGGAGAAGTGACCCTTGGGCAGAGGCTGTGACCCTAAGAAGTTCCCAGGGGCAGATGGGGGACTCACTTGCGGGCACCCACACATGCCTGTCCACACGGAGCTCAGCCGCGGGCACCAGGGCAGGTGTGGGAGAGGCCCGGCCAGGTGGCCAGGCCATCAGGGCCAGGACATGGCCCAACCCGACCCGAGGACAGAGCCAGGGTACGGGGCAGGAGGAGGCGCAGGGACGGGCTGAGGAACTCGGAATCCAACGTGGAGCCCCTGCCTGGGCCCAGCCGTCATCCCCCCGGGCAGGACGATGGGGCTGGAGGGATGGAAGACAATGGAGCTTCTTGATGGGGTGCGGCAGGGACTGTGAAGTTTCTCGGGGTGGCTGGGAGGGGAGGCCCCACCCACAGCTGAGGACCAGAGTTTTAAAATCTCCCAAGAGCCGTCAGGCGGGATTTGCCACACTGACTCCACAGAGCAGGAGACTGGGGTCCAGAGAGGTCCCCATGCTTCTTGCCCCAATTGCCAGACCTTGGAATGACGCTCGACCACCCTGCTGGCCTCGAGTTCCGAATGTCCTAGCAGCACCAGCCCTGTCTCAGTTCTGTCTCCTGGTGACAAGGCCCAGAGGCCACTGAGAAGAGGACCGGGCTGGCCCAGGAAAGCTGCTACCCTCAGACCACACATCAGAACACCTATCAGCCCCCACACACCCAAAGACCCCGCACACCCACGCCCCTGCACACCCAAAGACCCCACACACCCACTCCCCTGCACACCCACGCCCCCGCACACCCAAAGACCCCACACACCCACTCCCCCGCACACCCACGCCCCCACACACCCAAACACCCCTGCACACCCACGCCCCCACACACCCACGCCCCTGCACACCCAAACACCCCTGCACACCCACGTCCCTGCACACCCAAACACCCCTGCACACCCAAACACCCTTGCACACCCACACCCCTGCACACCCACACCCTTGCACACCCAAACACCCCCGCACAGCCAAACACCCCTGCACACCCACACCCTCGCACACCCAAACACCCCCGCACAGCCAAACACCCCTGCACACCCACACCCCCGCACACCCAAACACCCCTGCACACCCACACCCCCGCACACCCACACCCACACCCATGACCAACATGTGCCGTGGGCAGCAGTGCATGTTGGTCATGCTTGGCTGGGCCAAGGTCTGGCCTTTTCCAGCCCTTTTTTGCCTCTGCCCACTGACTGTGCTGCTGCTCACTTGGAAGGCTGGGCAGCTGCCACGTTAAAATGTTTATTTTTCTGGGAGCCTGGACAGATTCCTGGGGTCCTTGGCCCAGGCTCTGCTCCAGCAGGGGGCATCTGCCAGCCTCTGTTATAGCTGCGTCTCCCCTCCAGTCTGGGGGTCCTTCCACACATCCTTCGGGGCCTGGGGAGGGGGGAGGGTGTGGCCACAGGTGTGGAGTGATAGGCTGTGACAGTTGTGTCACCAGCTCCCCTAGACAGGGAGTCCTAAGGCAGCTGGTGATCCCAGGGCGGCAGGGCCATGGCTTGGCCGGAATGTACCTTCCCGTGACCTGGCCTGGCCTGGCCCGATCCTGCCCACGGGGTGGCAGCTGGTGCTGGGTGGTACAGCCAGGCTTGGGCAGAACAGGATGACCCAGCTGGGATCTGGAAAGTGGGGGGTTACTGAGGGCCCAGGATGTGGGGGATCCCTGGGGCCTGAAATCTAGCCCCGATGGAAGTGGAGGCCTGTCCTGCCACCCTCCCGGGGGCGGCGGCTGCAGCAGCCCTCAGAAAAGCCTCTCCACATTCCCAAGATCGGTTTTGGAGACAGAGGTAGAGCCCGGCCCCTCCTATCTGGAGTTGGGACACTCGGGGCAGGGGATGGGGCGGGCAGAGTACAGCCTCTTCTCCTGCCCAGCCCCCCACAGAAAACGCTCTTGGAAAAGGGGGAGGCACATCCTGAGGGGCTTCAGCCTAGGGGGAGGGGATGGGGAAGGACCCCGGCACATTCCAGGGCCTGGAGGGACCCGTAGCCGTAACCTGGAACAAAAGGAGAGTGGGCGGTGGGCAGAAGTGGCTGCACGCCAGGCACGGCCACACCTGCCCACGTCCCCCACATTGCCCTCAGCAAAGGGCCGCCTGCCCACTGTGGGGGGCCAGTCACTGGACCTGCCACCACCACCCTGAGTGAGCTGCAGCCTCGCCCGAGCCCTCTCCCACCCCACGGAATTGCCCCTGTCCTGCTCCACCAGCACCCTGCCTCTTACGCACCCAGGGGGCACTCAGGGAAGGGCGTGGAGCCCCCCTGAAAGCACCTTAACTGAAACCTGAAGCCCAGCACCCACATGCCCCAGGGGCCGTGTCAGATGCAGCCTGGGCGCCTGAGACCTGGGTCCCAGGGCAGGGCCTGGAGTTTCCACCAGTGCGGGCCCCAGGGGGCCTTTCTAAAAGCCAAGCCCTCGGAGGTGAGGGCCCCTCACGCTACAGGCTGCCAGAGCTCTCGGAGACGGCTCCCTGCCCCCACCAGAGCCTGATTGAGGATGAGGCCCTGGCATAAGCTGTCCCAGGCGGGCCTGCCCGCCAGCCCCTCCCTGGCCTTTTCTCTTATTAACAGGTTGTTTGCCCAGGCAGCGCCGACCCCCCAGCCACCACTCTGCCCCTGCTTTGGTCTTCCAGCCCCACCCTCAGGCAAAACCCACAGCCTGACCCCTCTGCTGGGCGGGTGGGTGCGGGGAAGCCTGAGCTGATGGGCCTATCCCCACCATGCCCCTAGGAGGGCAGGGAGAGACCCCACGCCAGCTCCGGGTGGACAGCCAGGGTGGTCGTTGGGCCCACACTCAGGGAGGACCATGCCTGAGGGGCATGCCGGGTCCGGGCCAAACCCCAGATGCTCTTGGTTCCTGTAAAGGGTGCGTGGGGTCCTCCTAGGTCTCAGAGCTGGGGAAGACCTGGCCCCGGCAGGGGCGCCCTGCTTGGCCTCCAGGAGAGCGTAGGGGCAGCGCGACCCTGGCCCCCGGCTCCACCTTCCTCGCCTCGATGGAGCTCTGAGCTCTCTGGTCAGGGATGGGCTGAGGGGGGGTCCCGCCTGCCAGGAACCTGCAGGCCCCAGGGAGGGCTGTGGGTCGGCTCCCAAGCCCCAGGCGACGTGCAGGACTTGCTGGTGGCTTCAGCTGCTAACCGCCCCCCAGCGGCGCTGCCAGGCCCAGTGGCTGAATAATCTGAGTTGAAGAGGGTGATGCCCCTGCCTCCCAGAGACAGGAGATACTTCGTGGGGCAGATTCCTTTCCGCAGCTCCTGAAGGTGTCACCCACCCTGTTACCCTCCCCATCGAGTGTAGCCCTAGCCTGTGGGGAAGACAAGGGCACCGCTTGAAGCTGGGCGGGGCTGCCAGGATCCCAGGAGACCCTACATCCCGGGGGTTCAGCCGCCTGTCCTGGGTGGGCACAGGCCAACTGAGTGGCGTCTTCACCCACCAGGTTGAAGGCCCCCACGACACTTGCTGGAGGCCAGGGGACCTTGCCCAAGTGCATGCTTCCATCTTGATTTCTTTAGCATTTGAGGGCGGGTGAGCACCAAGGTCCTTTTGGGGGGCGGGGGCTGGTGGGAGGGTGGGCTTACCACACCCAGCAGAAAGAGCAGAAGGTCTTGCTGAACTTGGCATCTTGGAAGGTTGTGGCTCCAGATGGTCCCTGGGGCCCAGGCCCGCACCACATGGTGCCTTTACCGAAGCCAAGGGCATGGGCACATCTCCCAGCCCTCTGGAGGGGCGTCCTCTGCTGATTTTCACTCTGCTCCCCCAATCCTGGGCATGTTGGGATCTCCGTGCTGAAGTCCAGAGTTACCAATACCTCGGCCTCTTTAGCCCCAGGAGACGTGGGTGTCACTTAGAAGCCAGCTAGTTGGAAAGTGCTCCCGCGGCCCTGTCTGGAGGGTGCTGACAAGTGCTGTGCTTGGTCCAGGCCGCAGGCGCCAGAGCCTCCTCACAACTTAGCGCCCAGAGTGCCCCGGATTTCCATGCTGTGGATGAGAAAAATGGGGCACCACGAAGCACCTTGCCAAGGACCAGAGGGCCTGCACTCTCCTCTGGCTCCGAGGCACCCTAACTCTCCCGGGGGGCTGGCGGTGCGGTGGGGGGCTGCCCCGGCTCTGGGCCACAAGAGAGGAGGGGCAGAGAGGAGGGGCGGCCGGGCAGGCTAAGGTCAGAGCGCAGAGACACCTGGGGAAACGGAAGTTCAGAGAGGACGAGGCCTTGGCGCAAATCGGGGCGCCAGGCTGCCGCTCCCCGACCCAGGAGAAGCCACCGGCACTGCGGAGGAAGGAAGCGGAGGTCTGGCTGGGGGGCCGGAGCTGAACCGGGCGGCGGGAACCCCACGGGTCCGCGGATGCGCGCCGGTGGGTGCGCGCGCCCCTCTGTCAAGGGCGCAGCCCAGGCGTTGTGGGGCGAGGGGTCACCGCCCCGGAGGACACGAGGACCAGCCGCGCTCCAACCGGAGCCTGGGAAGATGGGAGCGGAGACCCCAGCAGGGGAAACGGAGTGGCCGGGGGCGCGGCCGGCCCGGACTCTCAGCCCAGCGTCTGGGGGAGGCGAGGCCCCCCAGGACGCGGAGGGCCGGGACTGGCCGGTGGGGGAACGCGTCTCTTGGCCGGGGAGTCCCCGGGCCTGGCGGGGGTGCAGGCCGCGGGCCGCGCCGTCGGGGAGTAGGGGCCAGGCTGGCAGCCGCGCGCAGGGGCGGCGCCGGGCGGCAGTGACGTGCGCGAGGGACGTGCCGCGCGAGCGACCAGAGCACTTAAAGTCGCCCCCGGCGCGGCGCCCGGCAGCCGAGGCGGGCGCGGCGGCGGAGCGGAGGCAGGTAGGCGCGGCCCGGATGCGCAGAACGGGGCCAGCGTGGGGGCGGCCGCGGGGTCCTCGCTCTCGCTCCCCCTACCCCTTCCCTTCTTGGCCCATCAGGGCCGGGGGCGCCCCGGGCACGCACGAGCCTCTCGCCCCCTGCAGCTCCCACCGAAGGGCTGCAGGGAGCCAGCCGCGCCTCCGGCGCCCTCGAACCCTGGGAGCCCAGCCTCGCCTTCCCGGGCCGGCCTGGGCGCCCATCCGTCGGGCGGCCTTTAGGGGCTGGGCTTGGGCCCGGAGGTGGCCGCGCCAGGCGCCGGTCTTGGGTACGTCCTGGGTATAAATAGCTCAGTCCGCAGCGAGGGCGGCCCGGGCGCCCGGGCTATATTTGGTGGGGCTGCGGGCCCCCATCCCGCCCTGCGCCGTCCAGCTCACCTCCCCGAGGGAGTGGGGAGCACGTGCGTCCCGGCGTGGCGCTGGCGAGCGGGTGCCCTCCGGCAGTCCTCTGCCACCTCTTCTCCCTTCTCGCCGCCGCCCTGAACACTCACCAACCCACACCCTCCGGCGCCAGCCAACAGCCCAGATCCGGTGCACAGAGGTGGGGAAGCCCCTCCGGGACAGGCTGGACTCCCCGAGTACTCTCTAGCTGCCACCCCAGGCAGAAACTCAGATGGGCTCCCACTTCCGGACCCAGGCCTCAGTTTTCTTATCTGGAAAGTGGGTTGATGAGGCGCCTACCTGGATGCTCGGCCAAACCAGAGGGAAGGGAAGCCCTGGCTCAGGCGTGGCCACTGGGGGTGCCTGGAGTCTGGGCGTGGGACAGAGGGGCAGCTCAGGGGCCAGTGTCCTCCTCTGTGTCCCAGAGGCACTCAGCTGCCTCTTCAGGGCACCTGGCTCACAGGATCACTGTCCTAGTGATGACCCGTCAGCCTGCTGGGTGGGCGTGGACAGCAAGGGGCAGGAGGGCCTCCTCCACGCCTCCCGCCAAAGCTGAGAGTAGGGGTGGGTGTTGCGTGTGTTGGGAGTGTCCTGGGTCCCTAGCTTCACTGCACAGGCCCAAAGGTGCCTGGAGTCTGGCTGGTGCTGGGAGGACAGGGCAATCCCTAAGGCAGCAGGGAGGCTGGGCTCACGGTGGGCAAGGACTGAGGGGTGCTAGGAGGGCACCGGGGGTCTGACCCCAGAGGGGCTCTGAGGACACTGCCTGGCAGGGGTAAGTCTCAGAGCTCCGTGGTGTGGATAGAGACTAGGGTGGGCTGGAGGCCTGGTCCCAAGGCAGGCTGGGCAACAACCCCGTGTGACCTTGGGCAGGGCCTGCCACCCAGAGGGCTGTCTGGCCTCACTGACTGGAGCACGGACACCTCAGTTTGGAGGGGCAGCAACAAGCAGGCAGTGGTCAAGGAGTGTGTGTATGCGGAGGGGCCTGTGGGGTCCCACCCTCTGGCCTGCAGTGACCCTGGCTCCACAGTGGCTCTTGCAGTGACCTGGCCATGTGGGAGGGAGGGGCCAGTGCCACCCTCTTGGGGCAAGGAACCAAGTGTGAGCAACACCAGGGTCCAGGGGGCCCCTTCTGGGTGGTAGCTCGGATCCGTCAGAGGTGCCTCCGGCACCGGGCACTGGCCCTGGTGCAGGGGTGGGGCGGGAGCAGGCAGGGCTGGGGCGACCTCACAGCCTCCCCTCAGGTGCCCGCTGGAGCGCAGACCTTCCAGCCTCAGTCCCATCTGTGAAATGAGCTGCCCGGGGGCCCCAGAGCACGGACCCCCCTGGCCTTCCGGGTTCCCAAGCCCTGAACTGCGCCCACAGGCCCCACCTCTGCGGCCAATGAAGCGGGCCCTGCCCTGGGGAGCCCCAGGCCAGGATGAGGGGTCCCGTGCCACCATGTGTGGGGCGGCTGCGGAGCCCAGCTCACCAGGCGGCCTCTTGCTCACTGGCAAATACGGTAACGGGTGGCGCCTATTGTAGGCAATACGGCGGCGGCTCCTCCCTTGGTGTGGTCACGTCCCCCACGTCCCACAGCCGGCCAGGAGGGGCATCCTCTTCTCCCCAAGCCCACAGCCCGTCCCACCACCACCCTCCCCACACCCCCGTCCCAGGGCTGGGAAGCAGGAACCAGTGGGAACCAGTGCCCATCCCCCCTCCCTGCCCAGGGGTCCCCCCTCCCTGCCCTGGGGTCCCCCCCTTCCCTGGCGCAGCTTTTCTGCCCTCTCCCTCTCCACCCTCCCACCTACCCCAGTGAGCCTGAGTGGCGGTGGCAGAGGGAGGGGTGTTGTGTGACCCCAGAGCCTGCCGCAGCCCAGGGGGGCTGTGTGGGAGTCGAGTGGGCTGAGGTGTCCTCCACTGCCTCTTGGCCCCAGGGCACTGACTGCACCCTTGCAGAGAAGGGGTACCAACAGCAGACCCCAAAACATCCCCAGGGCCACCTGTGGGGTGGCAGCTAAGGGTTGAAGCCTGCCTGGGACACAGACAGCCTTCCTCTTGTTACAGACCCTGCCATCCTTGGGGGGGGGGCATGCCTGGGAGTCCCAGCCATGGCTGTGGCTCTGGGTGGGAGGCTGGCTCTGGGCCCAAGTGTCATTTGGTCCCTGTGGGTGACCTGAGCTCACAGGGTCGCTGCAGCGAGTGCTGGGGCTGCCAGGCAGTGAAGAGGGTCCAAGCATAGCCAGCCAGCATCAGGCCTGGGGCAGACCCCTGCCCAGGGTCCCCCTCCGCCAGTCTGCAACCCCTCCCGGAACCCCCCCCCCCCCCGCACTGCCCCGCCCTCTGCATGCAGGTGGGTGGGGCTGAGGTGAGCTGGCCTCTGGCAGGCTGGGCGACTGTTTGCACAACAGGGGCGGAGGGGAGGGGAAGGGGTGAGCGGAACTCAGAGGGAGGCCTCTCCCAGCATGCGGCACTCTGGGCCGCTGCCACTGTTGCTGGTCGGGCAGTAGCCAGCACAGGGCCGTTGCCGTGGTCCCGATGTGCTGAGTCCTGCCCTGCCTCCTGCCTGGGCCACAAAGGCTGGGCCAAGGCCTGTCCCTCCAAGGACAGGAAGTCAGTTAGGTAACAGGCCATGGGCTGGAGGGCTCAGGCCCCTGCATAGAACCCAGGCACAAGGCCCGTCTTCCAAGGCGCACAGCCCAGCAGGGAGGCCTCAGGTGGTGCTCCTGCCCAGACCACGGAGCAGCAGGCTGTCCAGAGCGCAGGCAGAGGGAGACAAGTGGTGCCGGAGAGTGCAGGGACCTGACCGGGTGGGAGCCCAGGCCTGGGGGCCGGGACCTCAGCAGGCCCCTGTGCCCCAGACCCTGAGGGAGCTGCTTGGCAGGAGCCCTGGTTTGGGACGGACACTGGGCCCTCAGGTGCGAGGCCTCCCGGAAGGGCCATTCCAAGGACTCGGTGCACCCCGCCGTGGACCTCCCTGCTCAGCTGCCGGCAGCCTGGGGTCCTGGGGGCCCTTAAGGACTTTGGGGGACCAGCTCTCCCAAGCACCCCGACCTGGGATATCAGCTATCTGTGGGCCAAGAGTCCAGGTTATTTTGGGGCTGGTTCACATGCCAACCCCCCAAGCCCACACATGGAGGACCACGGTGGGAGCCTCTTCCGTGCTGGGTCTGAACAGGGCAGCCACAGGGCTTTCCTTGGAACACCGGCCACTCTGCAGCTTGGCCTGTCTGGATGCCAGGGTTGCACCGGGAGGTGGGAACGGTGGCCTGACATTTCACACACCTTACCTGCCCGCCACAGCCCTAAGCCATCGGGCAGACGGCTGGCTGAGGTCAGCCCCTGGTCTACAGGCTGGGGGCTGGGGGGGTGCGCCATTGAAGTGTGGTTCGCACGCCAGGCCAGGTGGGGACACGTGGCCATGCTGGGCCTTAGTCTGGGGGTTTCTTGTCCAAATGCTACTCACCTCCTTGACACAGAAGACTACCCTCCCACAAGAGTCCTATGTGGCAGCACCAAGGCCACCCAGGACCCAGAACAGGCCACACCCTCCCGGCCCGAGTCCTGGCACCACCCTAACCCTCTGCCGTCCTCTCAGGCCTGGATTCAGGGGGCACGGCGTCTCCTGCCTCCCCAGATACCCTCGCCTGCCCGCAGGGTGGGCACAGCCTGGGTGGGCAGAGCAGAGGGATGAGGACTTAGGAAAGTTGGGGTGCCTGCTCCCCGCCACCCCTGCCAACAAGCACCAGGCACTGCCGGTGCAGCCAGGAGAGCCTCAGAGGTCTTCTCTTCCCACTTCGAGAGAAACCAAGTGGTTTCCTTGGCCTCACACGGCCCACTTGATTTATTTTAAAAAGTGCAATGAACATCTGTAAACCCAGCACCTAAAACCAGCCGGGAGCCCTGGACGACCCCCTGCTTCCTCGGCGTGGCTGCATCATGGCGCATTCCTGAAGCGCACACGCTTTTCAGTGTTTGTTACCCACTGCACAGTCTCGGGGACTCTGAACTCTGATGTGGACGAGACCTGAGCAGATGCTCCGTGCCCGCCTGGCGCGTCGGCTGCGGGAGGACGGTCCTTCCACCCCATCCCGGGCTCCACTAGGGTGGCGGAGGGGGTGGGCTCTGGGCAGGCTAAGCAAGGGCTTCTCCGGGTCTCTTAGAAGTGGCCTCCCAGGCCTGGCCCAGGCTCTGAAGATGGGCCTCTGCCTGCGGGGGCCTGGAGGGAGGGCTGTTCTGCTCCAGTGGGCTGTGTCTGTCCTGTCATCACCCTGACAGCAAAGGTCGGTCCCTGGGGGTCTGGTCATCAAGCAGCACTAGCAGCAGCTGCTTGGAACACCCAGGAAGCCCCCGGAAAACAGCCCCCAGACCACTGTGTCCATCAGGGCTCCCGGAGGGGCAGCACCTGTGGTGGGTGGGGGTGGACGGGCAGGGGCTGAGGCGGCGTTGTCAGGAGCCTCCCACACTGAACTGTGCTCAGACTCTCCTGGCAGGGCCCTGTCCTCGGGGTTACGCTACACCTTGGACGCAGACAGCCACCCACAGGGCTCTGCTAGGTCGGGGTCTCTGCTCACGTTTGCAGGAGGGATCCCGGGAAAGGGGGCAGGGGTGGAGCCAAGACAGGTTATGAAACCGAGGGCCAGCGCTCCTGGCTGCAAGCCGGAGGCGGCCGGGTGGGGAGGGAGTGCTGGGAGTTCTCAGGCATTGGCTGTAGCGTGGTGTTCACGCCACAGAATCCACGGACGTTACACACCAGAGCTTTTCTCTCCCCGAAGAGCTGGTTCACAGCCCACCACCGGTGGGGAGGCTGCACAGGCTGCACTGAGCCACCCCAGGTCTTGGGACGCTGGCCCGGCACTGTCCTTGGTGAGGCAGCACACAAGGCTACAGACTGACCTCTGGCGGGGGGCGGGGGGGGGGGGTCCCAGGTGGGGGCGGGGAAGATGGGAGTCTGGCCCCAGCGTTCCAGCCTATGCTGGCTCAGGTGAGCAGAGCGCCTGGATGAAGCGCCCGGTGCAAGAAACGGACTTGCACCCTGGGCTGACGTGGGGCTTGGGGAGCCCCCTCCTCGCACCCCGGGAGCTGGAACAGTTTGCTCTAGGGGACCAGGTGGGACCCTCCCCATGGCCTGTGGGTGATTCGGGGTGGAGGTGGGGCTGCAAGGCTCTACCAGGAAGAGTCAGTGAGGGAGCAGGCAGGTGAGGGGGCCCCCGAGGGCCAGAGGGGACAAGTGGCCGACCCTTGGCCCCACCCTCCCCACTCATGGACACCTCAGCCTCTGTCCTCCAACGGCCCCACCTCATCTCATGAGCTTTCCTTCCTGGGCTTCAGGTTCTTGGCTGGGGAGCCCGGGTCCCCTTGGGGGCAGGAGGGCAAGGCTTGGTGGGCTCCACCTGGGTTGAGACGGGAAGCGTCTGCAGACACCAGCCCAGGTGCTGGGGGGACGGGAGTGCGGGCTGCTGCCAGAATCATAGGACGGGTCATGGCGGCAAGTGCATCCAGACGACGTCCCTGCCGGGGGCTGCCTTCCTCGGAGGTAACCTGAATCCAGGCTGAGCCCAAAAAAGCCACTGCCCTTTAGAGCCAGCTGTGTGGGCACAGGATGCAGGGCGGGGGCTGGACAGGGTCCCAGTTGCCGCCCCCCAACCCTCCGGCCCTGCATGGAGCACGAGGGAAAGGGGCCAGAGGTGGAGGCTCCAAGCCAACCCCCAGGTGTGGGCTGCGGCCAAGGTGAGCAGCTGGACAGCTGAGTCAGCTCCTTCCTCTCTCTCAGGTGAGGTGAGCCAGCCCTCCTGGCCATGGGAGGAGCCGTGGTCGATGAGGGTCCCACGGGCGTCAAGGCCCCCGACGGGGGCTGGGGCTGGGCCGTGCTCTTCGGCTGTTTCGTCATCACCGGCTTCTCCTACGCCTTCCCCAAGGCCGTCAGTGTCTTCTTCAAGGAGCTTATGCACGAGTTTGGGATCGGCTACAGTGACACGGCCTGGATCTCCTCCATCCTGCTTGCCATGCTCTACGGGACAGGTGAGGGCTGGCCCCTTCCTGGCATGCTCAGCGCAAGGCCAGCCAGGCCACGGGAGCCCCGGCATGGTTGGGCCTGTCGCCCAGGTCCACGGGGATCCCAGAGGGAGGCCCTCAAGAGAGGGCCTGCCGTGAAGCCTGGATGTCCTGTGAGACGGGAACAGGCAGAGCCAGCAGGCCGGTCCTATTTATAGACAGTCCAGGGGGCGAGGCCGCACGCGCTGGTCCACAAGGACAGCCAACTCTCCAGGGCCTGCTCAGCCAGCCAGGGTCTCCTGTGGGGGTTTCGCTCCGCTCGGGACATGTCTGCGCAGTCTGCACACTGGGGGCTCTGGAGCACCTGGCCCAGCCTGGGGCAGGAGGCGACCAGCTCCAGGCCTGGGGCCCAGGGGCGTGGAGGGGGCAGAGCCTGGCTGTGGGCCTGGGCTGGCCCTGACCCTCAGGCACCCCCCCCTCCCCGCCAGGCCCGCTGTGCAGCGTGTGTGTGAACCGCTTTGGCTGCCGCCCTGTCATGCTGGTGGGTGGCCTCTTTGCATCCCTGGGCATGGTGGCCGCGTCCTTCTGCACGAGCATCATCCAGGTCTACCTCACCACAGGGGTCATCACTGGTGAGTGGAGTCCGGCGGGGCCCCGGGTGCTGGGAGGGGCGTCCCCCGAGTGCCTCAGCAGCAGGTGCTCTGCACCCTGGTCCCGGGCCTGGCACAAGCTGGGGACACACACGGTGGCCTCGAGCAGGGTGGGGTCTCACCTGCGGCCCCCTCTCCTCCAGGCTTGGGTTTGGCGCTCAACTTCCAGCCCTCGCTGATCATGCTCAACCGTTACTTTAACAAGCGGCGCCCCATAGCCAACGGGCTGGCGGCAGCGGGCAGCCCTGTGTTCCTGTGTGCCCTGTCCCCGCTGGGGCAGCTGCTGCAGGACCACTACGGCTGGCGGGGCGGCTTCCTCATCCTGGGCGGCCTGCTGCTCAACTGCTGCGTGTGCGCCGCGCTCATGAGGCCACTGGTGGCGTCTCAGCCGGGCGGGGGGCCGGGACCCCAGCGGCCCTCGCGGCGCCTGCTGGACCTGAGCGTCTTCCGGGACCGCGGCTTCGTGATCTACGCAGCGGCCACCTCCATCATGGTGCTGGGGCTCTTTGTGCCACCTGTGTTTGTGGTGAGCTACGCCAAAGACATGAAAGTCCCCGACACGCAGGCCGCCTTCCTGCTCACCATCCTGGGCTTCATCGACATCTTCGCGCGGCCCGCAGCCGGCTTCCTCACGGGGCTCAAGAAGGTGCGGCCCTACTCCGTCTACCTCTTCAGCTTCGCCATGTTCTTCAACGGCTTCACCGACCTCACGGGCTCCACAGCCAGCGACTACGGCGGCCTGGTGGTCTTCTGCATCTTCTTCGGCATCTCCTACGGCATGGTGGGGGCCCTGCAGTTTGAGGTGCTCATGGCCATCGTGGGCACCTCCAAGTTCTCCAGCGCCATTGGCCTCGTGCTGCTGCTGGAGGCGGTGGCTGTGCTCATTGGGCCGCCGTCAGGAGGTGAGTGCAGACCGGGGCCCTTCGCGCCACCCTCCTGCTTGGAGGTGGGGACACAGCCATCTCCCAACAGGGCCTTGGAGCCGGAGGGGCGCTGGGGCCCGCAGGTGTCACCGGGTGGGGTGCTTGGTCCGGCGCCACCCACGGGCAGGTGCACACCAGGCAGCCCCAACAGCCAGATTTTTACTTGGGGCTTTTCCTTTTCTTTTTGAAGGCTGACAAAATACTTGAGTGGAATTTAAAATGATTTTGACTGAAGAGCGCAGGTCTGGGATTTGGCGACTGTGCCGCCCTCAAAAGTGGCCTCACATCCTGGTCTGGGTCTCCCCAGGTGACCCTGCAGCCTCTGGGGGTCCCAGGGTATGGGAGGGAGCCCCAGGCCACACTTGATGCTCCCTGTCCCAGGGTCCTTGCTGTGCACACAGGGCTGCGCTGACTCCACCAGCCACCAAAGCCCCCAACCCTCCTCTAAGCCACTTCTATTTTTAGACTTTAAGTCTCTGCTCCCTTGGGGATGAGGAGGGGGGAGGAGTAGCTGGTGAGGACCCCCTCCCCGGGCTGGGACGCATGTGGCGTAGGCAAAACCACTTTGTCCTCATTGGTTTGGAGGCAGACCCGCGGGCAGGCTTCTCCCATGTCAAGAGACCAATGGGACACAGCCCAGGCGGGGCTGGCAGCCGCACCTGCCCACGCAGCAGGTAACTGGGACCTCTTACAGGCAAGCTCCTGGACGCCACGCACGTCTACAAGTACGTGTTCATCCTGGCGGGGGCCGAGGTGCTCACCTCCTCCCTGGTGCTGCTGCTGGGCAACTGCTTCTGCATCAGGAAGAGGCCCGGGGAGCCCCGGCCAGAGGCAGCGACCGCAGAGGAAGAGAAGCTCCACAGGCCCCCGGCGGACACGGGGGTGGACTCTCGGGAGGTGGAGCACTTCCTGAAAGCAGAGCCTGAGAGGAACGGGGAGGTCGTGCACACTCCGGAAACCAGCGTGTGAGGGCGGGGCAGGCTGGCAGGGCACAGGGAACAGGTACAGAGACTGGCAACGCTTGTATTTATTTCACAAACAGGACTAGCTTAGGCGGGGCCCTCGCTCGGCTCCGGGGGCCTGGTCGGCGGGTCGTCACCTGAGCAGTGTTTTGCGGGGGAGGTGGTGGAGTGGGAACCGTGTCATTCCAAAGCCGATCTGTGGTGAAGCCAAGCCTGGAGGTTATGAGCCGTCCGCGCCAGGGGCCCAGCCTGCTGACCCCCAGCCCTGAGCCCGCTGTGCTCAAGGACCTAGAAACCCACGCTTCGGAGACAACACGACTTTAATCAGAGGGCGGGGCAGGGACAGCCTGGCAGGCGGGCGCTGCCACGGGGCCCCGTCCTGTACCCTCGGGCTCTGCAGTGCTGCCCCGTGCCCACCTTCCCAGTGCCCACCCGAGGAAGGTGGGAAGTAAACCCGTGCGGGAGGAGGCCCAGGAGGAGCCTTTCCTAGAAGTGTGTGGAGCTGTGTTCTCTGTGGTCTGTTTGCCCCGAATCTCACTTCTGTTAAGAAATGACCTGGTGACGGTCACAGAGTGGCTCTGGTCCTCGTCACCTTCTCGGTGCTGTTTGCTCCAGGACACTCCCTGCCGACCCGGGGGAGCTCAGCAGCCACAGAGCACTCATGCGGCAGGGAAGGAGCATGTGCTGGCCAGGGGTGCGCGGGCGGCGCCTGGGCTGGTCTCTGAAACCTGCAGGGGAGCCCCGGCTGTGTGTGCCTCGAGCTGGGACAGAGCAGGTAACTTCTGCTCACTGTGCACGTGTTTAAAAAAGAGGATGTTCCTGCCTTCTGTTTATTCTCCCCTCTGGTTGGTGGGCAGTGCGCTACACGGCGGGCTGACTCCCCACGTTCTTCCATCAAGCCCCTGCCCAGCATGGCTTGCCCTGGGCACCTCACACCCACCTGCCCTGGTGGCTGGCGGCAGCCTGCGTGGCTGGGAGCCCGGTCAGAGGCTGCTGGGGCTCTCAGTAGGTGGTGCGTCGTGGGCGCTGGGGACGGCAGCGGGCGCCCTGGCGGGCTGTGTGCAACCGGAGAGACGCCATGTCCCTGCTCCTCTGCAATGAAAAGTGAGAGCACATGTCTCAGGTCCTGTCCCTGCCCAGCCCTGCAGCGGAGCCAGGCTTGGGCACTGCTGGTGGCCTCTGCCGTGGGGAGCCCCTGGGGAGGCACTTGGTTGGGTAGGCGGTGTTGGCAGCTAAGCAGCCACAGGCCGCATGTCCCGGGAGAGCCTGGCCTGCATGTGACCTCACTCCGTGAGAGGAGGGCAGGGACCCCAGGCCTTCAGGGTGGGCTGAGCCCCCGGTGCAGCTAACAGGCCTGTGGTCCTCGGCAGCTGCCTCCATGACCCAGACGGATGGGCGAGGCAGTGTGGGCCTCGGTGGATACACACGCTGCCCACGCACCACCCCAGCTGCCCTCAACCCCTTAGGGGACTGCACAGGCCGGGATTCCTTCTCTCCTGGCCCACAGGACCCTGTATAAGCTGGTCCTGGAAGCCCCGGCAGTTATTCTGGGCTTCCGGAAGGGCCGTGGGGTGTTGGCTGCACCCTCATCCTGACCAGCCTGGCCCCGGGCCCTTCTCACTCAAGACCCCACTGGGGCAGGCACACCACAAAGCAGCCAGGAACGTGGTGACCCCTGAAGTCATGCCTTGGGGACACTGAAGGGACTGAGAGGGTCACGATTAAGACTACGCCCTGGTAGGACAGCAGGCTCTGGGAGGACAGCGCTGTGCGGCGGGGGCGGGAGCTGGGGTCCACACGCTCTGCCACCCTCCTCCCTGGGCAGGGCCTTCACGGAGATGCCATGTGGCAACATCCCGGCGTGGTTACAGCGTCTGCACTGCCCACCACTCGGGGAGGGGAGGGGCGCACAGATGTCTCCTCTGCCTACTTTCCTGGCTCCAGACGGCCACAAAGGACCAATTCCTGTCCTCGAGAAACTGCCTGCCCTTGCGAGAGGTGGCACGGCCTGTGAGCAGAACTGCCGCCCACCCCTGCAACAAGTTCTGGTGCCAAAGAAGGCTCCTTCCAACGCCCCGTGTAGACACACGCCCACCTCTGCATGGGTCTGGGGGGCGGAGGGCAGTGGGAGCACAGGCGCAGGGGACGCCTGTGTGGAGGAGGTCCGTGAGCCAGCACCCGGACTGCCGCTGCACCCTGACCACGTGTCGCCTGTCAGGCCTGGGGGGCGCATCTCTGACCCCTGCCCTGCATCTCAGAGGGATGTGTCCGCCCTGGGCTTTCGCAGAAAAACCTGGGCACAGACGTGAGCAGCCGCACTGGGAAGCCAGGGGCAGAGGCAGGGGCCCAGCAAGGGCTGCGAGGAAGCTCCTGACCCTCATGACCAGGCCACGTCCTCAGGACAGGGGTCCGGCCAGACCCGGACCCAGCTCCCTTCACCCCCCAGCCCCCCACACGTCCTGACAGGAGGCCAGGAGGGAGCTAGAACTTAGGCTTAGCTTGGGGCCCGTGTGGCAGCCAGTGGCGCCTCATCCCACAGCCACAGAGAGGTTCCATGTGTCGCCTTCTCCGTCCCAGGCAGTGAAGAGTGAGCAGGGATGGGGAACTCCTCGCCAGCCCTCTCCCAGAACCTACAGAGTTGTCAGGATGGCTGTGGAACTGCCCTCCAGCACACGCCCAAGTGTGGCCACGTGCAAACCCACCCTGTGCCTAGACAGCTCCGGCAGCCCCCATGTGGGGCCCAGAGAGGACCGCTTGTGCTGTGACTGCTACAGAGAGCACGTCCTCCACTGGGCGGGGGGCAGTGGGGCCCTGCCGCAGGGCTGTGGCCGGGGGACCCTGGCACAGGGGAGGGCAGGCTGCCTGGCCCAGCTCTCAGCTCATCAGCACAGATCGGTCCGTGAGACAGGACAGGCCCAGGCAACAGGCCCCTCCCCGCTCCAACAGCTGACACCCTCCCCCAGTCCCTGGGGGGTCTGCAGAGGAACTGACACGAGGCCACTCCTGTGCTCCAACAACTCACACAGCAGAGGGAGCCCAAGGCCACGAGCCAGACCAAGGGCCACAGAGGGCCATGCCCAGGGGCGGAGGGACCTCTCCCGGGACGGCGGGGGGCCGCCACACAGGGAACCACAAGCAGCCATTCGCCAGCAGCACCACACTGTTGGTGGCCAGAGCGCGTAGAGGTCGGGGGCCTATTCCCTAAAGGTGGCGAGGCTGAGGGACGCACCGCACCCACCCAACCCCGCCGGGCACGGCCCTCCCGCCGGCTCCGCCGGCCCAGACACCACTCGGCTGAGGACAGACGGGAACGCCCATCCTCAAAAAAGCAGCTTTCATGCAGTGGATCGAAACACACCAAAACCTCCCAAACCGACGAAATAAAGACCACATGGAAGGGGCAGGAAAGAAAGGTAGAAGTCATTATGAATTTATTATGTACACAGTTCTTACGTACACAAATACAGTGGTGACACAAACGCACAGCGCAGACTGTTGCCACTACACAGGTCGACACAGACATTCTAACTAGTTTCCTGCGAGGAGGGTGGGGGTAAACACTGGGTGAGAACTGCCACAGCCACACACCCTCGAGGACTCGAGCGAGTCCACTTTGACGCAACCCAGCAACTGCGGGTTGGAGCCTGGATGCAGAGGCAGAGGCTGCCCTGCACGGCCTTGCTGGCACTACATCGGGACCACGGGTATTTACAAACAAGCTCGTGCCACACAGGCGGTCACTGCTAACACCGCGTGGATCGGGGAGTGTGAGGGACGAAGGCGCTCGGCAACAGAGCACATCTCAAACTTGCCCCGACCTGTCCCAGCCTCCCCTGCACCCTGACACGCAGCCCCACCCGCTCAAGGCTCGGCACCCCAAAATGCTGACAGAGTAACCAGCTCAGGATTCAGAAAGCAGCACCCAGGGGCTCAGACAGATGTCTGGCCAGGACAGCAAAGGGCCACACCCTGGGAGGCCCACCAGGACGGCACCCCAGGGCCAGGGCTGACCCAAGGTGGACACCTTCAGGTCCCCGGCTCCCAATGCACGCCCCGTTTCCAAACACAACACCCGCACAGGTGACAGGAAGAAAGGCAGAAGCAGCTATGAGCAGACACCGCACCTCACTCCCGAGACAGGAGACCTCACCTCCACGGGCTGTCGCCACTGTGCGGCCTGACAGCTGCAAAATTAAAGGCAAGAAAGCACATCAGCAGCCGCGAGCCCTGTGGGGGGGCACCAGCCCGTGGGGCCGCCTTCCTGCTGGTGAGACTCAGCCCACCTGCTTCACTTCCGACTGGCTCACGTCCATCCCACCAAGGGTCACAAGGTGTGTGCTCCCACCCATCCTGGACCTGAAGCTTCTGGCCAGGCTGTGAGAGGCACCCGCTTCTCGGCACTTCAGGGTGGATGCCCTTCAGCGCGCCAGCTTTTCTGGGCAACACCCTTGGCATCCGCGGGGACGACCCGCTCCACGGTGTTGAGCACACAGGCGTTAGCACAGATTAACAGCCAATCCGCACGGCAGTATTTACAGGCTGTTCAGAAAGTTCCCAAGTTCAGAGGCGGTGAGGCAACAAGCACCACTGGGGTAACCACACACGACCCCAACGAGTCTCGAGTCACGGTCCTCTCCCAGCGAACCACAACTGCACGCAGCGTTCACTCTCGGAGCATCCCACCGTCTCCCGGGGCTTAGCCTCGGCTTCCAAGCTCCTCAGAGTCCTCCGCCCCCTCCCCAGGGAGGACAGCACGCAGGGCCTGGAGCAGCACCCTCCACCCGCGCCGAGGGCCGGCCAGGTTCCCCGGGGCAGGCATTTCAGTCTGCAGCGGGCAAGAGTGAGGAAGATGCCAAAACCAGGCTGCCGAGGTCCCACGACACACACACTCACGTCATAGAACTGATGAGAAACTTCCTCTCTAAAGTGGACAAAACACAACAAACGAAACAACACAACACACACCCTCGAGATCCAATGTGCACCCCCTCTCCCTGCCTGACTCCACTTCACACAGAAACTCCAAACCAGTGTCTTTGTTTCAGGATTCTTTAAAGTCAACATCTATTTATAAGACCGCAAAAACAGACAAGAAAGAAACAATAAAAAGACAGATTTCTTTACACAGATTTAAGCCAATAATTTTTAGCAAAATGATACAAAACTGTCTTAACCAAGTAGAAGACTGGTAGTTACAGTGGAATTGTCGGGGAGCACAGGTTACCACCACTGGCGGGGCTGACAGCTCTTGCGAGGGAGTCTGAGTCTCTCTCACTGCCTTCTTCCCAGCCCCGTCACAACTCAGTTCCCGTGGGGGGGCCTCGGTGGCAGCCCCGGTGATGGCAGCTCTTGGAGTCTGTCCGCTTAGTTTGTGTTTTGTTTCCCCCATGAGCGTCGCTGGGTGAGTGGCCTGCAGAGCTCCCGGTTAACACTTCGGTTCTAGACCGGGGGGCGCGTCACTAGTAAAGCCATTGGTAACAGAGTAGATCAGCCATGCATTGTCTGCCCTTCACAGCAAGAAGGAGAGTTCTCATCGGTGCACGGCAGACTGAAGACCACTGGAAGCCACCCGACCGGGAATCTGTCGGAGCCAAAGCACAGGAGAAGGTCAGCGTGAGGCCAGAGGGACAGGCCAGTCGGGCGCTCAGGCACAGACACCACAGTGATGGAGCCTGGCAGGGAGGGGACAACCTCTGCCGCTGTGCCCCCGTCTGGAGGCCTGCACCCCTGGCCATGAGACGGGACCTCTGTGGCCAGGCCGCATGCTCTGAACGAGTGCTGGGAAGGGGATGAGGCATGCAGGCAAGGTGACCCCGGAGCCACCTCGGCAGCCATCGGCGAGGATCCGAGCGGGAGGGACACTTGCTCCCAGCCTCCCTTCCTGGAAAGTAACTGGGCGTATTGGAAACGGCATCCCTTTGGGGGAAGACGTGAAAAGCAGTTCCTGTCAACATGTTTCCGAGAGCGCGCACAGCATTAGAGCCACAGCAGGTCTCCCAGCGGCACCAGACCCGACGGAAGCTCAAGCCCCTGCTGGAAGGAGCCACCAAGGGCCGCATCACTGACAAGAAGGGAGCACAGCGTGGACGCCCAGCCATGCACCAACGCGGGGGAGCGGGTGACTGTGGCCGGAGGGTCATTACAGACGACAGCTGCGTGGACGAGATGGCTGGGCAGAGACCAGGTTTGAAAAGAAACACAAAATGAGAACAGAGATAAACGAGAGATAGGAAGAGAAACGACTAAAAAAGCCAGGACAGGCGGAGACCAAGAAGTCTGAATGCAGCAAGAGCTCAGAGCCCCCAACACCAAGCGAGGCGCCACTCAGCTGAGCACGACACACACTCCTCTCCGGCTCCACCGACCCCAGACCGGGCAGCTCAAGTGCTCTGGGGCAACCTGTAGCCAGCCCCGAGGGCAGCACCGCGGCACTCCTGCTCTGCACGCGGCACCCAGGGACAGAAGGGGCGCGCCGACACGGTGAATGCGGCCACGGGGGGGCCAAGGGCACAGCAGGACGGTCACTCTGCTCAGAGACTATGCACGGCATTCCCCCTAGACTGGGCAGCTGATGGCAGCGGCTCTGGACCCACAAGGAGAAGAACGAAGCGGAAGAAGCCTCACTCTACCTCGCCGGCACCTGGCATGCAGCCCAGCCCCACCTGAGCACGCCCGCAGGCGGGGTTGGGGTGGGGGGTGGTGCTCCCAGCCCACCCGGCGCCTGCCACCTGCCGAGCCCACCATGAGCACACTCACCCAGTGCCGCCTTCCGACGGGAGACGAGCAGCTACTTGCCGTGGTGTTCGAAAGGAATGCTATTCTGAGGTGGGGAAAAGACAGCTGTTGGTAAGCGTCCCACCAGCCGGCCGGCACGCAAGGCCCCGGCCCCCTGACTGCCTACGTCTCCCGTGTCCAGACGGGCTTCCTCACCTCAGCCAGGCCCACCTGGGGCACCCAGGGAACGGCCACAATCTCACTGGCCTCTCACAACTGGCCCTCCAGTGGGAGTGGCGGCTGCTCCTCTTCTAGACGGGGCACAGGACAGACCCTCCTGGCTCTTCTCACACCGAGAACCTGACGCCCAGCAGGCTGTGGGGCGTTGAGGGCCCTACACGTGGGGGCGACAGCACTGCCCCAGGACACACAGGCAGGACACACTTCCTACTGTGAAGACTGGGGCCGCAGACCTTATTTTGGGGCAGGGTGTGGATTAAAGCGAGGCCTCAAAAGGCACAACTGGCATCTTTGTGGACAATTCTGGACTGATGAGGCGTTTCCTCTCACAAAGTAAAAAAAAAACAGATTCACCATGCCACTTGGCCAGAGAGGCCTGGCCTGGCACAAACTGCCCTTGAAAGGGGGGCGCAGGGCGCAGCCCCTGCAGTCTGGGAGGGAGAGGCCCTGTAGCAGGCAGAGGCTGCCCTGGCGACCTGCACGCGGGGTGTCACCACATGCCGGATGCTGGTCACCCATCCAGACCTCCCCAGGGCCAGCAGGCACCAGGAAGCCCTTCTGCCAACTTGTCACCTCTCCACCAGGAGCACCAACTCCTGGGAGGGGCACAAAGAACTGGGAAATGGCAGCCTGTGTGGAAGATGCGCCAGGGGGATGTGTCACGAGTCCCTGCGCGTGGGCTGCCTGCTTCCCTCGAGCCACCCGGAGGAGCAAGTGCGCTGCCACTTCTGCCCAGTCCCCAGCTTTCTTTTTAGGGAGGGGTGTGTGTGAGTAACAGCTGAACTGTGAAAGCCGGAGCAAGCCCACTCCAACCCCCAGGGCAGACATTCATCTGCAGGTCTCAGAGGGGCCTCGTGTGTCCCCTGGATGCAAGACCGGGGCCTGCCGGTTGCAGAGCACTGAGCATGCTGGTGCAGACGGAGCCTGGAGGGAAGCGATGTGCTGTCCCTTCTCCTTCCCTCCTGAGGGTGACCAAGGAGGGAGCCTGTTCTGGACGCAGTGTGGGTGCCCTGCCCTCATCACAGGCGTCTTAATAAAACCCTGGTGACCAGGAACAAAAGCTAAGATGCTTCCTCTGGAGGGAAAGCACCCCAAATAAACCCTCTGGGGGCTCATCCCTGCTCTTAGAGCCCATGTTGCATTTCTTCACATGGAAAACAAACAGCCCACGAGAGCACTGGTGTGCGAGTACAAGCCACAAGCCCACCGTGGGAAGGAAGCGCACTCTTCTCCACCACCCTGGAGTGCCGGGCAGCCCTGAATTCAGCACCCTTGGAGGCTGGTGCGCTGAGACAGCCACACCCTGGGTGCCGGCCAGGGCCACACAGCCAGAAGGAGCTGCCTGAGACTACCCAGCGCCCTAGGGAACTCCTGACTCTTTCATTTTCCTCAAAGATCCCAAACCACCAGATGCCTTATTTTCTTAAAAAGACAAAAAAGAAAAGCTAGGCCTGCCCCTTCCTTGGTCTTCGCCAGAGCCCACCACACGCAGGCCGCGCTCATTCCTCCTCACGGGTTGGGAGCCTACAGAGGGGCTGCATGAGAGGAGGGACACGACCTGCTCACAGTTGTTGACGGGGGACTCCAGGGATCACGGAGAAGCCCGCTGAGACCCTGTGTGCTGCAGTGCCGCGAGGCCGGAGGCCACCGGGGTGTACACGGCGTTGGCCAGGCCCCTCCAGCCCCACAATTCAAATAATCACTCACTCAAATTCCCTGCATCTTAGTCTCTTTGGGAGAAAGCTAATCACACAGAAAGCCCACTTCTAGTAAAATGATGAGTGAGTTAGAAGGGTCCAGTGAAAGGATTCGTTTTCTGATAAGACGACAGGTGGCCAAGGGCACCTGCACTACTCGGCCCAGCCCCTCCAGTCAGGGGACAGGACGTGCCCCCAGCACACCTCTGAAACGAGTTCCTGCTCACCTACGAAAACACGAGGGCGAGCCAAGCACCTCGCAGGATGCCAGCCCCGCCAGGGCTCACCCCTGACCCCTCACCCCTGCCCCCGCAGAGGACCCTGAAAACTGTCTCAAGAGAAAGAATCAGTATATATGTAAAAAGTTGTTCTGGTCTATTGAAAGAAGCAAGTTAGCGAATGCAAAAAAACAACAACAACAAAAGCCAGAGAGAGAGGGAGGATGCTGGGAGAGGAAGACGGGCATGAGGAAGCGCCCTCGTGGCCAGGCCGCGCCACCCTGCCTTTGCAGCACGTTTCTCTGAGCACACTTTCCTGAGACAGCAGCACGGTCGACAAGGTCATCAGAAGATGAGAAGCCTCATCATGTGGCAATGCCACCGGGGTGGGCCACCACCAAGGCTCCTACAGCCCCGACCCTCGGCCAGAGGTGGGGGCAGCTCCCGCACAGGGACCCTCTCCAGCCAGCGGGAACGAGGAAGTTCCCAGAGACAGGGCGGGTGCGCCCACAACACCCACTCCTTGCGCAGTGTGAGCAGGCGCGTGTCTGCGTGGGGAAGACAGCTGGGGGCACCCAAGCAACAGCAGAGGAAAAGCCCCCAACGCGGCCTGCTGCCCGCGGGCCTGTGACCGGCCACACTGCAGCTGGGGAACGAGCCCTTGAGCCGCACAGCTTGTCTCTTAACCAAGAAGCCAAATCAGCAACTAGGAACGCAACTTCCCCAACAGGTTAAAAACAAAAATGGGGAACATTAAAAAAAAAAAAAGAAGGAAGAAAACATACCCTTCAAAAAACTCATCTTACTCTCGACTTTGAGCTTTTAAGGCAGGGTAAGCCAGAGGCCCGTCGCTGACACACAACCCCACGCCGGGGCCCGGCACGTCCCGGCCTCAGTGAGCTCAGAGCGCGTACCTGTGAGGTGGACATGCGAGAGGTATCTTGTCGGCCCGTGAGATCGGACGAGGAGATGTTGACTGGGGCCCCACGGTGCAGCCGCATACTCACTTTCCGCTCTCTTTCCATGCCGGACACGGGCCGAGGAGAGGTGTTAGCTGAGAGGAGGGAGAAGTGGAGTGAGCACCCTGCAGGCTGCCTGGCCTCCTGGGCAAGGGGCCTCCCCTGGGGAAGCTGTGGCCAGCGAGGACCCTTGGTGGCTTGAACATCTAACTGGACTGCAGGGACAGCAGGGCCGACAGCCACAGCCACCCCCGACTCAGAGCAGCCCAGCAGGCGCCCAGCCCAGCCCTACACGCCTGCCAGCCAGTCAGGAATACCCGCTGGCGGGAGAGCCCTCTGAGACGCCCACAACATGTGGGGACATAGGAGCATCAAAGGGCTCGTGCAGGAAAAATGTGTGCCGTGAGAAGACATATGCATGTATATAAGCGATTACAAACATCGGTAACAGCTTTCAGGAACTCAGTCAGACCAACTCAAGAGACCAAGTCTGTGAACCGTGTCTGCAGGCACCATGGCCGGCTGGCTGTCCCCAGACCACCTACTCCTACACCTCTCGGGAGCAAGAATCAGCAGAAACTGGCACATCCAGGATCAGCCCCCACATGGCCTGGGCCCAGGCTCCCCCCATCCGCAGGCCACAGAGGCCTCTGAGCAGCTCCCCACGCCGGCTCCAAGGGCGCTGTGAGGGGCGCACTCACCCGTGTGTGAGGTAGGGGTGAGGGGTGTGGGGGGAGCCACTTCCTGGGTGCCCCGCAGGCGTCCCGAGGCTGTGGAAGGGAGCCCCCGGGTGGCTGGGTTGCGGGAGTGTCTCAGCCGCTCCTCTCGGTCCCGCCGCTCCCGCTCGGCGTCGTCAGCAGCACGGCTGGCGCCCTGAGGAGGGAGGAGGTGAGATGATCAGGACGGCATCCAGCTGTCCTCTAGAAACGTGAGACAACACCAAGGCGCCTTTGGGACAAGACTGCCCCGAGAAGCTGTCCACGACGACGCAGTGAGCCAGAAAATGACCTTTCCCCCGCCGGGCGGCCGCACGACCCCTGGGGGTACTCAGCCCCCATGTCCTTCCCCAGCACACCAGAGAAAACCCCTCCCACGCTGGGGCACCTGGCGGCTCAGAACCACCTTAAACGTCCAAATAGAAAGCAGTCGGATGGCCTGCGCCTCTATGCACATTCGCACACTGACACCAGAGGAGAAGAGTCCAAAATGCCCACAGTGGGGGAGGGGAGGGGACGTAGCATTTGGCCGGAGTCCAGCCCCAGTAGGAACGCCATGCCTCGGTGACAGCAGGCACACGCAGGCGGAGCAACAGGGCTGGCGATCAGGTCTGCGCAGGACGTTCCAGACTCAGGGGTGCCGGGTTTTAAGCAGTTACTGAGGAGCCAGCTACTGAGGACCACGTGCTCATGACCAATGCCGTAAGGCAGGGCCTGCGTGCGGTGCCACACCCAGACGCTACCTGTCCCTGCCGTTCACTGCACACAGCCACGCGCACCCATTCACACACTGCCTGTACCTGTGACACACGCAGCCAGCAAAGCTGTAACGACTTACTATTTGGCCCTTTATAAAGTCTGTCCCACGCCTGAGGGAGGGATACCGAGAACACACTGCAGGGAGACCACTCCCGTGTCCAGCCCTGGAGGGACTGGGCTCCCACTGGCCCCGGGCCTTTCTCCTGGCCCACGCCCACCCCGCAGAGCACAGCCAGGCCAGCCAACAGGCACCCCTGCCCCGCCTGGCCCCCACAGCCCGCTCACGGGGCTGTGCATCTTGCGCTCCCCAAAGAGCTCCCCAAATCTGCCCATCCACCAGATTTTGTCACCTGGAAAGACTCCAACGTCTTCAAACTGACAAGAGAATAAATTCTTAATGAAAGAGAACACGAAAGTTCAACGAAAGCGCCAATCCTGGCAGTGGTGTCCAAATGTCAATTAGTGAAACTCACACAACTGTCCCAGGGACAGGCTGCCTGTGGAGAGGCTCAAGGTTCTCCCGCGCCACAGGCAGGACGTTCTCACACGTGAAGGCCCAAAGAACAGACAGTGGGTAAGCAAGGACACGCCACGCAAAACTAGCTCGCTACAGGGTCAGGCAGGCGGAGCGCACCCACCAGGCCCCCACCCCAGGCTTGGCTGGGCAAGAGGCAGGAGGGGGCAGGGAGCACCAGGGTGGAGCCCTCCAGCCGCAGAGGACCTCAGAGGACCAGGCTGCACCCCAGGCGGACGAACTCAAGGTGCTCTCAGGATCGGCAACCACCACCACAGAGACCCCCTCCAACGAGAGCAGACTGAGTCGCCTAGGCAGAGCCTGTTCTGGGCAGACCTGCGTGGTGGGCAAGGCCATAGGTCCCGACTCTCCCTGGCGGGCACCTGGCTTCCCAGCATCCTCACCCTCAGCCAGACCTTGTCCTCTCAAGCCAAAGTCTGCCAGGGACGCTTGCCTCTCACGGTTCGGCAGACACACCTGTCCCACCCGAACCACGCACAGCACAGTGCCCACATGAGACCCAAGCCCGGACGAGGTGGCCGCCAGCCTCCCGGGCCGCACTGGCAGGGGTAGAGGAGTTGGCAGTGGCGCTTACAAACTTGAGCATGTTCCAGTCAAACACGTAGTCGTAGGAGAAGCCCTGGCGGTGGAACAGATTCCTGAAGAGCTGCCTCAGGTATGAGTAGTCAGGTTTATCATCAAAACGCAAGGAACGGCAAAAATTCAGGTATGTGGCAAATTCAGCTGTAAAACAAGAGACTCAAAGCTAACGAGCGAACTCCTGACCGAGACCCAGAGTGGTGTCTGTTAGCACCACTGTTTACCTCCTTTTCTACACATACTCAAGGTATGAAAGATGCAATCTGAAACATTAATCACACTTTTAAGAACTGGGCCTTAGGAAAGAGTTTCTAAACATTCAACATCGCAGAGCAGTTTGGTTTCATCTAGGGCATGTATTCCAGGGGCAGTCCCACAAAAACAAAGGGACACTTACTGAGTTACAGCTCCAGAAGCAGGAGGTGGCAGGGAGGGCAAGCTGTGGCCACTGTGAAGGCCAGGTCTGACCACCCCACCCAAACCTGCCCAGCCACTCAGGTCTCCTTAAGACCCAGCCCTGCCTCCAGGCATCGGGCTCGAGCACAGGCCTGCCTCGCTTGCCATCTCTCCGGGGCCTCAGGGTGCCGCACAGACAGCACTCGGTAGGCACGTCGGAACACAATGGCCACCTACTACCTCCATATACAGGCACCCCTCTTTCCTGCCGCCCTTTCTGTAGAAGGCGAGTGAGTCTTCTGATGCGAGCCAGACACCTGCACAGACCCTCTGATGCAGCTCTACTGAAAAGACAGGCTGCAGGACACTTACAAGGGTAGCCTTTGCATAACACTTCAATGGGAGTGGACATTTTCTTCTCACTAATCCTTTCATATTTCTGCCTCTTGGTGGCAGCCTTCAGCCCCTGCCAGGGGAGAGAGCCCAGGTTGAAGTACATGAGCACATAACCCAGAGACTCCAAGTCATCTCTTCGAGATTGCTCTGAAAAGAAAAGGAAAACGTGTAAAGGACAGCACGTGTGCTTGTGTAAGAGCAAAATACCCAGCAAACATGCACAACAGAAAAAAACCTTAGAGATAACAGAAAAATATACTTGGATTACTTTTTGACCAAAAGCTGCCCCTCATGTGCTCCTGAGCAAATTCCTGAACTCCCCTGATGAACAGCATCAATGGCACAGAGAAATGCTTAGAAAATCCAGTATTTACCTGCCCTCCCTGCCTGACAGTCACTGAAACCAGCCTGCCTGATACAAAGGTCTGACGATGGCTCTAGACCCCCCAGTGGTGATCGCCAACCACGCTCACGAGCCTAAGGTCACCCGAGAGGCCAGCCTCCCCAGCTGAGGGACAGACATGACCAGAGGCGCCCTAGGTCAGTAACCCCACACCCAGGGGCTCACCAATGCCGAGGTGGGTGTTGATGGAGGCGTACCGCGCCGTCCCTGTGAGGTTTTTGTTCTCCCGGTAGGGGATGTGCTGGTGGGTCCTTGCGTCCCGGTACTTCTTGGCCAGCCCGAAGTCGATGACGTAGACCAGGTTACCCTTCTTCCCCAGCCCCATGAGAAAATTGTCTGGCTTCACGTCTCGGTGGATGAAGTTCTTTGAGTGAATGTACTCGATACGACTAATCTACAAGCAGAGAGCAACGTGAGATGGCCCCAGAGCAGCACGTCTGGGAGAGGAGCCTGCTTAGCAGAGTGAGGGCCGCGCCAGGAGCTGCACATTCTCGACCCTCCGGCCAAAGAACAGCAACATAACAATGAGGACTGGTGGACAGTGAACTGACCAAAGTCACCTCCCCAGGTACCTTCAGCCCCCATGCACACTCCCTGGGCCTGGGCACCATCTTCTTGGCTGTCGGGGAGAGGACAGGTGCTACTAGATAATAGTCTCTACTGGCTGTATTCTAGCACAGGCCACGCACAAGCATTTGCTCAGAAACTACACAAGTAGTCAGGAATCAAATGTGTGTTCCTGAGAGAATCGGGGAGACTACTCGATGGGAACATGCTATGTGACACTGAGAGGGTGGGTCCCCAAACCAATCAACTGCATCACTATCTTGAGACTAAAGTCAAACCCATTTCCATTTTCTCTCTGTGAATTAATAGGCATAAAAATGGACAGAACAGCAACGGGCCAACTAATTCTATCAGACCAACTGGTGTGTAGCAAGCGCTCGCACTGTTTGGGCACATCAGAAAACTGGGTCCTTACCATCTGGTCGGCAAGCAGCAGGACTGTCTTGAGACTGAACTTCCTGGAGCAGAAGTTGAAGAGGTCCTCCAGGCTGGGCCCCAGCAGCTCCATCACCATGACATTGTAGTCACCCTCGGCTCCACACCACCTGATGGTGGGGATGCCCACTAGGAGAGACAGACAGAGGCCTTCAGCCCCGCCACCCCACCGGTGGCCTCATCCTCGCATGTGTGGGGGGGTCAAGGGGCTCAGGAGGCCCCAACAATGCCCGTCCTCAGGACCTGCAGTGGAGATGAGGCCACATCCGTTCACAGACGGCACGAAGCCAACTGCAGGGTCAAATCGGCAGAAGACGATCAAAGCTAGGGCAGGAGAGTGGGAAATGCAGGGAGAAGGCGCAGCTTAGGCAGAGAGAACCAGCAGAGCCAGTTGGAAACCAGTTCACCAGAGAGGAGGGGAGGCTTACAAGAAGAGAAAGGTAGCTACCAGGGGTTGGATGAGAGAGAAAAAAATTTTAATTACTCTGATGTTCGTAGAAATATTAGGTTGGTGCAAAAGCAATTGCAGTTTTAGCATTGTTGAAATTCGCCGTGTGATACTGGAATACATTCTTAAATGTGGTTATGCTATACATCATTTCAATGTGTATTTCTCACTTTATGTTTTTTGCTAATGACTTATTACTTGCTATTTATTTTGTATTTATTTTAGACTGTGTTTGAAATGATGTTAGACATAAAGCAAATTCAAGCTATTTTCTTTTCGAGTTCAAAATGAGTTGTAAAGTAGTGGAGCGACTGGAAACATCAACAACGCATTTGGCCCAGGAACTGCTAAGGCATGTACAGGGCAGTGGTGGGTCAAGACGTTTTGCAAAGGAGACAAGAGGCTTGAAGATGAGGGGCACAGTGGCCAGCCATCAGAAGTTGACAACGAGCAACTGAGAGCCATCATCGAAGCTGATCCTCTTACAACTATGCCAGAAGTTGCTGAAGAACTCAACATCGACCATTCTATGGTCATTCAGCATTTGAAGCAAATTGGAAAGGTCAAGCTCAATAAGTGGGTGCCTGCCTTAAGAGCTGACTGAAAATCAAAAAAAATCATCATTTTGAAGTGTCGCCTTCTCTTCTCGTACGCAACGACGATGAACCATTTATTTATTGATCGGATTGTGACGTGTGATGAAAAGTGGATTTTATACGACAACTGGCGACGATCAGCTCAGTGGCTGGACCGAGAGGCAGCTCCAAAGCACGTCCCAAAGCCAAATTTGCACCAGAGAAAGGTCACGGTCATCATTTGGTGTTCTGCTGCCAGTCTGGTCCACTACAGCTTTCTGAATCCCACAGAAAGTAGGACTTCTGAAAAGTCTGCTCAGCAAATCAAAGAGATGCACCAAAAACTGCAATGCCTGCAGCTGGCATTGGTCCCCAACAATGCCCGACGGCACATCGCACGACCAACACTACAGAAGTTGAACGAATGGGGCTACGAAGTTTTGCCGCATCTGCCACATTCACCTGCCCTCTGGCCAACGAAATACCACTTCTTCAAGCACCTCGACAACTTTTTACAGGGAAAACGCTTCCACACCCAGCTGGATGCAGAAAACGCTTTCCAAGAGTTCATCGAATCCTGAAGCTCAGGTTTGTACGCTACAGGAATAAACAAACTTATTTGTCGTTGGCAAAAATGTGTTGATTGGAATCGTTCCTATTTTGATTAATAAAGATGTGTCTGAGCCTAGTTATGATTTAAAATTGTCTGAAACCACAATTACATTTGCACCAACCTAAATATTTGAGTGGATGAAAGAAAAGCAAAAGCACTGAAAACTTTCTGGATATTTACCCAGTAACCCAGACTTAAGTACATAAATCAGTGTAAGCGAGAATAAAGACAGACAGACATATCCAACAGAAAGAATCAAGTGATCCTGAACCGCAAACAAGAGAAAGAATTTAAAGATGGTTTCAAGATGTTAGCTCTGAAGATACAAATCAACACTAAAAAGACAAACAATCCACTTTTGAAAAATGGTGAATGACTCGGACGCTTCAGAGAGTTTGCACGGACAGTTGATGGCCGTGGGTGAGGAGAGGCCCATGCACTTGTCCAAGAATGTGCCCAGCAGCCTTACTGCAGAGCCAAAATTCAAATCTGTAGAAATAGATGAATTTCTCAAAATACTGTCCCCAGAATATGCTCTTTGGTCCTTTTCCCCCTATACCCACAAGAGCACATGGGGTTTCTGGTATGCTGTTCTCACAGCACTGGATCCTAACTGTACTCGTGGTTCTGCATTCAGCTTTCTGAATTAGCTGGATCAACCTTTTATGTCCTTCCATGGCAAGGACGTAAAGATATACAGATTTTTAGTTTAGCCTTATAGCAAGTTTTGATACCAATCAAGAAATTCCCTTCATTTTAAAACTTATTTCATTATTTTAAAATAGATAATATTAACATTTTACTTGGGAACAAATTTAACAAGTATTGACCTTACAAAGCATAATGTAACTGAGACCTGGAACATTCCCAAGAGCAGCACTCAGCCCCCCACCTTCTGATCTCATCCCCGGTTCCCCAGATAACCACTCCCCACAACTTTCTTGCTTGAATAAGTAACGTGCTGCATAACATTCCATTCAGAGAACACACCACAATCTACCTACTCTCCTGTCATGGGAATGGTGCAGGTCTGCTTTTCCAATGATAAAAGACGCTGTTAAGTACATTCTTACACAAGCCCACTGTGAAAATTCTTACACATGAAATCCTTTTTCACATCTTTTCTTCTTCTTCTGGTACATACCTAGAAACAAAGTTGCTGAGCCGTAGGGTATAAATTGTCCGATTACATAAGGCACACAAAACAATACCAAACTGCTTTCCAAAATGGATAAACCAATTTAGACTGCTGCTGGCAAGAGGGACTTCCTGTGGGTGCACATTCTCTCCAGACTCTTGTTACCCAGTAGGTACAAAATGCTATCACATCAAATGCTCCATCTGCATCTTCCTATGTATTTACCTCTTTTCTGAAATGCTTGTGCCTATATTTTTGCCAATTCCTATAACTGAATTCCATGTCAAGAAAGTCAAACAAAGGCATGGGAGATAGGGAAAGACCCAGGAAAACAACCTTGTCTGAGATGAAAACTACAGTGGGCGGGGTTAACAACAGAGCCAACACTGCAGGAGACTCACGAACTGGACGGCAGAGCAATGGAAACCACGGAACAGCAAACAGAGAAGAGCACACGTGGGCGCTGGCGAGCTGGGGGACAGCATCAAGCCACCATGCCCGGCTAATTTTTTTTTCTATTTTAGTAGAGTCAGGGTCTTACTATGTTGCCCAGGCTGGTCTTAAACTCCTGGCCTCAAGCGATCCTCCCACCTTGCCCTCCCAAAGTGCTGGATTACAGGCACGAGCCACCCCACCTGGCCTATGAATTCCTTTCTATTAATATTTTACATATATATGCAGCATTATGGATTAATGAATTCTTTTCTCTTTATATTCTCTCTCTATACATGTAGCATTATAGATTCATGAATCTCTTTCCCCACACAAATGTGTTATGATTTATTCTTGTCACTACTCATTTCAAATTTGGCCAATAGACATCCATCCCTCAAGCTCACTCTTGCACCCTCCTGACACGTGTGTTGGTTTGGGGCACACCTTCCTTGTGTTCCAGATTCACCTTCTTTCTTCTGCCCCAGTCCTAGAATCAGCCACTTTTCCAAGCAGTCTGAGTTCCTCTTTTATTTTACTTATTTTTTTAAGACAGAGTCTCGCTCTGTCTCAGGTAGAGTGCAGTGTTACCATCACAGCTCACTGCAATGTCAAACTCCTGGGCACAAGTGATCCTCCTGCCTCAGTCTCCCAAGTACCTGGACTAGGTGTGCGCCACCATGCCCAGCTAATTTTTCTATTTTTTATAGAGACGGAGTCTCGCTCTTGCTCAGGCTGGCCTCCAACTCCTGAGCTCAAGCGATACTCCTGCCTCGGACTCCCAGAGTGCTAGGATTACAGGCATGAGCCAATGCGCCCAGCCCTGAGCTCCTCTTAATGGGGAAATGATACTTAGGAACCATCTAAGGGTCAGGTGTGCTCAGTGCTTTTTGGGCTGTCACAACTTCTAGGCCCTTTCTGTGGCCAGAGCTACATGCTTAACTACAACAACTTTATAGCAAGTTTTGGCATTTGTACCCTCTTTTTCAGGAGTGTTTTAACTAATCTTGGCCCTTCACTCATCTATGAATTCTAGTCACCTTGTTATATAAGAAAAAAACTGCTGAATTTTGACTAGATTTTCATTTGACTACTAAGAGTAACTTTGAGTTTTCCTTTCTAAGAATATGTAATGTCCTCCACTCAGGTTTTAAAATTTTCTGCATACAGATCTTGCCTGCCTGAAGATTTATTCCTACATACTGGACAGGTTTCTTTTTGGCTACTATAAACAGTAGTTACATTTTGTTAACTAATTGTTGATTTAACATAATGAATAATGAATAATGATTTTTACATTTTGATCTTAAGCTGACTAGCTAAACTGCCTAATTTGTTCCGTTTCTCACGTAGGAAATCATCTCATCTGCCAATAACAACAGTTTTATTTCTGCCTTTTTCATCCTTATTCTTTAGGACCTCTTCCCGACTTCGGTATTGGCTGGGGTATGCAATGCCACACTGAAAAGAAATGGTCACCGTGAGGCTGAAGGTGACGTGGACTAAATAAGAACACTGACAATACAGGCAAGAACATAAATCCATACACCCACCTTGGAAAAATGTATGTCCATCTGTACAGAATTCAGCGTTATCTTGCTGAACTGGATGACTGCATACACCCTTGGGTACAGATGCTGGCACGCGTGCCCCCTAACACATGGCCCAAGGTGTTCACAGAAGCACTGTCCGTAAGAGCAAAATGCCAGGAACAATCCATAGCTCCTCAACCACAGAGTGAGTAGCCGAACTGTTAAGAAGCCATGACAGACTATTAAACAGCAATGAAAATCAATGAACTACAGCTGCCATCGACATAGAATTTCAGGAATATGCGGGGTCCAAAAAGGTTACACAATACATACAGTATTATTACATGCTATTCACAAATTTCATAAATGTGTAAGACACACATGGCAGAGACTCAAGATCCATTTGTAACTGATGGCATGTCTCATGGCGGCCTCTTTCTCTTTAGTGAGAAATAAAATACATGAAAAACAAAGCGCTCCCGCTCTCACAGCGAGGGTCGAAAGCTTCCTTTGTAGCACGCCTTATTCTAAGCAGAGTGCCAGCAAGCCAGCCGCTGGTGGGGCCCAGGGAGGGATCCCTACAAGTCACTCCAGAGAGTGCCCGCTGGCAAGGGTGAGGAGCGGTCCTTTACGGCTCTGACAGATTGTGACTCTGGAAAATCAGATGTCTTGTCCAGTAAAATCAGGAATCCAAGGAAAGTGAGGCCAACGGCTAAGAAAACAGAGACCTGTGTGCTGTCTCTGCCCACCTGTCCGAGGCATGCCAGGGACTGTCACGGTGGGATAAGTCACCCTACCGCTATTTGTAGTTCTGAACATTTGAAACTTTTCCCCTCATGAGGCCCAAAGATACCCAAACATATGCTTGGGGATAAAAAATTGGGAGATGGGGACTGGGCCAGATACCAGCAAATGCTTTCCATTTTGATTTGTGGAAAGTTTCAATATAAATGTGGAGACTGAGCATTAATGCAAATAAAAATTTTCATGAACTTTTCAGCAATTCAACCTTAAATGACTAGAAATAAAATTGTCAAGTGTTTCTAGATAATGTCATTATTTAGATGTTGAATAATATAAATTTCTTGCGGAATGACAGAGAAACAAAAACTTAAAAATAGGCAAGCAAGGGCCTGCTAGAGACACTGCTGACACCTTACAACTTATCTAAATTCTCTGCTCGTAATAAAAGGTTATGGCAGCCAGTCACCCGCCCGCAGCTGCAGAGCCTTCACCCCCCGGCCTGGATTCCACGCAAAGACCTCATTCTCCCCTGCCCCAAACCACACCAGCCACAGGAGGCCGACCACAAGCAGCTCTGTGCTGAGGGAGTATTCTCTGCTGAGGGTCACCAGGAGGGGTGGCCTGGAGCTACTTTCGAGGGGACCGGGAGGAGAGTTAAAACAGTCCCTAGGTCTTGCCTGGTAGTCCACTCAGTTTTGATAAAAACTTGTCTATACTAAGTTCTTCACCAACACAGCTAATTTTAGTTTATTTCTGCGATTTTTGGTTTTCAACCTATTGTCTCAACCAGATTGTGGAAAGCTGGAAACATGTGGGGCAGGTTCCTGACGCTGAAAGCCACGGAGGCGGCCTTGCTTCTTTTTCTGGGTGCAGACAGATGCTGTGCAGCACTGCCCAGGGGCTAGAAGGCTCAAGTTCAAGTTTGTGTTATTTAAGTTACTTAGCCTTCTCTGCCTCAGTCTCCCCATTTGTAACACAAGGCTGAAGACCCCAGCACCCACTACACGGGACTGCTGTAGGCAGGGACTAACGTGTGTTTTTTCAATGCCGACTCCTCCCCTACGCAGCTGTGCTGCCACCATCATCCAGAAATTTCCGGATTAATCCTGTACTGCAACAAGCTACAGAGAATGGATCACAGCCGCTCAGCTTTGCGCTTTCCCACAAGGCAGCCTGTATCAGTCAAACGCAAGCAGGATTAGAACGCAGCACCACTACTTGGTTCTCACATGAAAGGAAGAAAAACCACAACCAGAGGTGCTTGCTCTCCTTTTCAGAGACAGCGGAACAACCCGCATCCACCCACAGGAGACACTCGCAGCGCTGGACAACGGCAAAGCCCGGTGATCTCTGGCAAAGCGGATCCTGTAACCTGCGAGTCCCAGTCTGTCACAGAAGGAATTCGGGAAACACCAGAAGCAGTATTTGCCCTGCACTCCCGGACACCTTTACATCTTCCCAGGGTCCGCCTAGTTGCATCTGAAACAGGAGTGGAACCAACCACATGGCCAGAGACGTGGCTTTGCAGGCAAAGCCCAGAGAGGAGAAAGTCCATTTCTAAAAGTCGGTTTGGTTTCCAAGATCCTACAGAAGGGGAATGGACAAGAACGGAGAGCAGGGATGCTTCACACTCTAGACTAGGGTCCACCACGGGAGGACTGCCACAACCAGTGTGCCCAGGGGTGCCACCAACACCTAGGATGGCGCTCAACGTCCTAGGGTGAGGGAGGAGCCCCATAGCAGATGCCAATGGTGCTGAGGCTGAGAAACCCTGCTCTAAACAAACTCTTTTTTATTCACCGTAGCTTGCTTAGCCAGCACCCACCCTGGGCTCCTAAAGGGCTTTCTTCCCTCTGCCCTCAGGCCCCCTCTGCCCGCAGAGCCCCGTGCTTAAAGCCTACAGTGTTCCTGATGCTCGCAGGTTTCACTTAAGCCCCAGCAAACGCCAAATCCCACACCACCTTATTCTCTAGTTGTCAAAACCTTAAAAGCCACGTAAGACAGTCCCTAATGCCCTTGAGAAGCCTGTCCTCTACAGAGGGCCACCAGAGTGCAGGCCCTCAAGGCAGGGTCTCTGCTGACCTTTCCTTGGGTCAGTGGAGTGATTTTCATCCCTGTGGCCTCCTCTGGTCACCTCTCTCATAAAGGGTCCCTCAGGACCATTTGTGTTGCTGTGGGATGCATCTGCTGACAGACACGGTGTGTTACATAAACCTAGAAATGTCAGTTTCTAGTAGTAGACGTATTAAATTGGTTTTGTTGAAGGAAGATGTCAAAATGTCAAATCAACAGTCCTCCCTTTCTGCTGACAAAACTAACAAAGGCACTGAGGATGTGCCTTCCTCTGGGGGGGTGCCGGGTGAGCTTGCTCCACCCTCCCACTACAGGAGCACCAGCAGGGCCAGAAGGGTCCCACAGAGGAAGAGGCCCTGCCACTCCTCAGACACAAAGCCCTGTTCCCAGTGGGGGCTCCACACGCAGGCAGAGGCTCTGGTGGGAGACGTATCCTTCACGGTGCTGAAATCCCCACATAAAATTCCTTCGTGTTCCATCAAACTACTTGAAAGTTCAGAGCGTCCTAAAACTTAGACTCGGAGATCAGGAAGGGAGTGCTCTGGTTCCTCACTGGGCCTGCCACCTGACATTGGGTACCCAAAGCCTGTGCTGAGGTTTCACGGAAATGGGACAGGGGCGGAGCTGGAAGAGGTCAGAGGAGTCACCAAATTCAAAACCCTTGTTTTACTCAGGAGTAAACTTGAGCCCCGGCCGGGCGTGGTGGCTCACGCCTGTAATCCTAGCACTCTGGGAGGCCGAGGTGGGCGGATCGTTTGAGCTCAGGAGTTCGAGACCAGCCTGAGCAAGAGCGAGACCCCACCTCTACTAAAAATAGAAAGAAATTATATGGACAGCTAAAAATATATATTGAAAAAATTAGCCGGGCATGGTGGCGCATGCCTGTAGTCCCAGCTACTCGGGAGGCTGAGACAGGAGGATCGCTTGAGCTCAGGAGTTTGAGGTTGCTGTGAGCTAGGCTGACGCCACGGCACTCACTCTAGCCTGGGCAACAGAGTGAGACTCTGTCTCAAAAAAAAAAAAAAAAAAAAAACTTGAGCCCTGAGAGTTTGAAGGACTCCCCAAAAGCTGTAAGAAAAGCATGTGACTGAGCAGAGGCCACACACAGGGGCCAACACCAGGAAGGCCCCGGTGTGACTTGCATACCACAGGACAGTCACGGCTGGCCACTGAGGGGAACATGCTGGCATCAGGAGCCTGCGTTTATTCTAAAATTCACACAAACTTTTGGCTTTAAAGATGCACTTACCTAATGTGAAGCTAAGGAAGGCAGCTTTTAAGCAAAAGCACCAGATTGTTTCTTTTTGTTGAGTGAGGCCCTCTGTTAACTAAGCATCTGATGAAGCCATACCACTTGGTCAAGGGTGTGGACAAATATCTTCCTCCCTTTTCCCCCAAATAAACCAGAGACTTTAATTCATAACATACTTTTCCTTATCAAACAATATCTTGGTTTTCTTTTTTAACAGGTAAAAGACATACCTCCTCCCTGCATCATTTTGTAGATTTTGCTCTCAATGTGGAGCTGAGGATGTTTGGTTTTGACACATTCAAGCTTGATGGCAACTTCTTCTCCTGCAGCAATGTCCGTACCTTGGCAAAGAAAGAAAGCCACAAACATGAATTATCTGTGTCCACCACCTAACCCAAGCCAGGCAAACAGCAAGCACTCTGTGAATTTTCCAACGAAGACTAAATGACAGATATTGTCTACTTCTATCGTAACAGAGTTATCATCGGCAGACAAATCTCTGTGGGAAATGACCCTCATTTGCACTCACAACAGGAAGCATTTGGAAGGTACAGGAAGTCTACCTGGGATTCCATCACCCTGACTGCCATCAGTCCTCAGGCTCCCTCTGGCAGGCTGCCTTTCTGGTCTGCTCACTCCGGCCAGTCCTGCCCGCGGCCCCTGCACTCACCCGCCCAGGCAGAACATGGCAGAGTTCCTGGGTGACTGTGTCCCTACTTCTCTGCACTATCTCCATGGGCCTACGGAGGTGTGTCTGAGCCTCCCTCTGGAAGAGGGCTGGATTTTTAGCAAATAGCCACAGCCTCAGTCCATCCAGACCTGGAATCAAGCCACACACATCTCCTATCAGTCTCCACACAGCTGCAGGAGTCACCTCTGGACGACCCACCGCAGGCCTGCCAAGGACCCTCCACCAGGCCGAGGAATGCCCCTTTCCCTTCCTGGGGACATGAGACAGAAGAACGACCTCTGTCGTCAAAGCCCTAACTGCACTACCCATGCAACACACTCCGGGCACATACCTTCTGTCAGTCTGGGGCTAAAGCTGAGGACACATCTGCTGACACCATGAGGGTCGGCCTACGAGCTTGGAAGCAAAATTACACTTATCTAGAAATGTTCTATTTCTGCTTCACTCCAATAAAGAACTACAAACCTGAGAACCGCCACCCCTCCAGGATCCACACACACTCCCAAGTTTGAACCTGGCCCAAAGCTGGGTCCAGGACCGGCTGGAGGCCACACAGCACACACCTAGCTCTCCTCCCCTCACAGGTTCCTTCTACACATAAACATTTCAATCCTTTTCAGTAGTGGGGCTATTTGCAAAGGAATTAACACTGGCTCCAGCAGCCCAGACTGAGCCCTGAGAGACTGTGCTGGGCAAAGCAACCTTTCTAGTCCGTGGTGACTCAGTTTCTCTCATCGACTGAGATCAGTGGGGAGGCCTACCATCTGTTTTGCCAGGGACTTGCAGAGGTGAGCGGGTTAGTGGTTACACCACACTCTGAGATTCCCAGATGGCAGGCAGAGGAAGATCAGTGAGCACTAGAACAATCAGGCTGATACCCACACATGCCCAGGGAGCACCCGAGAACCAGAGAAGCAGCCACCTTTTAGCCTGCTCACTGGCTGCATGAGATTCGCTGCCTCCCGCAAGCCTGGATCCAAAACCAACAGCCAATGCTGCACTTGCACAGAACAACCAGCACCTGATCACTGCCAGTGACCCTTCTAGATTTAAAAACCTCATTTACCATTCAACAAAGACTCTCTGGGGCACTCAAAAGAAAGACAGGTGGTCAGTGCGCTGGCTCATGCCAGTAATACTAGCACTCTGGGAGGCCGAGGCAGGAGGATTGCTTGAGGCAAGGAGTTTGAGACCCAGCCTGAGCAAGGGCAAGAGCAAGAATCCGTCCCTACAAAAAAAAAAAAAAAAAAAAAAAAATTAATTAGCTGGGCGGGGTGGCGAGCACCAGTAGTCCCAGCTACTTAGGAGGCTGAGGCAGGTGGATCACTTGAGGCCAGGAGTTTGAGGTTGCTGGGAGCTACAATGACTCCACTGCACTCCAGCCTGGGCAACAGAGCAAGACTCTGTCTCAAAAAAAAAAAAAAAAAAAAGAGACAGGTAATATATTTTGTTCTTCCTGCCAATAGTTGGAACAATCTATCCAATTACAAGAGAAATGACTTCATCATAAAACGTACTGTGCAAATGAAAAATGAACTGAGTTCCTTTAAGGACCTGGACTCTGAATTGAATGCGCCAGCCAGGACAGAGGTGACTCATATCACTAGTTACGTCATCAACTCCCTGCGCCCCAAAGTAGGGGCATCACAGCCCCCTGCACCCCAAAGCAGGAGCAGCACAGCCTCTGGTGACAGCACCGCCACTCTCACCAGCTGGCAGGTCCAGCGACAGGACAGCACAGAGCCACACAGCCTACTGGACTGGCATCTTCAAGAAGGCAGAGAACAACTCTAACTCTACTTTTCTGTGGCTGATAAAGCAGCAGTCTTGGAGCAAATGACCACTGGCAACTCTGGAACACAGGGTGGATTACATCCTATCATGGAGCCAAGACCCTGTGCTGTGCCAGCAACATTTTTATCTAATATTACAAAAGTTTTGGTATGTAATAGATTGGAAATTACAAAACCTGGTTCTTCACCACAGATAAGTCTGAAAAGCACTCCTAGAAAAAAAACAAGCACTTACAAATACCACTGAGTTCTGAGTTCCAGATTCATAACAAGTCAAAACCCAGTGGCATGCAGATGTTGACCCAGGTGTCTGTTTATACTAAGGACATTCTATCTCCTGAGCCACCTCTACTCTCCTGTGTAGCTCGATAACCCTGGTCTGCTGTCAGACAGTGATTTCCTCTCTAGTCACAGATGTTAGTCTGTGTTTAGACACAGGTTAATGTTGCTCCCAGGAAAACAAAATCATGCCCCTCAAGTTGAGCAGACAAAGGCAGATGGTAAATTAAGTGAATCTAACCCAGAGTGTGACCCTGTCCTGGGACAGGAGGGTAATTCCTACTAAGGACTGTCTTATCAACAGAAAAATAGGAAGACACCTTGAACAGCAGGGCAAAAGTCATCTCCCAGGACAACAGTTAGCAAGGCAGCATGGAGCAGTATCATGACTTCTCATCACAAACCCTTGAGTCAAACACGAATTCCAAGGTAAATAGAAGCCACAGCTCTGAACACTGCAGGGAAACGACTCTGGAAGCTGCAGCAAGAATAGGGGACTTTCTCTCACAGCCAGCCAGCATTCTGGGGCCCTACTGTGTGCCAGACACCCTGCAGAATGTCTCTCAAGAGAAATCTAAATCAGTAAGGGGGGAAAAAGTTGAAAATCAGCAATGAAGCAGTTACTGAAGTTTAGCTCCCAAAAGACACTTGTGTACATTATGAAGTCAGACTGCACAGTCCACTCGGGCAGCAGGCAGGCACATGGAGGCCCTCTCGGGGTGGTGGGGTGCCGGGGTGAAGTAAAATGCCAACAGCTACAAGAAAACCTCCACTCTGCCAATCGGAGCCTCATATCCTGCCTTGTGCCTCTAGCAGACAGATGGATGGGAACAGAGGCCACTCCGGCTTGTCACCCACTCTACAGCCCTCCTTCCCTCAGACACCCTCATCGCCCTGGGGTGGCAACACATGGTCCACAGTAAGGAGATGGGCTGTTTTCAAATGTTATGAAGGTTAAAGTGGTACACTGCCAGCAAAAGTGAAAAGACTTCCTACTTCTATGACCTCAGAAAACACACAGCCTCCAGAGCGATGGCCACTCCACAAGGGCAGCTCGGGACCTGCCACGCTGCCCTTATCCTGCCCGCAGCACCACGACCCTCAACAGGCTGTGTGAGCAGGGCCACCTCCTTGCTTGCCCTCCTAAGAGCCTTCCAGATCTGGAAGCTCAGACAAGGATCAAGAGTGGCCTTTCTGAGTCCCCCAGTTGCCCAAGTCTGGTACAGACACTTCCTGAAGCCCAGGCATTTGAGAAACAGTCCCAAGATTCTTCCATACAATTGAAAGGGCAACTGTGGGAAGGATGGCAATGAGAACCTGGCTGGGCACAGCACGGCAGGCTGCCAGGGAAGGAAGGCCCACATTGGGTCTTCTCAGTCCACCAAGGATAGCAAACCGAAGGCCCGCCTTCCTCCTACTCCCAGTTTCAAACATCTTAAAGTACAGAAAGTCCCAGGTGGAAATCCAAAACCCCAAATGCTAGGCTCAAAACAAGGTGAACCCTACCTGGAAGACAGGAGAGTAATGCCAGTCATGACAACAGGGACGGCTTTTATGACATTCACATGAGAACATATATGACATACAAGTGTCAGGATGAGGATTAAATCCCTCAACTTCTAACCGGTTGCCCAAATGGAAGAAACTATGGCAGGGATGATTCTGGCACTGTAGTCTGCAGGTCAGCCACCTTTGCCTCCAACTGTGACCCTCCTCAGAACCCACCTTCCGAGCCTGTCTTAGTGGAGCACTCGCATGTCACGTCACCAGTGGGGCGGCCTGAAAGGACTGCAGTGTGGACCAAGAACCAGTGCTCGCAGGGAAAACCTCAGCAGTGCCCAGCCCCACGCAAATAACTAGAAACGTGCCCCAGTGGACGGGCCGCCTGGGTGCTCCAGCCCCAGGCACCAGATCCACAGCCCATCCACCCGAGGACATCCCCATCCCCCATCCCCATCCCCCATCGTATCAAGTGCCTACTGTGTGCCCAGCACATGGCAAAGCCCACAGGATGCCGGTGAGCAAGCAGGCTGCACCCCGTCTTCCATCTTGTGGACAACCAGGTGACAACTACACAACGTGGTTGTCTGAATCTATCTTCAGAAAGCACAAAGCTGTCTGGCAAGGTCTCGGATGACACAGTAATAAGTTTCAAAATGTCTACCTTTTGATGCCTGTGTAAGGGTGGGTAATGGGCTGACTTTTCAGTGTAGCTCCTAGATCTTGGGGTTAAAGCTCTTGCCAAAATCTATCATTCTACAAATAAACCAAACAACTTCCATTTACCCAACACTTTGACTCCAGAACACATCTGCTGACTACTCAGATACAAATGTTTAAATAGAGAAACTCAAATGTCTCTAAAGTGTATTTTACTCAGGCAGGCCATTAAGGCAGAAGTACAGGTTCAAAGGCAACAACACGGTATGGGATGGGGTTACCCTGAAGGTTAACCAGGAACCAGAAGTACCTATGATTCATCCCAGATTCATCCTAACATTGCCAGCCCACAGGGCGGAATCCTCTCTCAGGTGAAAAGAGGGAAGGGTATGGGGGGCACATTCACACTCGGGATGATGTGACTGACACAGTGTGACTCCCGACCCCCACCCTGGCACACCAGCCAACCACAAACACCAAAGCTAGGGCTGCTCACACAGAACACACTTAGCCCATGGTACACCACCCTCCAGGCTACGACTTCTCAAGTTCAGGGTGTCTGGAAACCTTACGAACAACACAATTCCACTGAGACGCAGAAAATTTAAGTTGTTTTAAAACTCCCAGCTTGAACATTTAAGCCAACCTTTGTGACACTGTGTGTGCATGTCCATGTTCTTTCACTGTAAGTCCAACATAACTCAGAACATTCTAACCTCAAATGCTTTCTCAAGTCTACCTTAAAATTTCATAGTCAAAAGGACAGCTCAAGAGTAGAACTCTTCTACTTCATTTGCCGCTAATTTTGCCCACATCAACATCATAACACCACCTTCACTTATGTCCAGGTACCAGCTAAAGAACTTCGATGCTCCACATGTACTCAGTGACCCCTCCAAGGCTGAGGGGCTCTGAGCAGACCCAGAGCCATTCGCGTCCCGGATCAAAGAGAACGTTTTCGGTTTTTGTTCAGGACTGAGGTCGCAGGGCCTGATGACCCGGGTAAGTTAGCTGGAGATGCCAAGAGCAGCAGCAGAAACCCAGAGGAGCACTCAGCATTTCCCCATTTCTGACTGGGACACTCCCCACCTCCACCTTGCATTGGGGTTGTTTTGACATTTTCCCCCACGTGTGCAAGACGCAGGACAGCCTGCGAGGGGGGAGCCACCGCCAGCACCCGACCGGCCGCAGACGAGAGAGCCTGGCCTTTGTTTGTGCTGGTGACCTTAGACGCGGGGAGGAAGCCGCCTCCCGTCCCGCCGCCCGGGCCCTGCCCCCTCCGGCCCTCACTGGGCCCCGCTCGCCCCCGCCCCGGCCTCTCCCCTCCTCCAGGCCCTCCCCAGGCACCGCTGTCCCCGCCCCGCCCGCGGCCCCTTCCCCGGGCTCTGGCCCCAGCCCCCGGCTCCGACCGCCGCTCGCTCCAGACCCAGGCCATCCCCAGGGCCCTGCACCCCACCCTTCGATGCTGCCCCTCCCCCGGGCCCTGCCCCCCCCACACCCTGTCCACCGGCCCGGTCCCTCCCCCAGACCCAGTCTCCGACTGGCGCTGCCCCTCTCCGGGCCCGCAGCCCCCCGGCCGCGCTCGCCGACTGGCCGTTGGCTTGTGGCCACGATCCAGCCTGCCAGAGCCGCGGGCCCGTCCCCGCCCAGCCCTGGCCTCCGGCGCGCAGACCCTGAGGGGGCCGCCACTTCCTTCCGCGGGCGCTCGCGCTCGGCTCGGCGGCCGGGGCCGGGGTCCTCGAACGGCCGGGCGGGGCCGGGCCGGCGGCCGGGGGGCCGGGATGGGGAGGCCGCGAGCGGCCGAGGGGCCTCACCGAGATAGATGTCTCCGAAGGAGCCGCTGCCGATCTTCCGGCCCAGCCGGTACCTGTTCCCGACTCTCAGCTCCATGGCGGCGCGGCCCGGCTCGCTCCTGCCCTCCCGGCCGCTTCCTGGGTCTGAGCTCCGGGAGGCGGCGCCGCTGCTGCCGCTACTGCGGGTCCGGCTGCCGGCTCCGCCCCCCTCACGGCCCCAATTTCACCATCGCTTTCCGACCACCCCGCCGCTCCCAGCGCCTCAATACGGGGCGGATGGGACAGTCCGAGCGCCGCCGCCCCTGCTCCGGCCCCTGCCGGCCCCGCTCGCCGTCTCCCCGCCGCGGATGGACTCGGATCTTCCGGGCCTAAATCCCCCTTCAGCTGCCTGAAGGAGCCGCCGCCATCGCGCTGTGACGTCACTTCCCCTAGCAACCCGGAGGGGCGGGGCCGGCTCTGGGGGCGGGGCGGTGCCCTCCAGGTCGGGTACCGACGCCTGCTGGCTCGGGGCGCGGGTGCCCTCGCTCGCGGGAACTGCCGGTTCCAGCCTCGGGGCGCCCCGGGACGTCTGCGCCTGCAGCCTCCGCTGCCCGCCAGCCTCTCTTACGGGCCCGGGGCCCGGCGGCCGGGGGGAGCCGCCGCCTGAGCCGCCGAGCCCGCAGAGGCCAGGCCCAGCCCGGAGACCGGGCAGCGTTTGTGTCGAGTCTGTTGGAACGGAACGTCCGTCCCTGCGGAGAAGGTGGAGGCTGATGGCCTCCGCGGTCTGTCCTCCGTCCACGCGCGGGGAGGAGGCCTCGGAGATGCACCCGCGGCGCGCCCCGTCCCTCGCCAATGCCTCCCCGACCCCGGCCCGCCCGCTGAAACGGAGGGCGAAGCAGCTGAACGGCATTTTGGGACCTCGCCTGCAGGGCGCTCTCCCGGTGCAGAGGCACAGGACGTCGGGGTCACCGCCTGGGGCTGCGGAAGGGAAGAGCAGCTGCGCAGCCTGGCGAGGCCCAGGGCTGGTCTCTCCACTCCCAGGCCTTTCCTGCCCACCTCTCAGCCTCAGTGGTGCAGCCCCTGCCCCCAGATAGCCGGAGGTCGGGCCAGGGAGCCAGGCATCGGTTCCGAGGTCACACAGCAGTACCTGGGGCTGGGAGGTGCCACAACCAGCTGCCATCTCTGGCTGAGCCATGGGCAGTTGGTAGCCATCCAGTTCCTCAGTTTTATGGGGGTCAGAGGGGGATTTTGCCAAACTAGTAAAAATAACCTTGTTGGCAGAATTGCTCCTGGCCTTTTTGTTGGGGAACAAAGCCCAGCTTTCCTGCCGGAGAAAACTACGTGTGTGAGCTGGCAACAGAAGGCGCCTGGCGCCCACTGCCCAGACGGCGGACCGGCCTCTCCCCTAGCAGCCCCAGCCTGAGGCCGGTGGCCCCTCTCAGGCCTCAGTGCCCTCTCTTGGAAAGGAAGCTGCAGCGTGTGGGGCGCTCCCAGGCCCCAGGGTTCTGCCTGTTTACTCTTCTAGTTGGTCCAAATGATCAGCAGGCACAAGGACCAAAGTTCTTGTGTCACTGGGTGGCCACAGTGGCTGTAATGAGGCAACGCCCTGGAGCCCCAGGCAGGAGCCTTGCTAAGGGCCACTCATGGGGCCCTGTTATCCCAGCACCACGCTGCAGGTGGCGTGCCTCTGTGTGCCTCAGTTTCCTATCTGTGAAGGCTTATAGAGGCTGTGCTCAGGACAGCTGCTCCCCACTTCTGGCCTCTGTGGTGAGGGATCCTCTCTGTGCTCACATGCTGCCCTCTGAGTCTGCTCTGCCAGCCACCTGTGTGACCTTGAGAAGGTACCGAACACCAGTGCCCCATACAGCAACAACCCCAGCGCAAGGCCACGCAGGGTGTGTTCTTGTTGGCAATGGCTTGTTAGCCACCCAGCTATGGGACTCCAAGTGATGCCCACATCTGCTCCGGCACACAGTAGGCGCCTGATAAACGCTGGCTCCATAAATGGCTCATGTGAGTGGGTGCCCAGCTCCAGGTGGGGCCTAAGGCCAGGCCAGCCCCCAACAAAACGGTGGGGTGCAGACCCTGCCTTCAGAGCCTGGGCTGCTAGGCCCCACACTTCCTGGCAAGGGTGCTGGCCTGGGCCTTCTCCCTCAAAACTCACTCATGCCCAGGACTGCCCAGGTGTATTCTGGGCTGGGCTCTGTTCATTGTTTACTTACTTATTATTTACTTATCCCTAATCCTCAGAACCTGTGAAAGATTTTTTTTTTTTTCGTTTTGTTTTGTTTTTTGAGACAAATTCTATGTCACCTGGGCTGGAGTGCAGTGGCGTCATCACAGCTCACTGAAGCCTCACACTCCTGGGCTCAAGTGATCCTCCTGCCTCAGCCTCCCAAGTACTGGGACTACAAGTGCCATCACACCCGGCTAATTTTCTATTTTTTGTAGAGCTCGAGTCTCGTTCTTGCCCAGGCTCGTCTTGAACTCCTGGGCTAAAGTGACCCTCCTGCCTTGGCCTCCCAAAGTGGTAGATTACAGGAGTGAGCCACTGCGCCCGGCCCTAAAAGGTTTTTTTTTTTTTTTTAACAACCTGCTCTCCTGGGAACTAGCAGGAAGAACTCCCTCATCACCAGGACAGCACTGGCCATTCCTGAGGCATCCCCCCATGACCCAAATGCCTCCTGCTAGGCCTCCCCTCCAACACTGGGGATCAAATTTCAACCTGAGGTTTGGAGGGGACAAACATCCAAACTGTAGCAACAGGTAAAGAGGAAGTTTTACAAATTCTCATTCAGAAAGAAGCTGCTATGGTAACAAAGGACAGGCATCAGACTGGCCCTGGCTCTGCTGTGGTCTGTGTCCCCCAGAAAGCCCATGTGGGACACTCCATCCCCCGTGCAGCAGTGTGGGGAGCGGGGGCCTTTTGGCAGAGGCCTGTGAGTGGGTTAATGCTGACTGTCACAGCTCTTTCCGCCACTCCCCCTCCTGCCCCTTCTGCCATGTGAGGACACGGCGTTCATTCCTCCCCTCCAGAGGCCGGCATAGCAAGGTTCCCACTTGGAAGGAGAGACCCCTCACCAGACAGTGAACAGCTTGGACTTCCCAGCCTCCAGAACGGTGAGAAATAAATTTCTGTTTCTTATAGATTATCCAGTCTCAGGTTCTTCGCTGTGCAGCACGGAAGGACTAAGACAGGCTCCTGTGGAAGCTGCGCAGAAACATCTTCAGACAGCTGGGCAGGCGCCCAGGACTCAGTCGCCCGGTGGGGCCTTGGTACACGATCTCAGACAGGGAGACACAGGGGACAGGGCACGTGGTGAGCCCTCTGCTGGCGCTGTGCGTGTGCCTGCACTTGTGCACAGCTGCACGTGTGTGTGTACTGTGTATGTGCTATGTGTTAGAATGTACACATGCCCATATCTGCATATACATGCACAGGTGCATGTTTTGTACGTGCATGTGTGTGCATTTATGTGTAATGCGTTATATAGGTGCACTCGCACAGGCATGCATGTGTGTATGTGTGCATGTATGTGTGCGTGTGTATACATACAAGCACCGGTGTGCATGTGTCCGTGTGTGCACAGTGTGCATGCACTTGGTGTGTGTGTACTTGCATACATGGGAGCTACAGGGGAGAATAGCCGACCATCACCTCTCTGGAACAGGGAAAGTGAGTGTCTCGTAGGGATGCCTGGCGTGGAAAGTGCTGCTGCAGGGAGTCCTGCCTGCGGGAAGCTGGGGGCAGGGCGTAGGGGGGGTGACATCTTCCCAAAGCTCCCATCAGAAGTGGGGAAGTGCGAGGAAAGGGGAAACCAGTGTCTGCTACAGATTTCATGTCACCTGCCAGGGGTGGAGGGTACCGCTCTGTGCTTTTCAAAGAGATCACGCACTTCAAGCCTCTAAGGCCGGAACTCACCTGCCCTGGGGTGCGACCACACCCTGAGCAGCTGCCCTCTGGGGACAGCAAGTCATCCTGAGCCCAGCACATGGGCAGGACAAGTACAGGCTCTGGGAGCGGCTCCCAGGCCAGAGTCAAGGGCAGGGTGGCCTGCTGGGACAGACCTCACACCCACCGGGGCCGAGACTCTACACTCTGCCTGAAGTCCTAACTCGGCCTGGCCCTCTGCTCGCCATTGAGCACTGTGACTGTCCCATCCAGAGCCCTCATGAGCATCCCTAGGTTGGGGGTTGGGGGCCTGCCCAGGGCTGCTGCTGTTTCCTCTGGGACCCCTGGGACCCTGTGCTGAGCCCAGGGAGCTCCTGGTGGCAGCTGGGAGACTCTGGGCGGGAAGGCGTGGGTAGCTGGGGCGGGTGCTGTGGGCAGCCTGGGGGTCTCAGAAGCCTGTCTCCATCGGCTGCAGGGGACGGGTACCCCCTGGCACATGCCCTTGCATGGTGGGTGGAAGAGGCAGCCAGTCCCGGAAACTTCTGGAGCTCTCTGGAGGGTAGGACCAAAGTGGTTCCCCTGGGGCTGAGATCTGGGAGGTCCAGGTCCTTCCCCAAGGCCCTTTCTCCCTCCTCTCTCCTCCCCAGCCCCCAGGGAGTCTCAGAACCGCCGGGAGACCTTTCTGGTGAGGCCCATTTGCTGGCAGGCTTTAGGCTGGATCCCAGGGCCGGCATAATCCACCTGGGTCCCTGTCCTGGGGGGCGGTGACAAGGATGTCCAAGCCAACCCTGTACAAGTAAACAGGAATTACCAACTGGGCAAGGGCTGCGGACGACCCAGAAGGGCGCCAGGGGGCACAGGGCGTGCTTGGGGCTGCAGTTTGCAGCTTCCAGCAGCTTCCAGGGAGAGGTGATCTTCCTCTAGCCCAGGTCTGAAGAGGGGACCCCAGCCTGGGGGAGAAGAGCCAGCGTGCAGGGTCCCAGGTGGACGTCCAGGAGTGAGAAGTGTGTGTGTGAGCTCGTGTGCTGTGTGCACATGTGTGGGCAAAGCCACACCCAGCTGCTGGCCGAGGGGAACCCCAGGAAGTGTGGGGGCTCCTCAGGCCCAGGTGGAAGCCCAGGAATGCTGGCCTCCGTCCCCCGTGTCCCTGGCCAGTCCTGGCGACTAACCTGGTGGAGGGTGTGACCTCCGACCCCACCAGGAGGGGGCAGAAGTGAGTCCATGCCCAGCCTCCCACCGCTCAGCCCAGGCCCGGAGAAGCCAGGTGGAGCCGGGATTGTAGTGTGCCTGCTCTGGAGACGTGCTGTCCAGAAACAGCAGCCACCAACCACAAGTGGCTGTTTACATTAATTAAAATCAGATGCAGTAAAACAGTAGTTTCTCAGTCTCGGGAGCCCCATTTCCAGTGCTCAGTGATACTCGGTTTGGACAGGCTCTGGAGACCGGTGGTGACTTTGCTCCCCAGGGGCATGTGCTGCCACCGCAGGGGGCGATCTTCCCCGGTGGCAGCAGACCAAGGCATGACCCTTGCCCCAGACCCAGCCTGGACTAGTGTGCAGGCCCCCCCCCCCCCCCCCGTGAACGTGGCCTCTGTGAACGTGGCCCCTGCCATGGCGGGTTTACCTGGGACAGGTGAGGCTGTGAGCCCTGGAGACGGAGGTGGGTGGAGGGGCTCCCCGTGCTGGCCCTGGCAGGGCGGAGGGGACCCACACGTCTGTGCACACTGCACGGCAGGGCCGCCCTCCCTGAGCAGAGCTGGCTGAGACCAGCGGGGAGGCACGGAGGGGGGGGGGGGGGGGCTGCGCACCTCCCTACCCTGAGCCTAGGACTTTCCCCTGCCAGCCGGAAAGCTGACGGCTGCCTGGGCTGGGTGAGGCTCTGGTCTTTGTGTCTAGAGGTTTCCCATGGTTACTGGGCCCAGCCCTAGTGCCCCGTTCCTCCTTAGCCCGGTGGCCTCGGACAAACCACGGAGCTCCTAGTTGGCTTCTTCTCCAGGGAAGCTGGTGGAACCAAGTTCCTCGGACGTCGCCCCACTCTCTCTGCCCGGGGCTGGGCACACGGGACGTGGTCCGTACACTTTCTTCTCTGGATGAGAAGCCAGCGCTCCGTGGTGAAGATGACGTGTCCTCGCTGTGTCCTCATCTCCACAGGGCAGCATCCTTTCCTCCAGAGCCAGGAGGAGGAGCGAGGTTGGGAGCTCTCTGGGCCTGGCCTGTGTCTCGCTTCGTGCTCAGGGAGGTGCCCGGCTCACCCAGAGCACAGCGACATGTCCCCTGGCTGCCTCTGCCCTGGGGAGGCACAGGGGCTGCACGAGGCAGGTTTGTCGGGGCAGCATCTGCCCCCTGCTCACAGGGCTTTGGGAGTGGGCGGAGGGCAGGCTGGGCAGGACCAGGGTCCGGGTTCGGTGCTCCAGGAGCCCTGAGGTGCACGCGGGCATCTGGCCAAGTGCCTGGCCCACACAGAGGCTGCAGCCCGATGCCCGTCCTCACTGCTGTCTGGGAGCCCTGGCCACGTCCTCACACGGTGGGCAGAGCCCACTGCCTTCACCCGCTGGGCAGTCCCAGCCTCCTTCCTCTGCCCCAGACCTTGGGGTCGGGCACCTCCACCTGCGTCAGGTCCCCAGGTGCCTCCATTCCCTCGGTGCCCTGTCTCCTGCTGCGGCTCCAAGGCCCGAGGATTCGGGCACCTGCCCAGGAAGCCCTGTTCCATCCCAAGGGCCCAGGGGGAGCGTGGCCCTGCCGCTGCCGCCCAGCCGGCCGCCCACCTTGGCTGGGCCTGATCTCCCGTCACAGCATGCTCAGTGGTGTTGGGGGCCAGAGGGGGGCACAGCTCAGAGGCCTGTGAGAGCCGGGGGCCAAGCTGGCCCTTCCAGCCTTGACCCCTGACCTGTGACAGCTCCTGGCGCAGCATCAGGGCAGTCTGTCCTCCTGTACCTGCACTGACCCTGTCGAGCCCCTCTCGCGGGGGGCCTTTGTCCTGGCCCCACCACCTCTGCGCACATAGACAACTGGCCCGGCCAGCCTCCCTTCACCGTCCCCTCCTAACTCCCGCTCATGGCTGTGGGGAGGGGCTGTGCTCGGCCCATGGGCAAGCAGTGGGGCGATGCTCACATGACTGGGGCGACTGTGCCCAGCCCAGCCCGAGACAAGTCAGAGTGGTCCCTGCCTGGGTCCCCCTGCCACCCACGGGCCATGGCTACTGGTCAGGGCAAAGCTGGGAGGGTCTTGCCTGTCCCCCCTCCCTCCCCCTGGGTCTCCTTCTTCTCTCGAGGCCAGCACAGAGCCAGCCCACATGCCCTGCCATGCCCTGCCACCAACCAGGCCAAAGGATGAGCTCAGTCTGGCACCTGGGCATCTGTGCTCAGCCCTTGTCACCCCTCTTGTCTCTGCATCTGGCAGCTGCACAGCGATGCCTGGACAGTGAGTCACCAGTGAGCTGCTCCCGGCCCCAGTGCCTGTCCGAGGCCTCCCACCTGCCCCAGGTGGGCATAGCCTCTGGAGGTGCTGCCCAGCGAGCTGGCAGCCACGGGACCTTCCCTGGTGCCTTGTCCCCAAGCCGTCACAGGTCTGCCCACCTCAGGCCACCTCTTCCTTTCTCTGCTGCTGCCTCATCCAGGCAGGACATCCCAGCCAACCTGGCCAGCAGAGCCCTAGAGGTCAGGTCAAGTGACCACATGACACACGTCCCCTGGGGAGGGGGTGCCCCGGGGGCTGAAGCAGGCACTGAGAGTTCTGGGTCAAACTGCGGCAAGACTCGGCAAGACTCGGGACCTCGAAAATGCCTGGGAGCTCAGTGGGGCAGCGGGGTCAGGGCTCAGCCCAGCGCGGACGCATGGGTGCGCGGGGAAGGACGGCTGTCTGACGGCTGGAAACGATCGTGGTGACGTCAGGACGGGTGAGGTGGTGAAGGCGGCTGACTCAAGACCAGCTCTGCTCCGGGAAGCAGCAACTCAGGAAACAGCTCAAGTCAGAGCAGACCCAAAGAAACAAAGAGGAAAAAAGAAGGAATTAAAAAGGGCAGAAATCAATGGGGCAGGAGGAGAGAGAGGGAGAACCAAGGAACCCCAGAGCCGGCACGGACGGGACCACGACGGGACCACGCGAGGGCGCCCTGGGCAAGGATGACGCGGCACAAACACACAGAACACACGGGAAAGGAACTCACTGGGAACAGCACAGGATTGTGCAATAACAGCATTGGAAACACATGAAAACCGAAATGAACTAGGTAAGTGCCTGGATAACCACAAAATGACAAACACAAGAGCCCAAAGCGGAGGGAACAGGGCAGACCCCAGGTTGCTCGGAGCCTCCCCTTCCCCGCACAGCGGCTGCGGCTGACGACTCCCACCCGCCTCCAGGGGCCAGTCAAGTCCTGTCTGGGATAAAATGTTCCGGAAAGTGAAAAAGAGCGGACGCGTCCGGCTTGTTAGGAGGTCAGGGCAACGGGGACCAGACAAGGACACACAAAAGGAGAACACGAGAGGCCCGTTTCACTCAGGAATTTACTGCAAAACATCTGAAATAAAATATTAGGTAACTGGACCCAATTATATATAAGAAATAGACCTCGTGGTCCAGTTTCTCTTGTTTGATATCAGACAATATCGATGCAATTCATCCCATTAACAGGCTAAAAAAGAAAAATCCTCTGAGTCACTCAGGCACAGACACGCATTTGACGCACTATGATAGAATCCATCTATTTTGTTTTTGTCTGAAAAGCTCTTAGCACAGCGGAAACGGAAGTGCGTTTCCTGCCCATGGCAGAGGTCACACCCCCGTATCTGCAGCAGCCACGCATGTAACGGGGAAAGTCCGGTGGCTGTGACCACGACCAGGACAAGGTGCCAGCGACGTGGCTCGCACAGCCCTGCAGCCCCGCTCCGTGGCATTTGCTCCGCTGAACTGAAAACTTAGACGCACACAAACACCTGCATGTGAGTGTTTACGCATCTCCATTCTCAACCGTCCCAGACTGGGAGGGACCGAGACACGTGTCAGCGGGTGAAGGGACGAGGTCCCCGGCACAACCGTCTGAGGACGCTAAGGAGGGTGGGCCGTCAGGCCACACAGAGGCACAGAGGATCCCAGATGTTTGCTGTGGGAAAGAAGCCGGTCTAAAAAGCTACACGAGTGTGATCACCTTGACATGATGTTCTGGAAAAAACAAACTGGAGACAGCGCAAGGATCAGTGGTTTCCAGGAGTCTGGGGGGAGGAAGGGGGGAACAGACAGGTGCAGCCTAGGGAATGTTTACGGCAGTGAAACGACTCTGTGTGACTGTACAATGGTGGACATATGAAACTACACGTTTGTCCAAACCCGGAGACCGCGCAGGAGAGAGAGTGAGCCTCGGCGTGTACAAACTTAGCCATTTCTGAGAGGAGGGGCCTCAGGGACCTCCCTGCGGGGGTGGGGGAGGTGCTGCCCCGAGAACTGGAAATGCTGGGAACCGCTGGCCCAGAGCCAGAAGGGGCTGCTCACACACCGTCCTCCATGGATGGAGTCGCTGCTCGCGGGGCCCGCGGTTAACAATGCTGAACCCGCTTGTACGTGCGCGCTGGAGGGAATGGAGGTTAGGGGCCCACGGTTTACAGATAAACACAGGAAAGGCTACAGCAATCCATGTGGAGAGATTAGGATGAGAGCTACACTTTGCTCTCTCGCTCGGCGTAGATACGGAAACCGGTATCAGACTGAGCTGGGGGGCTGCTCGCCCTGCGGTGCAGCAAGGCCAGGCCCTGGAGCTGAGAGCCGCAGGGGCAGAAAAAGCATTTTATTTGCAGGAGTCTGGTCAGGAGGAGCAGCAGTGACCGTCACCGCTCCCTGCCTGCTCACAGGCTAGGGTCTTTAAGGGCAGGTTCGTTTCAGGCAGGCCTGGCCCCAAAGGCAGGATGTCCCCAGGGGGAGGGAGGAGATAGGACAGGTGGATTCAGCAGTTCTGGGATTCTCAGAAAGGAAGGTTAGGGTGGGTGTGAGGAGCCCCTCAGGGGCCGTAGCACAGAGGGCGGTGGTCCGAGTCCATTCCTCGGCCCCTCTCGTCTGCATTTCCCATCTGTGGGGGTTGGAAAATGACTCAAGGATGCCTGCTAAGATGCATCTTTCAGTTTCCACGGGGAACCGAGAGCCCTGGAGTCTGGCTTGGTGGAGGCCCTTGTTCCTTCCCATGGGGCTGCCCGTGCGCTCTTCCAGGCTAGTGAGGTGCCCGGGACGTCCCAGAAGGGACTCACATTTCCTTTATTTCCGTGCTGGGGGCCCTGCCGCCCCTCTGTCTCCATAACTGCACGCGGACGTATGCAGGTCGGTACTCCCACGTCCGTCCCTTCGCCGGCCCCGGTGCCTCCTGCTGCGAGGCTGTGTCCGCGGCACCTGGCGTGGAGGCTGTGGGTGTGGGAGGGCATGTCCTGTGGGCAGATGCTCTGGGCCGTGGCCAGTGCCGCAGGCCCCTCTCCAGGTGAGGGAGCACGGACACCCCCCAGGGAGGTCGGACTTAGCAAGTAAAACCACAGGACGCCCAGATAAACCTGTACTTCATATAAACAGTAAATAACTTCTTGGTGTCATATGTCCCGTGCCACGGAGGTAGATCTAGAGGGATGAGAGCAGATCTGTGGGGCTGTGGGGAGAGGACAGGGAGTGACTGCTGATGGCACAGGGCCTCCTGCTGGGGCAGTGACAGTTGTAACATACGATAGTGGAGAGGGCTGTACAACTCTGGACACACAACACTGAGCTGCACGTTTTCTTGGTCTTTTTTTGGTACAGACAAGGTCTCGCTCTGTCACTCAGGCTGGTCTTGAACTCCTGGCCTCAAGCCGTCCTCCCGCCTCCTCCTCGCAAAGTGCTGGGATTACAGGCGTGAGCCGCCGGCGCCCGACCTTGTACACCTTCAATAAGTGAGTTTTATAGTTACATGCGTTGAGTCCCAGCAGATGCAGGGGGCGTTCCCAACTCTGCCCCCAGTGACTGACATCGCAGGAAACGGAGGAATGAGGGAGGGAGGACAGGACCCTGCGAGGCTGGCGGCCCCTGTCCTGTGCTGTGACCTCTTTGGAGATGCGCTAAGGGGCCGAGAAACCATCTCAAGGGCTGCTGTTTGCTCCGAGCACAGCTGAGAGTCCAGAATCTTCCATCTGCTGCCCGTAACGGCAAGGAGAAACCCGACGGGGAGATGAGGCGTGGGGATGAGGCGACAGAGCAGCAGCGGTGGGGACAGGGAGGACTTCAGAGGACAGAGTTCACACAACTCGTCCCGGACCCACGATCAGCGGGGGGACAGTTTGCGTCCCACCCAGGGCATCCCTTGGCAGAAGGGCGTCCTCGTGCTTCGCTGTGGTCGGTGCCGGGACCACCCCACGTGACTGGAAGACCCCCCCCCCCCCAGCATTCTCTCTCCCAAAGTGGCCACAAAAGCAAAGAGGTTTTGTTTGTTTAAATTCTTGTTTTTCTTTCTGAGACAGATTTCACCTGTCGCCCTGGCCGGAGTGCAGTGGTTCCATCACGGCTCACTGCAGCCTCCAACTCCCCGGCTCGAGCAACCCTCGTGCCTCAGCCTCCCCGAGCGCTGAGCCACCGCGCCCAGCCCTTGTATGTTTAAGTTCTTATTAACATTTCTAATACAGGTTTTATTCTCCTCCTAGCTTTACTCTTGTAAATAATTTACACGTGGATTTAGACTATAAAGAACAATCAGGAACTAATCTCCATTTCCTGGTGCGCTGAGGTGAGGATTGCCGTGTGCACTGGAACAGCCCGGCCTCCGGCAGGCCAGACACACCCGCACCCTGACGCCGGGGCGGGGCGGGGCGGGGGAGGTGCTAGGCGGAAACAGCTGGTGGGGAGAGTCCTGCAGGGCTGGGGGCAGTAGGGAGGGTGTGGGGTCAGCAGGCTTGCCTGGGCCTGAGCCCCTTCCAGGAACCTTGTGTTTGCTGGGACGTGATTCCGGCCAGCGGAGGGTTTTTTGTGTGTGTGTTCAAACGCTGTGCTGCATCATCACCTCGTGACAAGCAGGTTTCCATTAAGCACCCCTGATTCACAATGCACCTCCCTGCACCGCACCTCCCTGCACCGGCCCCAGACGGCATCTACCTGTCTACAGCCTGAGGGCTGAGAGCAAAGGAAACACCCCACGGCCAGGAAACCAGAACGTGAGCCTCAAAGCCCAGCAGGGTTGAATCTGTACCAACCCCAGAGCCGCCACCTTTCCCAGGAGCTCCCGTGACAAAGTCCAGCCCTCTCCCTGGCCCCGCAGGGTGGCCCTGGAGCTGGTGGTCACCCAGCCCCTTCTCGGCAACGCTTCATTGGGGGTCCTGATGGTGGCAGAGGTGTCTGGGGTCAGCTCTGGGCTGGCAGAGGTGACGTGAGCTCCCTGCTGCTGTGGCCAGGGGAGCGGCCTGAGCAGGGCACGGAGGGGACAGAGTGGCGTGAGTGAGTGGCCGGGACCGCTGAGGTACCCCAGGCTTCAGTGGCAGCCCAGGGAGCTCGGGAAGGGGCACAGCGCACCTTTCCCGGCTACTGGCCAGGGGCACCGCCACCACCAGTCACTCGTCAGAGCCCCACTGTTTTCCTAGTGGGTTGCCATTTTCTGTTATTCCTTTTTTTTTTTTTTTCCTTCGCGACAAGGTCTTGCTCTGTTGCCTGGGCTGGAGGGCAGTGGTGTCATCGTAGCTTCACAGCAGTCTCCAACTCCTGAGCTCAAGTGATCCTCCTGCCTCAGCCTCCCAGTAGCTGGGATGACAGGCGTGAGCCCCCGAGCTGGGCTGGTGCCATTTTCTGACCGCGCTGTGAGCACTCTTCATCTATTCTGAACAAAACCTCTCGTGGGAGAGTGTTTGCTCGTGCCGTCTCCAGCACTGTGTTACAGACTTCCGAAACTTGCCAATCTGCGGGTGGAAACTGCATTTGGCAGAGGCATCCTGCATTTCCTTAAACATGAGTGCGCTTGGCACGCACATTTCTGAGCCTTTGCTGTCCTGCGGGAGCCCTGCCCAGCTCTCGCTATGAAGGGGACTGGCTACTTGTCACATCCCCTCTCACTCTGTACAGGGGACTCCGGGCTGTGGGCCCCACTCTGGGTCTCCCAACCCTGTCCCTCTCCTGCCACCAGAGGGCTGGACCCTTCTCAGCCACGGCCAGCCCTGGCATCGCCCACACGGGATGGTTACAGCCCCACAAGTCCACAGGGGCTGGGGACCCTGCCCAGCCACCATGCTAGGAGGCCACCCAGGACTTTGGCACCCCTAGGCAATGAAGGTCCTCAGAGGCAGGGCCACCGGGGGCAGGGCAGGCCCAGGGCTGGCTGGAGGATCTCAGCCGACAGGGAGGGGCTCTGGCCTATGCGGGGAGGGCAGCCTGGCCTGCAGCTGCGTGAGTGGAGCTGCCCCTCTGGGCCTCTCCCTTGGCACCCCCCAGGCCCCAGGGACGTGGACAAGCGTCAGGCCCCACAAACCCGGCTGTGCCAGCAGGGAGGTCCTGAGGCAGAGACTGGGATGGGCCAGGATACTATATCGTCACAACCATGCACACAGTCAGCGTGCTCCTGCACCGTCCCTCGCCGCTGCTCAAAGGCGGAGCTACCCGCCCTTACCGGGCCTGACGACTCGGTAACTGGCGAAGAACGAACGTTTGCCCATCACGGCTCACCCGCCCACACAGCTGTAAAAACAGCAGAAACCTCTCACTGCTCAAGGCCCTTCTGTCAAACATGCCAACCGAGTCACCCAGTTCACGCAAGCAGCTCAGTTACCCACAGCAGTGGCTGTGTCCACCGCGAGACGCCTGGTCCTGGCAGTGCTGTGGGGGCTAGAAAACAGCAGACGAACAGGCCGGTGGGCAGCGCCTCCTTTCCCAGCCACTCAAGCCGTCCCCACGCTCCTCCCCTCAAATGCCCCCCACCCACGGTAGCGTTCACAAGGGACCTTGTTCGTGTCCTCCTCCTCCGCAGCCCCCACACCCCCTTGGCGCCCACCCGCCGACAGCCGAGCTCCCTGGACAACGGCCTTGGAAATCCGCAGATGCCCACCTTCCTCAACCCCTTAATTGAAAAAGACCTCAACATCACAGCCTAGAGACGGGGTTGTACTTAAAAATCTCTGAGGACAAACTGGCCCCTTCAACCTTCATAAAAAAGGGCCTTTTCAAACAGTGTCTCAACTCCCACTGCTGCTGAGCTGCTGTGAAGTCCGTCCCGGGTTCACCTCTCCCAACTCAAACCTCCTGATCCTCCGGAGAAACCTACCTGCGCCGGCCCCTCGCCCATTCCAGGCTTCGGCCCACGCGACAGCACCCCCCAAACCGCGAGCTGCGATGGTATGCTGTGGAAGGTGTGGCTTCCCGTCCCTGTCCTGCTCCTCACGCTTCTCTCCTCATTCTGTGACTGTCACCACAACCTGGCTTACGTGCCAGGTCCCCCTTTTGCCTGTACTGGGAACCCCAATAACATCCGCCACCACAGACCCTCTACAACATCCCTGTTTGCCTGCGTCCAAGAGGCCCTCCAGCCTCTCACACCGTGAACCCTTCGCGCCACGTGTGGCCGTGGTTTTCTTTGTTAACGCCTCTCTGAGGGCCTCTCCCGGCTCTGCTTCTAGCACTCGTTTTCGGCTGTTTAATAACATTCTTACAAAACCAAATTGGAGCCCTTGTGGTTTCCCTCCAGCATGATTTCTGTCCTGCCTCTATTCTACCTGTTAAGACCATCTCATTCCACCCACTTCCCCTCAGTGACCCCCAACTGGACTCTCAGGCAGGGACAACTGTGTGACCCTAAGTCAACAGGAAACAGTTACAGAAAAACAGACCATTGTCCAAACACCCCAGTCTCGAGTCCATTGATAAGAATATCAATTCTGCCCAGGAACGGTGGCTCACGCCTGTAATCCCAGCACTCTGGGAGGCCGAGGCAGGAGGATGGCTTGAGCTCAGGAGTTGGAGACCAGCCTGAGCAAGAGTGAGACCCCATCTGTACGAAAAATAGAAAAATTAGCCGGGTGTGGTGGCACACACCTGTAGTCCCAGCTACTCAGGAGGCTGAGGCAGGAGGATCGCTTGAGCCCACGAATTTCAGGTTGCTGTGAGCTACGATGACGCCACTGCACTCTACCCAGGGTGACAAAGAGGGAGACTCTGTCTCCAAAAAAAAAAAAAAAGAAAAAAAGATTATCAATTCTAACCAAAGAGAGGGAGAAATGAAAGGACGGCCTTGCTAATAAACTAACTGAGAAAAATTAACAGAAAGAGAAAAAAGAGAGAGATAACAGCACAATTGCCCCTTTGTTTGATTAACCACCTGTGGCTTCACTTATTGTTTTAAGATTAACCCTCCTGACTTGACTTGTTGTTTCTAAGAGTTTGTTCTCACAGCACTTAACAGAACCAAGCAGACAGACGGAGCCTGATGGCGCCAGTTCCTGCCAGCCCATGTTCCGGGGGACTGACAGGCCAGACTCACAGAGAAGAGGGAAAAAAGGATAAACAGAGGCAGCCACTTCACAGCTGCCTTCTGCTACCAACTTGCAACAGTAACTTGTTTTTTCCCCTTTACCCCCAATAAAAACCCAAACCCCTTAAAAGTCCTCCTTCCTTCCTTTCTTTCTTTCCCCTTCCCTCCCTTTGCGAAGTAAAAGAAACCTTTTTTCTTTAAAACTGTTCTAGTCTTTATTCTGAGAGTTCTTTCTTAGCCCGAGCTAGGAGTTCCTGCCCTACCAGAGCCCTGGGCCCTGGGGTTGGGGCTCTCTGCGTGGGGGTGGCACCCTCACTGCCTTGCTAACCTTGCCCAGACGTGGGGATTTAACCCGCCCTCTGGCCCCAGGACCCCGGAACCCAAGGCCCAGGCCAGAGAGGGCAGGGCCCTGGCTGTGCCCCGTGCCCCATGAGATGCCCCGCGGGCCCGGGTCTGAGCCCTCCTTCTCCTCTCAGGTGAGCTGAGCCTTGGCGCTGGCCCCAAGCCCTGCCCTGTCCCTCAGCTTCTCACCTGCCCACCCTGGCACGTCCGCTGCTGTCATGCTCACCACATCCTCAACCTGCCTCTGCTCCATGGGCTGCCATCCTGGACAGGGACAGGGACCCCGTGAGACCCTTGGCTGGGTCACGCAGCTCCCAGCCCACAGCTTGTTCCCACCTCCCCCAGAGTGAATGTGAGGACCAGTTTCCCACCTGACTCACCTGACCGACCTGTCCCACCTGAACTACCTGATCCTCCTGTCCCACCTGTCGTCCAGGAAGGGCTCCCCAGCACCCCCCCCCCAGGGGCCAGATCAAAGCCCCTCCCACTTTGGGGTGGGAGCAAAGGAACCCCAGCTCTGGGTGACCTTGGCGTGTCAGAACTCAGTGTGGTGGGGCGGGAGGGCTGTAAGGGGCCGGCAGAGGGTCCTGAGCAGTTTTGTAGGAAAGGCATGGGGGGAGTGGGTTTTTAGGGCTTGCAGGGCCAGCACACAGGGACCTGGAGTGGGGAAGCCACTGGCCACTGGGGGGGCCCAGGAAAGTTCTCGCCGGTCGCTTCTGTCTTCTGGATGAATTAAATGAGTGGCTGGGGTGGGGGAAGCTGGCAGAGGGACAGTGGGTGGAGAGGTGGCTGGAGCAGGGACCCCGGAGGCCAGGGGTCATGAGTGTGTCCTGGGGCAGCTGAGGACGCACGTAGGGCAGTGAGCACCCCTGGGAAGGAGGAAGGAGAGTGGGGAGAGGACAGTGAGACGGGGAGGTGGGGGTCCCAGCAGTGAGGACACGAGAGACCAGGCCTGGACTGCAGATGTCAGAACGTTGTGGTTGTTGGGCTTCTTATCTGCACAGTAGCTCAGCTGCCTTTTAGAAGCTGTGGGAAACACAGTTTGGCAGAATGTCCCCAGTTATCCAGCCCCAAACATGGCCTTAGCTGAGACTGGTCCTGGGTCCTCTCACTCTGCGGTCCTGCCTCCAGGGCAGCTGCTCCACCCCTCAAGGTGCGTGATTCCTGATCGACTCTTCCTGTTTGCTTCAATTCTCCAGGTGTGTGTAGAGCAGCAACCACGCTGGGCTGGCACCTGAGACCCAGCCCTGCTCCGAGGAGCCCCGAGGTGGAGCCATCAGCAGGCACACACGCGTGCACACGCTTGGACACGCAATGCCCGCACCCACGAGTGCACACCCTCACTCGCCCGTGCACACTCATGTGCTCTTTCACCCACAGGCGCACACCCACCGTGGGCCTCCAGGGCGGGGCAGGCTGTGGGGCTGGACCAGGGAGGGAGGGCGCCTGCTGGGGTGGCTCAGACCTGACCCCTGGCCCAGCCTCAGCCCACCTGCCGGGCTCTCTGCCTGGACTCTGGACGTGAGGGACGCCCAACATCCCAACTTCACGGATCAGAAAACAGGCACGGAGCAGACTGCACAGCCGGGAGTCTCGGTTAGTTTTAAAGGACTGGCCTTGATTCTTGCTTCTTCCTGGGAGCTAGTCCAGGGACTGGGCCAACGACGGGCTCCTTTGTAGGCTGGGCTGATTTGGGGGTACAAAAGCGTGAGCATCCCCGAATCCCGATGTCACACCAGGGGGTGGTATTGGCCAGCGGTAAATTGGCACCTGTGTCCCCAGCCTAGAAAAGGACGCTGCGGCCCTCTGGGCTGCTTGGCCCCGTCCCTGAGACCCCAGGGATGCCAGGTGCCTGCCCCAGCTGGGGTGGCTACTGCGCAGCTGGAAGCCCCCAGTTTCCTTAATCTTTTCATTACGAGAAGATTTATGGGTTGGTTCAGTCTTGTCTTTCTATGGCTTGTTTTCTCCAGCTGTGGATGTTTACATAAAGCGTACAGCAAGCGCGTCAGGGATGTGGGCGGGGGGAGTGGTCCTTACACCCATGCGCCTGGGTGAGGGGCCGCACGGGTGCCGGGGTGGGCACATCCTGCCTGGCGTCACTGGCAGTGAGGGGCACGTCTAGCAGCAGGAACTTCTGGGATTGATGTGAGACCCGCCACCCTGTGCGTGCGTTGGCCACTGTCTCTCCAGTGCAGGGTGGCGGCAGCCTGTGGTGGGGACCTGCTCGGGGAGTGGAGGAGTGAAGGGGCTTCTGCTGGCCCTGAGCTTCCCAGCCTCCCAGCTCACACTCTCAGCACAACTTCGGTTTTGCTCTGACTTCAAAGGAACAGGTTAAACTGAAATAAATATTTAAAGCTGTTTTTAACCAAAAATGTGTTATTCATTGTGTGCAGCGGCAGAGGGTGAGGCCGGTGCGACGTGGCTTTGATTTGCCCAGAATGTTTAATTCTTGGCATTTTTTTTTTTTTTTAACCTAAGCTTCATTTTAGGCTGGTCCAGTGAAGCAGTAGGATTGGAGAAGGAACAGAGGAATCTGTAGCTCGTTGTGATCAATTAGTTGTAAACACCACTGCACCCGGACCAGCCTATTTTATGCCCTTTAGGGAGATGCCATTCTGTGGATGAGAGCAAAAAGCAAAATCAGCCACCAGGGTCCCCGGTTAATGTCTTTTACATGCGATTTATTTGAGGCAAAGGGCCTGTGGCCGACCGGCCTGTACAGCCACTGAGCCCAGCCCTCCAGTTACGGGGGTGGCCCAGAGGAGGTGGCTTCCTCTGTATCAGTGCGATTCAAACCTTCAGAATTGCGGACTCTCTCAAATTCCTCCAGCCCTTAAGCATGAACCCTAAATCAGCAACAGCGCCCTGCGAGGAGGGAGGCAAGGGCAGGAGGGTGGCCACAGTCTCATCCCCATCCTGCATCTGCTGAAGCCCGCGGAGCCCCACCCGGGTCATGGGCCACCCCTGCTGCTGCAGCCTGTGGACGGGACACACAGGGGCCTGGGAGCTGCTGCCGACCGACAGGCTTGGATTTGCAGCTGCCCCACTGCCCTGACCCCTGTGTGATGTGGGGAAGGCGAGAAGGGAGAGTCTGAGGGAATGTGTGCCCCCTGGGGGTGTCCCCAGGTCAGGAGCCTGGGCCATTGGGGGATGTTCCCGTTGCCTCAAACCCGACAGCACCGAGAATTCCGGTGTCTCAGGAAAACGGCAGCCATGGAGGGAAGGAGGTGGATCTTCACAGGCCTTTCTAAGCTGGATCCGGCCAAGGAGGTCGGCAGGGCTCGGGCTGTCCAGGGGCTGTGTTGCCAAAGGTCTGGGCTTGGGGCAGGGCCTCCTGACCACCTTCCCTCTCTGGCCTTCCTCTGGCTTCTCAACCTGGGAGACACGAGCCCCCCCGCCGCCACATGGGGCCGCTCAAGAGCCACGCCAAAGACCCTGCTCCAGCTGGGGTCTCTGCTGGCCTCACAGGGCAGCCCTCACCCTTGCTGTTGTTGAAGAGAATCCCTGCCTGGGTGTTGGGGGCTCTGCTCCTTGGGGTCTTGCATGGGCTCCCCCACCCCTCCTTTGATCCCTACCTGCCTAGAAACCACCCCTAAGTGGAACGAGGTTATCTGCAGATGTGTGTGCAGAACGTCGAGGATGTGCACACGGTTTCCAGAGCCCAGGCTTGGTGGCACCATCACCCCTGCCCTCTCCAGGGAAGGCTCCATGACCCCCAGCACTCGTTCGCTCCCGTGCGGCTCAGAGGCCGTAACCTGCACGGCTCCTCGGGCCTCTGGACTCAACAGGGAGCTCTGGGTCCTAACCGGGCTCTGGACCAGCCCTGGGGAGATAACACCCACCCTATGGAGAATCAGCCCCAAGAGGGCTCAGGACAGAGCTGGCCACAGCTGGATGTCACAGGCCCTCCCCTTCCTGTCTCTCCTGCAACATTCTCCCCACTTCAGAGTGATACAGGGAGACCACACGTTTCGCACCCTCTGAGGGGTGTGTAACTGGTGATGCTAACTTTCCTCTTATTTGCTTATCTGTTTTCCACATTTTGACAATGAATTTGCATTATTTTGAAATAAACAATACTGGAAGTTATTTTTAAAAGGACAGTCTCTAAGTGCATGATTACAACGTGACTACCACGATGGTGACCCAGAGCACAAGCAGCGTGACGAGGGGGTTCCAGTTGTCCCATAGCACTGGCAAGAGACCTGACCAGGGCACAGGGACATGCTTCCACACTGGGACTTTCTCATCCCTTGGAAGGACAGAGGCCACCAACAAGTCAGGGAGCTCAGCATGTGGGCAAAGCGAATGGGAGGAGGAAGGGGGTGGGAGTGAGTGACGGTGGCGGTGGCTGCGGTCCCTGGATGGTGTCAGTTTCAGAAGCCCCACCTCCCTGGCATATCTGATCTCCTACCCTCACAGCTTTCTCCACCCTCCGTCAATTTATCACGCCTCCCTCCTACAACAGAAGCTCCACCCCACAGAGCTCTCCACCTGTTATCTCCAGGGCCTGGGCCAGTGCACAGTGCTAAGTAGGTTGGTCAATAAATGTTCAGTGATGGACAGTTCCCAACACCAATCACTGACATCTCTGCACTCGGACGTGAAATGTCCACTTTACAATTTACTGACATTCTATACACCCAGAGAGCTGTGTGGCACTTGGTGTTACATCAGGACACTGGTGTATGTTGTTGGGTTCCAAGTGCCAAAAACCAGGCTGGGAGGTCAGCTGGATTTTCACTCAGTTTTCAGGGCATGAGGGGTCGGGAGGGAGAAACGTCGCCCACTGCTTTCCCTCTTCCAGAGACTGAAACAGGAAAGGGCCAGCCCTGGTCACTAACCTGGAAGCTTGAATTTCGTCGTCATCCTGGCCCTCCGTGACTGGTGAGGCTGGCGCTGCCTGGATTGATCCGTCCCAGGGAAGAAGAGCACAAGGCCAATGAACCAGGGTTTTCTGACAAAGAGCTCTGAACAAGGGCTTGGTGAAAAACTATGACTTTATTTAATTAAAAACAACATATAAACAAACCAGAACTAAACAAACTGCAAAAATGGCCAACATTTGAAAACAGATCTCTTCCCCTGCAGACTATAATCTCCAGTACCACTGACAGGGCCATGTGGTGCCCCAGAGAGGGTCTAGGCAAAGGTGAGCACACATCTGTGCCACTCCAGAGTCTGGAATCTTCCAGGAAGCAAGTGTCACATGAGTGACTTGCCGCTACGTGGCCAGGGCAGGGCTGGTGCATGGTCCTGTGCCCCGTTCCCCTCTTCAATGCAGCACAGGAACCGACCACACCAGCGTGTCCAGGTCACCGTCATGGCCCAAACGATGTGACAGTCAACTAAGAACTCATCCCACAGTAATGGGCATTTGTGTCACCTCCCTCTGAGGCCATGGAGGCCCATTTCCCAGTCACCAGGGTGCTCAGTATTTCCTACATAGGCAACGGGCCCCATCCTTTGCCAATTACTCCCCTGGCTGCTGTGGCACAGTAGTTGCCAGTCTTTACTAGACATCAGTGTCCTGGGGCAGCCAGGACAAGGGTGGTTACCTGGGTCTCGGTCCCTCAGTTCTGGGGCTCTGGGCTGAAGGGCTGGAAGCAGGACAGCTCCCCCATAGCTGAGGTTCCCACAACAGCCGGGCTTTCTCCAGGCCCCCTGGGCTCACTGTCCTGGGTCTTGGTGGTGCTGGGATCCTGTCCTTGGGTGGAGGACTGAGACTCAGAGGCTGAGTCCCCCTCGTCCGTCTCCCTTTTGTTCCAGGGTGAATAAGAGACAATGGTGAATCCCCTCGCGAGCAGGGCTGTGTCTGCGGGAACCAGCTCCATACTGTGCCCAGAGGTTCTCAGAATGCTCAGCTTCCACCGGTGCAGGTCCTGCTCCTGGGGTGTATTTTTGAATCTCACCATCCACATACCCTTAGGCTCCAGGAACACTTTCCAGTGCTGTTCCGGGGTCCTCAGGGCCCGGGCTGGAATCATCTTCCGGAAGTACATGGCGTCATAGCAGCCCACAATGGAGGCAACCTGCAGGTCCAGTAGCCAGGCCTCAGTCTCGGCAGGGTTCACTGCCCAGGTGGTGCCCAGCTCCAGCACCATGGGCTCCCCGGGGGGCAGGTCTGCTCTGTGAAACTGCTGCCGGGAAGGAGAGGAGCTGGGCCAGTGAGAGCAGGAAGGAAGGTCCCCAAGTCTCCAGGGAAGGCCCTGGGTCCAGTCAGCATCCTCGGGGCCCAGGCCCAGGGGCACTGCCTGGTGAGGCTCCAATTCAGTGGGCACAGAGTGATGGTCCAGGCCTGTTTCTTCTGACCCCTCTGGGCCTGATGCCAGGGTCCCCTGCCCCAAGGCCTGAGAGCCCCCCTGCACAGGCTGCCCTGGGCCCTGCTCCCAGCTTGGCCCCGTCCCTGGGGACCCCTCCTGCTCGGCCCCTGCCTCAGAGTGCTCCATCAGCTCAGGGTCCCAGTCTTCATCCTCCCAGTCTTCCGACTCCAGCGACTCCTTAAGGTCCAGAAAGGCAGTCTTGAAGCAAGCGAAGCACAGCCTCAGCGGGTGTCCGTGTTGGAGCTGATACAGCCAGGAGGCGTAGAGGTAGGACAGGCCGTCCCCCATGTATCGCACGCTGACTGGGGGGCACATGGCCGGCCGCCTCCTACTAGCGGGGTGGACGGCAAGAGCGGGGCTTGCTGGGGCTTGCAGGTGGCCTGCCCACAGGGGCTGGGGGACAGCGAGATGCTGGGGGCAGGGTGGAAAGGGATGAGGAGCAGGGGGGAAAAGCGGAGGAGAAAAGGAGGAAGAGGAGAAAGGGGCTTTTTGTCCAGGGATTTGGGGCGGAGATGGATGTACTGGGTCCAGCTCAATGGGGACCTGCCAAAGTCTGGAAGTCTGAACTTCTGGAAATTTCTTCAGCTTCTGCTATTGCTCTAGTCTCTGGGAGCTGCAAAGGCAAAGGGAGCGAGGTTAGGTGCCCCCAGCAGGCGGGGGGGAGCGGGTCGTGCTGGCTCAGCAGGGTGAGGGGCGTGGGGTTCAGACGCCCCGTGAGGGTCCTGCTCAGCTTGAACTGCGCTAGGGCTGGGGGTCCCTCACCCGCGTCCCCCACCAGCCTGCCCCGGGCTCGTCAGCCCAACCCCCACCTCAGGGACCCAGCACCCCGTCAGCCTGGTCTGACAGACCGCGAGGGAGCCCGACAGAACCTGCTGGAACCGGACAGACCCTGAGGGAAACTCGTCCCAGGACCCCCCACCCCAACAGCTGGACCGTGGTGCCAGGAGGTCCACTGTGGCGCTTTGGCCTCCCAACCCGTCACCCAGCACCAGGCCGGGTCCCGAGACCCCCTCCCTGGGAGACCCTCACCCACACTAGCACCTCTGCTCCCTCGGGCACCGGGGAAAGGAGGGGGAGCTCCAGCCGCCTGGGCATATATAGGGCCGTTTCCCATGGTGCTCTGGGCTCATCTGCATATCTCCCATGAGCCCCAGTTTCCAGGAAAAGAAAGTGCTGAGTCACCGACTGCCCCAAGTGGGGCCACGTGCAGCCCAGGGGGCCTGAGCCCTGGGAAGTCTGCTCCCTGGGGGCTGGGGAGGCTCCTGCGCTCCGCCACAGGCTGCGCCTGGAGTCCGTGCAGGGAGCGTCCGTCCCGGGGTGCTGTCTCTTCGCGGAACCCGGGGCTGGGTCCTATCCTGCGTGTGTAAACCGTGGGTTCCTTCTCTGCTGTCGCTTTGTTGAAGTTCTTTATGGATTTCGGAAACTGATCACTTCTCAATTAATTACACCTTAAACACATTTCTCCTGCAGACTCCCTACCCCAATGGGCTTAGCCTTCCCAAGTATCAATATCCGGCAGCAGACTGGTTATTTGTTACAATCTGTGCCCACGTTGACACATTATTAGCTCCCGGGTCTGCAGTTTGTATTCAGGCTCTCTGGGGTTGCACGTTCTGTGGGTTTGCACAGCTGTATAACGATGTGGAGCCACCATTCCAGTACCACAGAGTCCTTTCTCTGCCCTAAAAGTCCTGTGTCCACCTCCTCCTCCCTCCCTCCCCCTCAACCCCAGTCAACCCCTGACCTTTGTCTCCAGTAGGTCGCCTTTTCTAGAATGTCACATGGCTGGACTCACAATTATGCAGCCTTTTCAGCTGCTTCTACTTAGTAATATGCATTGAAGTCTCCTCCATGTCTTTTTCATGACTTGTAGTTCATTTCGTTTTAGGGAGGAATAATATTGCTTTGACTGAATGTAACAGTGTATTTATCTACTCACCTACTGAAGGACATCTTGGTTGCTCCCACGTTTGGGCAATTATGAGTGAAGCTGCTGTACACGTCTGCGTGCAGGTTTTTGTGCACATAAATTTTCAGCTGATTTGGGTAAATACCAAGGAGCACAATTGCTGGACTGTGTATGTTTAGTTTTGTAAGAAATTGCCAAACTATCCTCCAAACCGGCTGCACCATTTCGAGTTATCATCGGTGATGAATGAGAGCTCCTGTTACTCCACATCCTCACCAGCATTTGGTATTGTTAGTGTTTTGGATTTTGGCCATACTAAGAGATATACAGTGGTATCTCATCGTTTTAATTTGCATTTCCTTAATGATATATGATGTTGTGTTATTCTGTCAGGGCTGCTATAACCAAAATACCATAAACTGGATTGCCTATAAACAACAGAGTTATTTCTCACAGTTTTAGAGTCTGGGAAGTCCAAGATCAAGGTGCTGGCAGATGCAGTGTCCATTTAGGGCCTGCTTCCTAGACAGCTATCTTTTCTCTGTGTCCTCAGGTGGCTGAAGGGGTCTCTCTCAGGCCTCTTTTATAAGGGCACTAATCCCGTTTATGAGGGCATAGTCCTCACAACCTAATCCCCTCTCAAAGGCCCTACCTCCTAATACTATCATCACCTTATGGGTCAGACTTTCAACATATGACCTGGGCCAGAGGCGGGGCACAAACATTGAGGCCATAGCTGATGTTAGCCTCATTTCCTTAGCCTTCTGTGTATCTTTGGTGAGGTGTTTTGGGTTTTCTCATCGTTTAGTTTTAAGAATTCTTTGTATATTTTCAATAACCGTCCCTTATCAGATACATCTTTTGTAAATATAATATTTTCCCCAGTCTGCGCCTTGTCTTTTCATTCTCTTAACAGTGTCCCAGAGCAGAAATTTTAAATTTATTGAAATGCAGCCTATAATTACTTCCTCCATGAATCGTGCCTTTGGTGTTCCATCTAGAAAGTCATCACCATACTAAAGTTCATCTAGATTTTCTCCTGTTTTTTTTATAAGAACTTTATAGTTTTGTGGGGTTTTTTGTTTGTTTTTTTTTTTGAGACAGAGTCTTGCTCTGTCACCCCGGCTAGAGTGCCGTGGCGTCAGCCTAGCTCACAGCAACCTCAAACTCCTGGGTACAAGCGATCCTTCTGCCTCAGTCTCCCGAGTAGCTGGGACTACAGGCGTGTGCCACGATGTCCAGCTAATTTTTTTCTATATATATTTTTAGCTGTCCAAATCATTTCTTTCTATTTTTAGTAGAGACGGGGGTCTCACTCTTGCTCAGGCTGGTCTCGAACTCTTGACCTCGACTGATCCGCCCGCCTCGGCCTCCCAGAGTGCTAGGATTACAGGTGTGAGCCACCACAGCCGGCCTAGTTTTGTGTTTTACATTTAGGCCTCTGATACATTTTATGTTAATTTTTTGCCAAGACTCTGTGACCAGATTCATTCTGTGTGTGCGGATGCCCAGTAGTTGCTCCAGCAGCATTTGTTGACAAGACTGTCTTTTCTCCTTGGCGTTTGTTGCCTTTGTGGCTTTGACAAGGATTGGCCGGCTGTGTTTATGTGGGTAAACCCTTGTTCAGAGTCTTATGATCAAATGTGCCAATCTCTTCTTTCAAAGAAACTTTTTTGTTCTTTTGCTGTCCCATCCGAGTACCTTAAGGCCATAATATTAATTTCCTATATATTCTACTCATTCTTTAGTATTTTTATTTCCCTCTTGTATTAGCCTACTCGGCTGCCATAACCAGGTCCCCCACACCAAGTGACTTAAACAACAGAAATTTACTTTCTCACAGCTGTGGAGGCTGGGGTCTGAGATCAGGGTGCCGCAGGGTCAGGTCCTGACGGGCCTCCTCCCGGCTTGCCCTGCTCGCTGTGCCCTCAGGTGGCAGCCAGGGGCGGGGAACATCTCACTCTCCATCTCTCCCTCGGGTCACCGTCCCATTGGATCAGAGCCCCACTCCATGAGCTTGTTTAACCGCAGATACCTCCTCCTGCAGACCCTGGCTTTAGGGTCATATTGAGAGTTAGAGCCTCAACACAGGAATTCTGGAAGAACGTAATTCAGTGTGTAGCACTTCTCTTTGCATTTTGAAAAATTTAAAAGGAAGTTGCTTTTGTTAATATAATACAAGAATGTAGGTGGACAGTTTTTGAAATAATTTGCCAAATTCATCCGGTCACTCAGACTTTGGGCTGAACTTCCCTCTGTGCATCCAAGTGCGCCTGCGCCGTCTCTGCCGGCATGTCTAGGATCATCTCTGCGTGCACAAGTCTGGTTTGGGCTCCTGGTCAGCGGCTGGCCTGGACTGGGCAGCGAGGGCAGGAGGAAGACGCCACCTGCCTCTGGAGTTAGATGGCGGCGAAGGTCCTCTGATCAGTGGCTCACAAATTTTTGCTGCACATTAACATTGTCTTGGGAGGCCGGGCGCGGTGGCTCACTCCTGTAATCCTAGCACTCTGGGAAGCCGAGGCGGGAGGATCGGTCTTGGTCAGGAGTTCGAAACCAGCCTGAGCAAGAGCGAGACCCCATCACTACTAAAAAACAATAGAAAGAAATTATCTGGCCAACTAAAAATATATATAGAAAAAATTATGCAGGCATGGTGGCACATGCCTATAGTCCCAGCTACTCAGGAGGCTGAGGCAGGAGGATCCCTCGAGCTCAGGAGTTTGAGGTTGCCGTGAGCTAGGCTGACGCCACGGCACTCTAGCCTGGGTAACAGAGCAAGACTCTGTCTCCAAAAATAAAATAAAATAAAATAGTCTTGGGAGCTTTAAAAGTCCCAATGGCATGTCACACCGTGTGGCAGACACACCTAAGGTGACCCCAGTGAGTCACACCATCCCCGTGATTGGGGCCAGAAAGGTGACTTGCTTCTCATCGATAGAAGAGGCCAGGGTGACGGATGTCACCCCTCGATGATGTTGTTTTATACACACAGTGTTGCGTATATTACATGGACTTTATGTTCCCTGTTACAGAGTATATTTTACATACATGTATACACTGTTACATAGCTTTATGCATATATACATCATACATGCATGTGTGAGAGCACACACACACACACACACACCCCTGCACATATCCGTGCTCTGAGCTCACTCCCTCGTGCTCTCTCCTGCTGGCCTGGGAGCAGGAAACAGCCATCTGTGAGCTGGGGCTGGGCAGCCTTGTGGCAGGGAACTGCGGTGGCCTTTGGGACCTGAAGGTGCATCCAGCCGACAGCCAGTAGGAAGCCGGGGCCCTCAGTCCTACAGCCACAGGAGAAGAATTCTGCACCTGAGAGCACAGCCTGGTTGACACCTGGGCTGTAGCGAGGTCTGATCTGGGCCACAGCCCAACAATAACCCACGAATACTGGGAAAGAATAAATGTGTTTTGTTTTAGGCCACTAAGTTTTGGTAATTTGTTATACAAGAATCGAAAACTAATATCCGCCCATATCAGTTATATCAGAATTCTGCAGTGGGATCCAGGCATCAGTGTAGTTTTAAACTGTCCAAATGTGTCTGATACGCTGCAGTTTGAGAACCAGTGCCAAGACCACCGGGTGAGGTTGGAAGTTTTAGCAGCTTGTGGGCCCCTCGATCCCCTTCCTCCTCCCAGCCAAGCTGGACTTAGAGGAACCCAGTGCCCGAGCCTCCCAATCGCACCACGCCTGCACACAGACCCGTGCTGCGACCCGCCCCAAGCCGGAAAGCATGTCTAATTGATTTGATGTTTGAACCAGGGAAAAGATGTTCTGCTCCTTGTTCCTAACCCACTTATAACAAAACAAAAAGAAACAAAAACCAGATAGTCTTTTAACACACAGAGACTCATAACTTCGTTGGCTTCAGTTTTCAAAGACACCAGCTTGAGAAACTAAATCTTCTGCTGAAACAGTTTGAAAATCCACTTTTGACAAGAAACAGACAGACAGTGGCTCCTGTCCCACGGCCCCCACACCGCCAGGCTGGGCCCTGGAGGTGGAGCCTCGCGGTCCACACGGAAAGGTGTCCGGGTCTCAGCTCTGCTTCCACACGCCTCACTAACACGGGGAAAGAGACCAGAATCCAGATCATTCATAAAATGTTTCAATATTATTTCCCATTTCCTGGATTACCTTTCTACTGTGGGTGGAGTTTCTTTTGTCCTGCACAGGTTTCCGTGTGTGTGCGGTGGAGCAGAGTGTCCATGTTTCCCTTCGACATCTGATTTTTGGTGTATTTTAAAAGAGAACCTACATTCTTCAAACCCACAACATTATCTTCTTGTATTTTCCCTTTTTAAACTTTATTTCTGCGGTTTCTCAACTTAATTTTTAAAAATTTGCTTGGAATTTGCTTTTGTGAATGTTATATAAGAATGTGTGTCTTTTTCTCAGTCATCTTTCTTGCAAAGTCCATTTGAATGTCCCTTGCAGGTGGGTGCATTCGGCTCTGCCCAGCCATCTCCCGGGAGCATCCAGTGAGCCTCGCAGCGGGGTCGGGGTCCTGATCTGAGCCCCTGCTGGGGTGGTGCACGCGCCCTGAGGAACGTAGATTCGCACGGCGCAGTTTGGCCTCTCGTATTAGAGGGCACCGACGCTTCTTAGAGGATCTGGTCTGGTTAAAAGTTCGGTCAGAGTAGAGCTTCGTGAACAGAAGCGAACACACGCACGCTGGTCCTGCCGTAGCCGCAGCCTCGGTGATTCCAAGGGCCCCCATCCCACCCTCGCTGTCACCAGGCGGTTGCCACGTGGGATATGCAGCTTGGGCTCCTTTCATGATTGAAACCAGGAGGTCTGTCGGAAACCACCTTACAAAAACAGATAATGAATTACAGTGTAGAAATATGTGATTTCCGTGGCCTTTGGATTCAAAGCAACCAGAAAAAGTTATAAAGCTTGTCCTTAAGTATTTAAAGTTTAAATATTTAAAAAAAAACTCAGCGGCAGCTCCTCCCATCTCCTTGTCATCCCCTGACATCGGCCACTCACGCCCTCTGCCCACCCGCCCGCCTTCTGCTCAGCTTGGGCAGGGGCTGCTTGCAGGACGAGGGATCCCACTGGGCTGCTTCCCTGGAGGGCCTCGAGATTTGGGAGGAGCCCAAGTGTCCCCTCCCCAGGCAAGCCCTTCCAGAGGAGCACCCAGCACCCCACCCCTCACTCCTGCATCTCTGTCTTCTCATTCCTGGAGGCCCCAGTGACGCAGGACTGGCCGGGCGGATCCCTGCCCTCCTCTGGGGGTTTCCAGTCCTGGCTCTGACCATCCCAGCCCAGGGTCCTCCAGCCCTGGCTTGGCGGTGGGAGTAGTGATTTAGGGGGTGGGTGCAATTGGGATTTTCAATTAATTCTCATTTGCTGCACCTTCTTGTAGCTTTTAATAATTTTCTGCAGTGTTCAAGTGTCATATTTATGTTTGTCTGTGATCTGGCAGCCTGGGGAGCTCTTTGCAGGGAGCTTTCCTGGTTTTTTTTTAATGCTTTATCAAGGTATAGTTCACACAAAGTAACTGCACATATTTAAGGTCTATAATTTTAATAGTTTCAACACATGTACAGACCCAGGACATTGTCTCGCCAACCAGACGTCCCAAGTGGGTGTCCCCGTCCTCCCCTGTGCAACCTCCCCTCCATCTGCCCACATCCAAGCGCCACCCGCCTGCCTCTGTCACCATAGATTAACTGGCGTTTTCTAGGGTTCTCTATAAATGGAATCAAACGCTAGGTGCTTTCTGGGGCAGGGGGCTCTGGCTTCTTTTACTCAGCATCAGTATTTTGAGATATTATGTAAATCAACAGCTCATTGTCTAAATTGCTAAGTATTGCTGTGGATATGCCCACTGTTTACCCATTCTCCTAGTGATGTTCCAGTTTGGGGCTATAATAAACAAAGCTTCTATGAACATTCACGGACAAGTGCTGGTGTGGATGAACGTTTTCATTTCTCCTGGGTAAATATTTACGAGTGGAATGGCTGAGTGCTATGGTAAGCGTAAGTTTAACTTTTAAGAAACTGCAAAACTGTTTTCCAAAGTTGTTCTACCATTTTACATCACAACCAGCAGTCTGGGGACTTCCAGTTACTCCACGTCCTTGGAGAAAATCTACACTGGTGTCCTAGGGCTGCCGTGGGAGGTGCTTCTGCCGACTTTCAGGGATCCACGTGGTTGAGGCATTACCTGCCAGGCACCACCTCTTCTCCTGAAAACCCACAAGCTCAGCGGACCCAGGCCTGTCACCCTCTGCGCAGTGGCCCGGAGGGCGGGGTCAGCCGCCTTGGGGTGGATTAGAAAGCCCAGGGGCGGGAGGCTTTCCATCACCTGCAGGGACACAATGCACCCCCCACGGACCCCTCCCAGGGCCAGAGACGCTAATGAATAATAGTGAGTTTGTACTGAGCATTTACTGTGTGCTGGGCATGGGGCTGTACAGTTATTATATTACAAAGTGGGCTGGGGCTTCTAGAAAACTTAAAATTCCATCGGCGGCATTTTGTCTCTGTTGGGTGCTGGTGCCCTGGACAAAAGTCTTCTCTCCATATTGATCCGAGGCTCTCCGCTCCCTCGTCCACACTGGCACTAAAACACACATCTTTCTTTCTTTTTTTTTTTTTTTTGAGACAGAGTTTTGCTCTGTTGCCCGGGCTAGAGTGCCGTGGCGTCAGCCTAGCTCACAGCAACCTCAAACTCCTGGGTTTAACCAATCCTACTGCCTCAGCCTTCCGAGTAGCTGGGACTACAGGCATGCACCACCATGCCCGGCTAATTTTTTCTGCATATATTTTTAGTTGGTCAGATAATTCCTTTCTATTTTTAGTAGAGACGGGGGTCTCGCTCTTGCTCAGGCTGGTCTCGAACTCCTGACCTCGAGCGATCCACCCGCCTCGGCCTCCCAGAGTGCTAGGATTACAGGCGTGAGCCACCGCGCCCGGCCAAGGCACACATCTTTCTAAACACAATCTGACCTGCCTTGTCCGCACGCATGGCCCTGGGTGCTACCTCCTTGGGAGAGCTCGGGCGCCACATGGGCTCATGTGGCTGCCCACCCGCCGCCTGGCCTGGCCTGCTTACCCCACGACACGCAAGCACCAGGAGCTCTTGGGCCCTCAGGCCACCTGGGCCGGGCTGCACGGGCTGTTCTGACCCTTCTCCTCCGGCCCTCCTGGTGAATCCACTTCCAACCTCCCAGAGCCAGCGAGTGGCACCTGCTGGCGTTGTTCTGTTCAGTGCTCACACCTTCATGGCTCCTGTATCAGCTGCATAATTTACTTGTTTCTCCGTCTCCCTCCCGGCCTGAGCTTGCAGAGCAGGCGACTAAGTCGGAGGCGTCCATACTGGACGCAGAGAAGAGCTTAGAGCACAGCGGCTAAAGGAAGGAAACAAGCCCACGTGGGGAGACATCTCTGCTTCCTCCTCAACACCCAGGGTGGCTGGGCCTCTGCTTCCCTGGGACGTTCCCCTGCCTCTGCTTTGGCAGATACAGGGTGCACGGGCCTGGGGACTGTGCCCCCACAGACAGGACTGCAGAGCTGGCATCGACCCCAGCCCCACTCGCACCCGGGCCCGAGTCAGTCTGCAGAGCCACCGCTGCATGGCTTCCTTTTCCGCTGACCGTCCCTCGGGTCAGTGAGAACGGGTGCCTGCTGCACCGAGCACGGAACACTCCGCAAGGGCCGAGAGGCGCGTGCCGCTGCCTCTAGAGTTTAGGGCTCAAAGGGGAAGGCCGGCACGGTACCCACAACAGGGGCCTGGCTGTGGTCCTTGGGGCAGCTGTCCCAGGGCTGGGGGCTGCCAGGTTCCGAGAGGCCGGCGAGGTATGGGGGCTTGTTTTCTCAGGGTTGTGGGAACAGGGGCATGGGCTTCCCTACGTCCCTGTGCTCTCAGAGAGCTCAGGGGGTACGGGGAGGAGCTATATGAACTTACAGGGCTGGGGGGCAGCCTCAGGCCCCTGGGTGTAGGTGCACGAACAAACCACGCTGGGGGGGGAGCCCGGCACGGGGTGGGGGAAGAGAGTAAAGAGGCCTCAGGCCGACGGGGAGATGCATTGAACATCATCCCAGCCAGCTCCTAGGAGGGCAGCTCAAGATGTTGGTATTTGAGACTAAGTTTAAAATCGCAAAGCAGGGCGTCCACTTCAGATTGACACGGGGCAGTGGAAAATGGGAACAGCACCAGCGCCCAGAGCAGGATTGTCATGATGTGCCACACTGGGGAATAGCGCCACCCCCAGAAAACACTTCACGCGATCATCCTCTGTCAAGTGAAACTAGGAGCAAGTTACCAGGCTGTGTACACAGCATTGCTTTGCTTTCGTGTTAAAAACGTGTATGACTGTGTGCACATGTGTTGAGTGTGACGTGTGCACACATGTTGGGTGTTGCATATCCTTGTGTCTGCCCGTGTGCACACATAGTGGGTGTCGAATATCTGTGTGTGTGCCCATGTGCACATGGAGAATTATTTGTCCTTGTCTTCATGCCTTTTTATTCCTTCTGGAAACACAACTCTAATTTTATGGAACAAGTCAGTAAAAAAGTAGCATTTATCATATGGAAAATCCGTGAACAGGCAACTTCTCAGACACATCTGTTCTCCGTATCTGTGGGTGCGTCATCTCCTGGCCATTGCCACGTGGCTCTCTCCACAGAAGCAGAGGCCTCTTGTTGCACCAACAGGCTGCGTTTCTGCGAAAAGCTCTCTGCAGTGAATTGATGCAAGAAAGATATGAAAATCCTCATCTCCTCCCTCATTGCCTGTGAGGAGGAAAAGCCAACACAGACGCAATCGCATCTGCTCCTGAAATGCTTTGTGCAGATGCTGGGCTGAGCTTTGGGCTGAGCTTTGCTTTGTAATGTAAGAGCCACAGCATAAATGTTTACCTAAGGTCTAAGTCCTCGGACTCTATTAGAATGTTCCATAATCCTTTCCTGGTCTTGATTATTACAAGTTTTCAGGAAGGTTCTATCTGGTGAGTCACCTGATTATTTAAACACACTTTTCTTTCTTATTAGGGCTTGATTCCAGCCCGGTTACCTGCCAACAGAACCAAGCCCATGTGGCTGAGAAGGCTTTGAGGGCCGGGTGGTTTTTCCAGGCATGACTGATCGTGCTGAGGTCAGACCCCGACTGCTGAGAGACCTGTGGCGGGAAGGCGCCAGCCCCAGAGGCTCGACCTCGTCCAGGGGAGGCAGCCAGCCAGTAGCCTTGGCGGCCACCCCAAGGGCGCAGGTCAGGAAGCCAAGGGAGAAGCAGGAATGTCTTCTTGGAGCCGCTCCACTCCACAGGCATCTCTGGAATGTTCTCTGAGCCTTGGAGCCACTTGAGGCCCTGTAGACGAGACAGAGACAAAGCCGTGTGGGCTCAGGACTTCCAGGCACATGCAGCCCCGGCTCAGGACTCACCTGGCTGCAACCAAGGTATCGGCCGGGTCACGCTCTCAGGTGGCAGAATTCATTTCCAGTAAGAGCCCAGGCTTCCTACTGGCTGGCAGCTGGATGCACCTTCAGGTCCCAAAGGCCACCCCAGTTCCCTGCCACAGGGCTGCCCAGCCCCAGCTCACAGGTGGCTGTTTCCTGCTCCCAGGCCAGCAGGAGAGAGCACGAGGGAGTGAGCTCAGAGCACGGATATGTGCAGGGGTGTGTGTGTGTGTGTGTGTGTGCTCTCACACATGCATGTATGATGTATATATGCATAAAGCTATGTAACAGTGTATACATGTATGTAAAATATACTCTGTAACAGGGAACATAAAGTCCATGTAATATACGCAACACTGTGTGTATAAAACAACATCATCGAGGGGTGACATCCGTCACCCTGGCCTCTTCTATCGATGAGAAGCAAGTCACCTTTCTGGCCCCAATCACGGGGATGGTGTGACTCACTGGGGTCACCTTAGGTGTGTCTGCTACACGGTGTGACATGCCATTGGGACTTTTAAAGCTCCCAAGACTATTTTATTTTATTTATTTATTTATTTTTGGAGACAGAGTCTTGCTCTGTTACCCGGGCTAGAGTGCCGTGGCGTCAGCCTAGCTCACAGCAACCTCAAACTCCTGAGCTCGAGCGATCCTCCTGCCTTAGCCTCCTGAGTAGCTGGGACTACAGGCATGTGCCACCATGCCTGGCTAATTTTTTCTATATATATATATTTTTTTCTATATATATTTCTATCTATATATATTTTTCTACATATATTCTGTATATAATTTTTTCTATATATATATATCTAGTTGGCCAGATAATTTCTTTCTATTGTTTTTTAGTAGAGACGGGGTCTCGCTCTTGCTCAGGCTGGTTTCGAACTCCTGACCAAGACCGATCCTCCCGCCTCGGCTTCCCAGAGTGCTAGGATCACAGGAGTGAGCCACCGCGCCCGGCCTCCCAAGACAATGTTAATGTGCAGCAAAAATTTGTGAGCCACTGATCAGAGGACCTTTGCCGCCATCTAACTCCAGAGGCAGGTGGCGTCTTCCTCCTGCCCTCGCTGCCCGGTCCAGGCCAGCCGCTGACCAGGAGCCCAAACCAGACTTGTGCACGCAGAGATGATCCTAGACATGCCGGCAGAGACGGCGCAGGCGCACTTGGATGCACAGAGGGAAGTTCAGCCCAAAGTCTGAGTGACCGGATGAATTTGGCAAATTATTTCAAAAACTGTCCACCTACATTCTTGTATTATATTAACAAAAGCAACTTCCTTTTAAATTTTTCAAAATGCAAAGAGAAGTGCTACACACTGAATTACGTTCTTCCAGAATTCCTGTGTTGAGGCTCTAACTCTCAATATGACCCTAAAGCCAGGGTCTGCAGGAGGAGGTATCTGCGGTTAAACAAGCTCATGGAGTGGGGCTCTGATCCAATGGGACGGTGACCCGAGGGAGAGATGGAGAGTGAGATGTTCCCCGCCCCTGGCTGCCACCTGAGGGCACAGCGAGCAGGGCAAGCCGGGAGGAGGCCCGTCAGGACCTGACCCTGCGGCACCCTGATCTCAGACCCCAGCCTCCACAGCTGTGAGAAAGTAAATTTCTGTTGTTTAAGTCACTTGGTGTGGGGGACCTGGTTATGGCAGCCGAGTAGGCTAATACAAGAGGGAAATAAAAATACTAAAGAATGAGTAGAATATATAGGAAATTAATATTATGGCCTTAAGGTACTCGGATGGGACAGCAAAAGAACAAAAAAGTTTCTTTGAAAGAAGAGATTGGCACATTTGATCATAAGACTCTGAACAAGGGTTTACCCACATAAACACAGCCGGCCAATCCTTGTCAAAGCCACAAAGGCAACAAACGCCAAGGAGAAAAGACAGTCTTGTCAACAAATGCTGCTGGAGCAACTACTGGGCATCCGCACACACAGAATGAATCTGGTCACAGAGTCTTGACAAAAAATTAACATAAAATGTATCAGAGGCCTAAATGTAAAACACAAAACTAGGCCGGCTGTGGTGGCTCACACCTGTAATCCTAGCACTCTGGGAGGCCGAGGCGGGCGGATCAGTCGAGGTCAAGAGTTCGAGACCAGCCTGAGCAAGAGTGAGACCCCCGTCTCTACTAAAAATAGAAAGAAATGATTTGGACAGCTAAAAATATATATAGAAAAAAATTAGCTGGACATCGTGGCACACGCCTGTAGTCCCAGCTACTCGGGAGACTGAGGCAGAAGGATCGCTTGTACCCAGGAGTTTGAGGTTGCTGTGAGCTAGGCTGACGCCACGGCACTCTAGCCGGGGTGACAGAGCAAGACTCTGTCTCAAAAAAAAAAACAAACAAAAAACCCCACAAAACTATAAAGTTCTTATAAAAAAAACAGGAGAAAATCTAGATGAACTTTAGTATGGTGATGACTTTCTAGATGGAACACCAAAGGCACGATTCATGGAGGAAGTAATTATAGGCTGCATTTCAATAAATTTAAAATTTCTGCTCTGGGACACTGTTAAGAGAATGAAAAGACAAGGCGCAGACTGGGGAAAATATTATATTTACAAAAGATGTATCTGATAAGGGACGGTTATTGAAAATATACAAAGAATTCTTAAAACTAAACGATGAGAAAACCCAAAACACCTCACCAAAGATACACAGAAGGCTAAGGAAATGAGGCTAACATCAGCTATGGCCTCAATGTTTGTGCCCCGCCTCTGGCCCAGGTCATATGTTGAAAGTCTGACCCATAAGGTGATGATAGTATTAGGAGGTAGGGCCTTTGAGAGGGGATTAGGTTGTGAGGACTATGCCCTCATAAACGGGATTAGTGCCCTTATAAAAGAGGCCTGAGAGAGACCCCTTCAGCCACCTGAGGACACAGAGAAAAGATAGCTGTCTAGGAAGCAGGCCCTAAATGGACACTGCATCTGCCAGCACCTTGATCTTGGACTTCCCAGACTCTAAAACTGTGAGAAATAACTCTGTTGTTTATAGGCAATCCAGTTTATGGTATTTTGGTTATAGCAGCCCTGACAGAATAACACAACATCATATATCATTAAGGAAATGCAAATTAAAACGATGAGATACCACTGTATATCTCTTAGTATGGCCAAAATCCAAAACACTAACAATACCAAATGCTGGTGAGGATGTGGAGTAACAGGAGCTCTCATTCATCACCGATGATAACTCGAAATGGTGCAGCCGGTTTGGAGGATAGTTTGGCAATTTCTTACAAAACTAAACATACACAGTCCAGCAATTGTGCTCCTTGGTATTTACCCAAATCAGCTGAAAATTTATGTGCACAAAAACCTGCACGCAGACGTGTACAGCAGCTTCACTCATAATTGCCCAAACGTGGGAGCAACCAAGATGTCCTTCAGTAGGTGAGTAGATAAATACACTGTTACATTCAGTCAAAGCAATATTATTCCTCCCTAAAACGAAATGAACTACAAGTCATGAAAAGACATGGAGGAGACTTCAATGCATATTACTAAGTAGAAGCAGCTGAAAAGGCTGCATAATTGTGAGTCCAGCCATGTGACATTCTAGAAAAGGCGACCTACTGGAGACAAAGGTCAGGGGTTGACTGGGGTTGAGGGGGAGGGAGGGAGGAGGAGGTGGACACAGGACTTTTAGGGCAGAGAAAGGACTCTGTGGTACTGGAATGGTGGCTCCACATCGTTATACAGCTGTGCAAACCCACAGAACGTGCAACCCCAGAGAGCCTGAATACAAACTGCAGACCCGGGAGCTAATAATGTGTCAACGTGGGCACAGATTGTAACAAATAACCAGTCTGCTGCCGGATATTGATACTTGGGAAGGCTAAGCCCATTGGGGTAGGGAGTCTGCAGGAGAAATGTGTTTAAGGTGTAATTAATTGAGAAGTGATCAGTTTCCGAAATCCATAAAGAACTTCAACAAAGCGACAGCAGAGAAGGAACCCACGGTTTACACACGCAGGATAGGACCCAGCCCCGGGTTCCGCGAAGAGACAGCACCCCGGGACGGACGCTCCCTGCACGGACTCCAGGCGCAGCCTGTGGCGGAGCGCAGGAGCCTCCCCAGCCCCCAGGGAGCAGACTTCCCAGGGCTCAGGCCCCCTGGGCTGCACGTGGCCCCACTTGGGGCAGTCGGTGACTCAGCACTTTCTTTTCCTGGAAACTGGGGCTCATGGGAGATATGCAGATGAGCCCAGAGCACCATGGGAAACGGCCCTATATATGCCCAGGCGGCTGGAGCTCCCCCTCCTTTCCCCGGTGCCCGAGGGAGCAGAGGTGCTAGTGTGGGTGAGGGTCTCCCAGGGAGGGGGTCTCGGGACCCGGCCTGGTGCTGGGTGACGGGTTGGGAGGCCAAAGCGCCACAGTGGACCTCCTGGCACCACGGTCCAGCTGTTGGGGTGGGGGGTCCTGGGACGAGTTTCCCTCAGGGTCTGTCCGGTTCCAGCAGGTTCTGTCGGGCTCCCTCGCGGTCTGTCAGACCAGGCTGACGGGGTGCTGGGTCCCTGAGGTGGGGGTTGGGCTGACGAGCCCGGGGCAGGCTGGTGGGGGACGCGGGTGAGGGACCCCCAGCCCTAGCGCAGTTCAAGCTGAGCAGGACCCTCACGGGGCGTCTGAACCCCACGCCCCTCACCCTGCTGAGCCAGCACGACCCGCTCCCCCCCGCCTGCTGGGGGCACCTAACCTCGCTCCCTTTGCCTTTGCAGCTCCCAGAGACTAGAGCAATAGCAGAAGCTGAAGAAATTTCCAGAAGTTCAGACTTCCAGACTTTGGCAGGTCCCCATTGAGCTGGACCCAGTACATCCATCTCCGCCCCAAATCCCTGGACAAAAAGCCCCTTTCTCCTCTTCCTCCTTTTCTCCTCCGCTTTTCCCCCCTGCTCCTCATCCCTTTCCACCCTGCCCCCAGCATCTCGCTGTCCCCCAGCCCCTGTGGGCAGGCCACCTGCAAGCCCCAGCAAGCCCCGCTCTTGCCGTCCACCCCGCTAGTAGGAGGCGGCCGGCCATGTGCCCCCCAGTCAGCGTGCGATACATGGGGGACGGCCTGTCCTACCTCTACGCCTCCTGGCTGTATCAGCTCCAACACGGACACCCGCTGAGGCTGTGCTTCGCTTGCTTCAAGACTGCCTTTCTGGACCTTAAGGAGTCGCTGGAGTCGGAAGACTGGGAGGATGAAGACTGGGACCCTGAGCTGATGGAGCACTCTGAGGCAGGGGCCGAGCAGGAGGGGTCCCCAGGGACGGGGCCAAGCTGGGAGCAGGGCCCAGGGACCCTGGCATCAGGCCCAGAGGGGTCAGAAGAGACAGTCCTGGACCATCACTCTGTGCCCACTGAATTGGAGCCTCACCAGGCAGTGTCCCTGGGCCTGGGCCCCGAGGATGCGGACTGGACCCAGGGCCTTCCCTGGAGACTTGGGGACCTTCCTTCCTGCTCTCACTGGCCCAGCTCCTCTCCTTCCCGGCAGCGGTTTCACAGAGCAGACCTGCCCCCCGGGGAGCCCATGGTGTTGGAGCTGGGCACCACCTGGGCAGTGAACCCTGCCGAGACTGAGGCCTGGCTACTGGACCTGCAGGTTGCCTCCATTGTGGGCTGCTATGACGCCATGTACTTCCGGAAGATGACTCCAGCCCGGGCCCTGAGGACCTCGGAACAGCACTGGAAAGTGTTGCTGCAGCCTGAGGAGGTGTGGGTGGTGAGACTGCAAGATGCACCCCAGGAGCAGGACCTGCACCGGTGGAAGCTGAGCATTCTGGAAATCTCTGGACACGATGTGCAGCTGGTTCCCGCAGACACAGCCCTGCTCGCAAGGGGTTTCACCATTGTCTCTTATTCACCCTGGAACAAAAGGGAGACAGAGGAGGGGGACTCAGCCTCTGAGTCTCAGTCCTCCACCCAAGGACAGGATCCCAGCACCATCAAGACCCAGAGCAGGGGACCTGGGGAAAGCCTGGCTGTCATGGGAGCCTCAGCTATGGGGGAGCTGTCCTGTTTCCAGGCCCTCAATCCAGGGCCCCAGAACTGAGGGACTGAGGCTCAACTGGCCACCCTTGTCCTGGCTGCCCCAGGACATTAGATACTGGGAAGGATCAGCAATTCCCCTTCCTCAACAGCTAGGAGAGCAACTGGCAAAGCAATTGGCAACCTTCACTTGGGGAACAATGATGAGCAGACTTTGGGGCTGGGAAATGAGGCCTCCCACAGACTCAGAGGGAACTGTCCCAAGTATTCATAATCTGGGATAAGTTCCTATCAGTTTATTGTCACATAGTTTAGAACATGATGCTGACTCGGAGGGGCTGGCCTGAATGGTGCTGCGCTATGTGTGACTTGGTGGCAGGATGCAGAGCTATGCACCTACCCCACCCTGGACATTGTTTGTGTGACACATACTCCCTGGAACACACCAGAATCTCTGTTGTGGCTGGACATGTCCTTGACTTTGCCTGGAGACTCAGGGCTGCCAAAAGACCCTGTCAGGAGTACTGGGATCCCTGGTACCAAATGTTGGCTATTTATGCAGTTTAACTGTTTAATTCCTGTTGCCTTGTATGTTGTTTTTAATTAAATAAAGTCATAAAAGCTTTGCATCAAGCCCGTGTGCAGAATCATTTCCCAGCAAGTCCCTGTTGATTGGCCTTATCCTTGTCCTCTCAATGTCTCACGTGAGCCACCTTTGCTGGGTTAAATCCCATAGGATAGTGGAAGCAGGAAACAGGACAGTTCTGGTTAGTTTTCTGGCTCACTGTGAGAGATTGTTTCACAGGTGCTTATAACTGTATAAACAAGTATACATATGATTAAATAGGCCCATATTTTGAACAACAATGAGTATGTCATGAAATACAGACTTTAAATATTTGTCCCAGAATTAAAAAAGAAATCTATAGGGCAAACCACTTGGGAAGGATGCTCATATTCATGAAACAGGTGGTGATGGTGAAGAGAGCCCCTAGGAAGAGACCTGAGGAATGAGGGCTCTGCCCCTTTCGGTTCTGGCTGCTGCATGGGCCCCTCCCTTGGTCTCAGGGTGGGAGCACCTCACTGCTGTTACACGTGGGGGGGCGGTTCATGGTCCTTCAGGAAGGGGCTGGGGCCCCTGAACTTGTCTCCTGGGGAGACAGGAGGGAGAGGTGCAGGACAGGGATGCTGGGGGAGAGAGCCCCCATACTCTGTTAACCTGGACACAGGTTTAGGAATGTGGGCACATGAGGCTCTGGTTGTGCTGCTTGCAAGAGAAATCTGGAGCTCCTGGGGTTCTGCCCTCTCTCCAGCGTCAACTTCCACCTTCGCAATCCCCGAAGCGCTCTCCAGGGCTCTGCGTCTAGCCTCTTCACTCAGGACACAGGTTTTGTGGGTCCAGAGCTGGGGCCTCCTCTGAGTAGCCTCACAGGGACCAGGTGGTGTTGGAACCCACCGCCAGCTGGAGACCTGTGCAGGGACCCTAGATCCCTGCTCCACCTCCCTTCTCACCCACTGGGGGACAGGCCATCACTCCCACTTCATGTCTGTGGGTGAGGAAGGGCTTCAAGCTGTTGGAAAAGAAAGGTGCACTGCTCCCCTTGTAGGGTTGCTCTGCCGTGATGAAGGTCCCGAACACTACTTGCCAGGGTGTGCCCCCCCCCGCCCCCCTGAGGCCAACGGTGCAGCCACTGTCTGTTGCCAGGATTCCTGCAAGGGGACAGGAGCCTTGGGAGGACAGGGCAGGGGGGTGTCACGACAGTCCCACTGGATCAAACACGCTCCAGCTGCAAAGTGGTCACTGGCCCCTCTGTGGCCCATGTCAACCCTGCTGCTGCTGGGGTAACAGACGGGGAGACGGAGTGAGAGTCCCCAGAACGGGTGGGTTTCTCTCAGGACAGACTCAGGCTCTCATGACCTCCCTGGGTCAGGGGAAGGAGGCTGGGGCTTGGTGGATGCTCTGTGTCCCCCCTGAGACGTACGTGGTAGCCATTCTGAGTCCAGGAGGATGACCGTGGACTGCTCATTGGCCCTCAGCTTCCAGCTGGGTGAGAGGAAAGCCGGGCACCTCCAGGCCCAGCTCCAACTCCGTGGAGCCAGGTTGGACTGTAGCAGGGGGCTCCTTCCAAGGCCACACCATGCCCAGCAGCCCCTCCTGCAGCTGCAGCCCCTTCTGGGTTCCCAGAACCTTACCCAGCCCTTGTCCCCTCAACTTGGGCAGTGGCAGCCACTTGGCCTTCCCCCAGCCTTGGTGTTTGACCACACTGAACGCTCTAGGGCTCTCCACCAGGAGAGCCATGGGGGAGGGGAGAGGTGGAGCCAGGGCTCTCTCTCCCTGTGGGGCCCTCCAGGCGCTCTGTGTTTCGGTAGATGTTCTGTCCCCTCAACCCTCCAGCCCCATCCTTACCCTCTGCCCTGTCCTGCCTCCCCACCCCCAGCACAATCCCTGCAGTACGTGCTCCTCAAACCTCCTCTTTGGGACGTGCCACCTGGACCCTGACCACACAGGGACGGTGGTTTTCACCTCCAGGAGCTGTGAGAAGAGAGCAGAGTCCCTGGAGGAGACAGTGTGGCCCAGCACCCGTGAGAGGGACCCTGGGGGGGAGAACAGCTGCAGGAAGACAGCAAGGAGGGGTGGCAGGCCCCAGGGAAACTGTGGGGTCACAAGAGGCACTAGGAAGCCCAGCACGCAGGACGTGACCACGCGGGACCTGACTGTGCACCTGCCACAAGCCCTTCCACAGGAGGGGGTGTAGCGCCACCCCCAGAGTCCCCCGGGGTGCTCATCAGGCCCAGACACAGGTGGGGAACTCTGTGTCCAGCTGAGGGTGATGGAGAGCGGGCCCCACACCCACCCGCGAGAGTGCAGGGTGAGGCTGGGGGGCCGCTGCCCCCCAGTGCCATCTCCATGGGTTTGGTCACTGCGCCCGGTGAGTGTGGAGAGGCGGCAGCAGCTCTGAAGACCCTGAAGGGGATCAGCTGGGACAACCAGGGGCCGGGGGAGGTCGCAGGCAGCCACAGCGCTAAACCCCGACCTTAAGGGGTGGTCAGACTCGGCCTCTCCTCCAGACCCACCTCAGTGGGCGACTGTGCCCCCTCCCCCGTCCTCCTTTCTACGAACCTGTCCCGAATTTAGGGGTGTCCAGGACCCGTGGAGGGTGAGCGCTTGGCCAGACTCCACAGGTGCCCCGCGACCTCCGGGCCTCCGTCCAGCGCTCGGGGCTCTTTCTAGGCGCCAAGGCCCTGGCACCGCCCCCTCCCAGAGCGCTGCCCCGCCCCGCCCCCGGCGTCCCCCCACCCCCAGCTCCGGTGTCGCCCCTCGCGCCCCAGGGCCGTCCTCCCCTCCCGCCGGGGGGCGGCGCGGCCCGGGGTTATTAATATCCTGGCGCTGGCGCGGGGCTGGGGCACATTCCCAGCTGGCGGCCAGGCAGGTGGCGGCGGCGTGAGGACAGGGCGCGCGGCGGGCGGGCGGCACCCTTCGCTGTGGGCCCGGGGAGCCGAGGCAGCCGCGGAGCCCCTCACAACCGCTCGGCGCCCCCGGGCACGGGGAGCGCTTGGGAAGGTTCCCGGCGGCCCCGGCCGGGCCCCTTTTAGCGCGGAGTTTGGAGACCGGTGCGTGGCGGCCGCCGCCTGGCCACGGCCCCAGGAGCGAGAGGACGCCAGCAGCGCGGTGGCTGCCCCATCTGACGGCTCAGTGGCCGAGGGGCAGGTGGGCCGTGGCGGGTGGTCAGGGGCGAGCGCTGCGGTGTGCGGGTGCCAGTGCGCGGTGTTGTGTACCGGGTGCCGGGGGTGCCGACCCCTCCCTGCACGGTCCCTGGCGGGCTGGCCTCCCTGGAGCCCTGCATGCGCCCCTGGGCTGGGCGACCCGGCGCATCCACAGCCATGGGGCACTGGGAGGCCGCGAGGGCGCGTGTGCGGGCGCCAGGTCTCCAGACCCAGCGAGCACGCGGCATGCCGGTGCGCCTCGGGCGCGCTGGGGGGCTGGGCTGGGGTTCACAGCCGGACCCCCCTCGGCTCTGCGCGCGGGGCCAGCGAAGTGGTCGCGCCTCCTGCAGTGAAACTTTCGCTGCCTCCGGTACGCAGCCCCCCCACCCCCCGTACCCCCGGAGCGCCCCCAGCAGCCGCCTTGTGCAGGGAGGGCGCAGGGAGGGCGGGCTAGCCCTAGAGGGCTCCAGGAACGTACCTGAGGGCGGGGCGAGGTGCGGGGCCTTGTGCAGATGGAGCCCGGGCTGAGTCCGTGGGAAAGGGCGCCCCAGCTCCCTGCGCCAGACCAGAGGCTGGGCCGGTCGGGGCCAGGGCCTGGCCGATGTCTCACACCCCTGGGCCTGCCCGGGTCCCCCCTGCAGCAGGTGCCCAGAGATCACGCTGACTGGGATGGTCCCGAATTTATCCTTGTTATTGTCAACATGGATGTTCGGAAGGACAGAGCCTAGAGCCATTTTTGTGACCGGATCTGGGGGACAACCCCTGGGGGCCATACCAGGGACTTGTCCTGTTGGTTTAGGTATTTCCGCGTTTTAGGGCCCCCTTTTTTAAATGAGGGTAACCATGGCTCTTAAGTGTGGCATTCCATGAGTTTTTGCATGTGTCTACCCCTGTGTGACCACCACACAGATCAAGGCATGTTTCCACCCCCCAGGGCCAGTACCAGGTGACACCCCCACCCGCCGGGTGCCACTGTGACCTGCATGTCATAAATGCTTTGCCTGTAACTCAGCTTCATGTGAGTGGAACCACATGGCGCTCTTTTGCGGGAAGTCTTGCTCAACACAGCCTGTGTGAGCTCCACCCCGGCTGTTGACCCCAGGGGTAATGCCACCTTCTTCGCTGTGCAGCGCTTTAGGGAGATGTCAGTTGCTTATCCACTCTGTGCTTACAGACATTTGGGTTGTTTCTAACTCCTTGTGAGGAAAAAAGCTGTTGTGAACATTCTCGCTCCTGTCTTTTTGGGGACACATGCAGTTGTTTATCTTGGGTACAAAGCAAATAGTGCTGGATTATCTTCCAAAGTGGCTGCTCCCTTCTGCACCCCCACAGGGGTGAAGGGGAGCTGCAGTGCTCTGCGCCCTCCCCCCTGCTCCCTTTCCGACTCCCGACTCCTGCCTGGCCACTCCCGCCTGGGCACTCCCGCCTGGGCGCCTGGGTGGGCGTGAGCTGGTGTCTCACTGTGGTTCGCATTTACACCTCTCTGCCTGTTGGCCATTGGCAGGTCCTTTTTTGAGAAGTTCCTGTCTAAGTTCTTTGTCTTTTCCCTCTTCAAATGGGTTGTCTTTTCTTTACCGATTTGTGGTTGTTTCATATATTTTGGTTACACATTTTCTTTGTCTGATGTGTTTTCTGATGATCTTCTCCTAGCCTGTGCTTATGGTTTTACTTTCTTAGTAAAGCTGTTAATATTGATGAGGTCCACTTGATTAGTCTTTTATTGCAAGTATTTCTTGTTCATTTTAAAGAAATCTCTTCCTACCCAAAGTCCTGCTGATATTCTCCTGTTTTCTTCCAGAAACTTGATCTACTGTTCAGTGTAATCCACATGTGGGTTTGCCATCTGTCTTGAATTTGTGTTGTTTGGTGTGAGTGAGCGACCAAGGCTCATTTTCCCCGAATGAAAAGTGGAGATTACAAAGGCCTTCCCCGCTTTGCCTCACATGTTTTTCTATTTGGACTTTTAAGTCACCAGCTCTTGGCTGGGAGCAGTGGCTCATGCCTGTAATCCTAGCACTCTGGGAGGCCACGGCAGGAGGATGGCTTAAGGTCAGGAGTTCAAGACCAGCCTGAGTAAGAGCAAGACCCCATCTCTACTAAAAATAGAAAAAAATTAGCTGAGTGCAGTGGCACACGCCTGTAGTCCCAGCTACTCCAAGACAAAGGCAGGAGGATCGCTTGAGCCCAGGAATGTGAGGCTGCAATGAGCTGTGATCACGCCATTGCACTCAAGCCAGGAAGACTGAGCAAGACTCTGTCTCAAAAAACAAAAGAAAGTCGGCAGCTATTACTTTTGCCATCTGAAGAACACATACTTTGTAAAAACATAAGTGAAGCACAATGAGAGAAAGGACTCCGGGGTTGGTGGGCCCCTGCCGGTTCACAGACAAGAAAGTGAGCCTGGCAGGTGCACAGTGGGGCGGCCGAGCCAGGACCCCGGGGCCCTCCACCCCAGGGGCTGCCCTCCTGTGCCCAGTTTCAGAAAAGCCTAGTCAATCCCAGAGTCCTTTGGCCTTGCACGGAGGCTTGGAGTGAGGGTCCTGGGGGGCGAGTGCTGGGGTCAGCTGGTCCAAGTGGCTCTCGGGCCCTCCTGGATGCTGGTGTCTTCTCGAGGGTCCCCAAGGACCAGGAAGTCGGGAGCCCCGCCTCGGCAGCCTGTGGGAGGTGTGCCCAGCACAGCGGCCTCTTGGGGTGGGAGGGGCACCTGACTTGCATCTCTAATGGGCACCTTCTCCACAGGGCGAGCTGGGTGCCCACAGATGCCCCACCCCAAGGAGCAGCACACCCCAGCCTGAGCCCAGCGTGAGGGGCAGAAATGGCGCTGAGCCCGGAGTCTGCAAGCAGGGTCCCCATGCTGGCCGCCACAGACAGCTCTGTGCCTGAGCCACCTGGCGGCCCCAACGTGTCCCTCAACAGCTCGTGGGCCAGCCCCACGGAGCCCAGCTCCCTGGAGGACCTGGTGGCCACGGGTGCCATCGGGGCGGTGCTCTCGGCCATGGGTGTGGTGGGCATGGTGGGCAACGCCTACACGCTGGTGCTCATGTGCCGCTCGCTCCGCACCTCCGCCTCCCTGTACGTCTACGTCGTCAACCTGGCGCTGGCCGACCTGCTCTACCTGCTCAGCATCCCCTTCATCGTGGCCACCTACGTCACCAAGGAGTGGCACTTTGGGGACGTGGGCTGCCGCGTCCTCTTCAGCCTGGACTTCCTGACCATGCACGCCAGCATCTTCACGCTGACCGTCATGAGCAGCGAGCGCTACGTGGCAGTGTGCAGGCCGCTGGACACGGTGCGGCGCTCCAAGGGCTACCGCAAGCTGCTGGCGCTGGGCACCTGGCTGCTGGCGCTGCTGCTGACGCTGCCCGTGACGCTGGCCGTCCGGCTGGTGCGCAGGGGCCCCAAGAGCTTGTGCCTGCCCACCTGGGGCCGGCGCGCCCACCGCACCTACCTGACGCTGCTCTTCGGGACCAGCATCGTGGGCCCCGGCCTGGCCATCGGGCTGCTCTACGCGCGCCTGGCCCGCGCCTACTGGCGCTCGCAGAGGGCCTCCTTCACGCAGACGCGCCGGCTGCCCGACCCGCGGGTGCTCCGCCTCATCCTGGGCATCGTGCTGCTCTTCTGGGCTTGCTTCCTGCCCTTCTGGCTGTGGCAGCTGCTGGCCCAGTACCGCGAGGCCCTGCCGCTCACGCCCCGGGCCGCGCGCATCGTCAACTACTTGACCACCTGCCTCACCTACGGCAACAGCTGCGTCAACCCCTTCCTCTACACGCTGCTCACCAAGAACTACCGCGAGCACCTGCGTGGCCACCCGCAATCGCTGGGCAGCGGCCCTGGGCCCGCAGGCGTCCATGGCTCCCGGCAGTGCCCCATCCACTCCCAGCACGGCTCGGGCCGCTCACTGTCCTCCTGCAGCCAGCAGGCCACCGAGACTCTTATGCTGTCCCCAGCGGCCTCTGGGGAGCCTGCGCCTGGGGGTCTGCGGGCCCCCGTGTGAGCAGGGGCGGTGGCTGGAGCCAGGCAGGGAAGGGTCCTGCGCAGAGCCCCCCACTCCCGACTGCTGGGCCTGCCTTCCTCAGTCTTCTTCCGAAGCTTCCTCTCTGCCTTCCCCGTGACACCCGCCTGTCTCTGCGGGTCTCCAGGGGTCTCAGGCCCGACCTGGCCTCTGAAGGCTGCGGTGAGTCCACCTTCTGGTGGCTGGTGGCCCCGCGGCACCCACGGCTCTGGGCCCCCCGTGTGGCCCCAATGCTAGTGTCTTCAGCGCTTGAACAATAAAGCCCGAGTGGCCGTCCGAGTCCTGCCTCAGCACCAGGGATGGCACGTAGGAGGGTGGGGAGACGCCAGAGCCCACCGTGGCCCCCCAGGACAGCCCCCCACAGCACGTGGGGGAGCCTGTGGATCGGCTGGGGAGGGCGCACGCCTGCCTTTGGGGCCTTCGCTGGCGGCTGGTCCTGCCCATCCCACATGTGAGAGCCTTCCTCCTCCTCCTCCTCGTTTGCCCGTGGGCAGGCAGCCAGGAGGGCAGGTGCCTGAGGCCGAAAGGTGGGCTGGGGAGTGGGGGAGTGGGCGGGTGGGACGGCCCAGCAAAGCGCTGAAGCTTCAGGTACGGAAAGCGGGAGATCAAGGCCACCGGCCACAACCCACGTGGGGCTCAGGTTATCCAGGTCCCACCTTGCAGCACCCTTGGGTGGTCTCTGCTCCACCCACCCCGGCTGCCACGTGGACAGACTGCTGCCCTTGCCCCCAGCTCAACCCCCTGCTCCATGCCCGCTCCTCCCCCACCACGTGGCTAGGCCTGGGGCAATGCGTGGCTGTCAGCTGCCGTCCCACCCACTTGGCAGTGCCCGCCTCCTGCCGGCCCCTGGGGGCTCCCTGTGAGCTCTGGGACGGGGGCTGCCTGCCCCGCCCCCTCCAGTGAATGCTTGTCGGAGGCTGGGACCCAGAGCTGGGGCAGCACCTGCGGGGCGGGCGGGGCTGTTGCTAAGCGCCAGGGAGCAGTGTGGGCAGCTGTCCTGGAGCCTTTGGAAGAGGGGACAGTGCATACGGGTCTCTCTAGGGCGATGACACTGCTGTGGACCTAGACAGCAGTGGCTGGTGACATCCTGAGTGAGTGCCATGGAACCCTGCAATGGCCAATTTTGTCATGAGTGTTTTACCTTAAAGAACAAAAAAACCCTGCAGTTTGCTGTTGAATTCACTTGGGGAGCGGGCAGCTCAGTGGGGTATGGGGTGAGCCTGTCCCCAACCTGAGAAACCTGCCACCTACGCCCCCCCTACCCCACGGCCTCCCAGCTCCTCTGATGCCTGCAGGGAACTTCAGAGACTAGAAGTCCTTTTTCTCCCTCAACCAGAGCCTGATCCCTAAAGCTGTTGTCTTTGTAGAGAAGCCAAAGAAAATTCAGATTAAAAATCTGACAGCCAGACCTGGCCCCTTCCTTACGGTTCCAGCTGGTGCCGTCCTTGCCTGACACTCAGACTCACAGGTTGCAGCCCAGGGAGACTCTGCCCCTGGATCCCTTTCCACACCGCCTGGCTGCCGGCGACGCCCACACGGCTTTTGCGCTGAGCACCTGCTCGTGGTGCGTGGGGCTGAGTGTGGTGCCCGGCAGTGGTCACGTCACAGCAGCTGCTTGCTGGCCCCATAATAACTGGCTTTGCTTTAAACACATCACTTTTATTTTAAAAATAAATTTCAAAAATAAATCATTCATCAGAGGACACTCCTGACTCCAATTTCTCCCTGGGACAAACTGTCACCGAACTTCGAACCTTCTGGCAGAACGGATGACCGCACAGCTCTGGAATAGCTGCTCGCCGGCTGGCACCAGCGGGCGGGACCTCGGGGTCCCTCCGGGGAGGAGCCGGGGCTGAAGGTCTGCTTTTGTGGCTACATATTGTCCCACCTTAGAAGAAGGAAATTCTTGCTTTTGGCCAAATATGTTTATGTCTTTGTCCAAGTACCTGTGTGGCTACCAGGATTAGTATAAGTAGCAAAGGACGAAAACCAAATGAATATTTACTTCTCTCGGAAGCATTTTAAGCTACAACCAACCGCACGCCTGTTTTCCTAAATGTGTTTGTCCCTCAGACACAGTGAGGGGACTCGGGCAGTGAAGTGGTGCCGGAGTTACCGAACAAAATCTGCTTCCACGAAGCTTTTCTGTCCCCACCAGGATCCCAGCAAGGGGCCCCTGAAAGCCGAGACTGGGAGCAGCTGAGGACAGAGGACCCCGCTCGGGGAGGGGCAGCTCCCAGCACAAGACCGAGGACCCTGCCTGGGCCGGAGGGCGTACACGGAGCAGCCGCCCTGAGAGGAGCCCTGTCCTTCCCAAATCCGCCAAAGTCCTTCCCTGAAATCGGACCCTGGCTCCAGCGTCCCACCTAGGAGGGTGTGGGAGAATGTGGGGACATGGGGCCTCAGTGCTCCTGCCCAGAGCCCGCAGCCCTGACCTAGAAGGGCTCCCGTCTGACGGTGGAGCCTGCCGGAAACAGGGAGCACGGCCCGCACAGCCCTGGGCCCGGCACCCGGGGCGGGAACGGCCTGGACGGACGGAGGTGCAGCTCCAGGGTGCTCATGGAGCCTCAGCCATTCTCACGTGGTGCTCCAGGCGCCAGGAATTCCCTCCCTTTCTCCATGAGCCCCCAGCCCGGAGCGCAGGGGTCTGACGGTGGCCGAGGGTGGCAGCCTCCCACAGCATAGGCACCCGCATTAGGGCTCAGGTGCCTGCGTCCCTGCTGGGGGACAGAGGGACAGCCTGGGTCAGGGCAGCCAGCAGAGTCTGGCTCTGACTTCTCCAGGGAAGGGGCCCCAACCCAGGACAGTCACCTTTGGGGTGGCCGTGAGACCACACCAGACCCTGGCGGAAGCCAGGCTGATGGGCATGTCCCCTCCCCTCCAGCCCAGGCATCCCCCACACAGAGCTGCAGCTGGGCAAGAGGTCCATGGGGGCTGGGGACAGCGACATTGAGGACCTCCGTGGTGGGGACACGCTTGGACTCCGATCACTGGGGACTCTGGCCAGTGGCAGGACAGAGTGTGGCCTGGCGTGCCCACCTGCCCAGGAAATTCTCGGGCTGGCTGGGGCGCAGATGCAGAGCTGTGGGGACATCAGACCTTCATCTCCACCTGGAACCCAGCAGAGCCCCATCCCAGAAGGAGCCTGTTGCTGCTCCCAGAGCCGCCCACTCACAGGAACCGTCCCCAGAGCTGTTGCGATTTGCTGACTCCGCGCCCAGAGTGGGAGCCGCTGGCCCCGCGCCTGCATGCGCCCCACCGAGAGTCTGCAGAGGCCTCAGTCGGTCCTCACTGGGCCGGGGTGGTTTCTAGATTTGGACGAGGCGCAGACAAACCCGCCCTCTGTCCACAGACGGGAATCTCTGCCCAGGTCTGTCCTTTCTTGACGAAGGCGGGGCAGGGCGGGGCTCTCAGGGCTCCCCCGCCGGCAGCTGGCAGTGTGGCACAGCACACACAGCGCAGGTGAAGTGAAAGGTTGGCCCTTGATTTACTCACAGGTGAGGTTAAAACACTGGCAAATCACAATTCCGGATTACCCATAAGGCACTCTGTGCGTGGAGACAGGAAACAGGAGGGGACGGCACGTGTTTGCCTGGCCCAGGAGCACCCGGAACACGAGGGTGCGGGGAACAGGGTCCTGGGCCCGGCCAGCAGCTACGGGAAGGCGGGGTCCGCGATGCCGTGGTCGGGGTTGCAGCTGAAGGCGATGGTGATGGCGTAGCGGGTGCCCCAGTGGACCTTCTCCACCCGGTGCAGGTTCTCGGACCCCGAGGTGAAGAAGGAGACCCGACCTGGGAGGGAAGGAGAGAGAGGCGGCTGTGGGGGCCACACCCACGCTGGAGGCCTGCTGGGGTCCCGGCAGCAACCGCTGCCAGTCACCATGACAACCTGCAGAGCCCGAGAAACCTGAGCCCTGCCAGGAACTGCCCGAGAGGAGCCCGGAAGACAAACCCAGCAGGGCTGGGACCAGAACCTTCCGGCCACCAGGGCCTCTGTGCCGGCAGGCGGAGAAGCAGCCACAGACACAGGCATGTGGCCCGTTGCTCTCCCAGCAGACGCTCGGCCCTGGGCCGACGTCCAGCAGGCGCCACCCCAGGCAGCAGCTCCGAGTGAGACCTGCCCCTGCCCACAGCGGTCCAGGCCCTGCCCGGCGCCTCCTACCAGCTCTGGGCTCCACCGTCTTGTTGGCCCCCTCCTCCATGAACACAAACCGCCCCCCGCCGAAGTCCTGCAGGTAGTCGGAGAGGTACAGCAGCGAGGTGTAGTCGAAGGAGCCGTAGGTCACCTGCGGGGCAAAGCCAGGAGGCCGTGGGTCAGGCGCCCTGGAGGAACCAGGTTCTCAACAGGAGGCCGGAGCACCTGCCCCTTGTTTTCCAGAAAGCGAACAGGAAAGACACGTCAGGTGGCCCCTTCACACCTTCAGAGAAACCCGTGAAGCCACAACCTCGTGCATCTCTGCACGAAATCCATGCAGCGTAAAATCCACCATCTTTACCCCCTCTAAGCCCGAGTCGGGCACTAAGCACATCCACACGGCTGTGCGGCCATCAGCACCGTCCAGCTCCACACCTTTCTCATGTCCCCAGTGGACGCCGTCCTCGCCGGGCGCTCACTCCCCTCCCCGGCCACCTCTACTGTCCTGCCGTCTCTGTGAGGCAGCGTCACACGCACTTTCCCCGCGACTGCGACCCCGCTGCGCAGCATTTTGGGGGCCACCCCTGCATTTGCCCCCACGTCCTGTTGACAAGGACTCAGCTCATGGAACAGCCTGGGCTGGGGATGGGGCCGCCTGGGGTGGCCCTGCCAGGTGGGGTGACTGCCCTGTGGGAGGGACGGTGGGTCTCCACCTGGCTCCGCTGTCAGGAGTGAACCAGGGCGTGGAGGAGGGAGAAGCCGCGGAGAGGGAGGTGGGGAGGGATCACGCCGGCCTGGGCAGGGCGCAGGCTCGGAAGGTCACACACGGCACAGCACCCAGGCAGCGGACGGAGCCCGGCCTTGAAGGCAGCCCCCAGGGTCCGGGCGTGGGTGCGTCAGGCCACCTCCACGACCTCCACGGAGGGGCGACCCCCACCTGCAGGATGGGGGATGACGGCAGGGCCCCGGCACCTGCTCAGACTCCGCCATTCCTCCCCTTGGTCGTCAGACTGAAGGGAACCCAAACTCCCGTTGTCCCCTGGGGCTGGCCACGCCGCCCCACCCCGGCTGCACACGTGGGCTTCGCCCTCCCTAACAGGAGGAAAACAGTGGCCAGAAGTTGACAGGACACAGTGTCTGTGGATGTTGTTTTATGCGCCAAGAAAGCAGCGAAGGAGCTCTAGATCCCGGACTGTGGTCACCCGGGGGGCGAGGGGCTGCAGGGAGGGCTGCAGACGTATGAAACTGCTGCCTTTTTATGTTTTTTTTTCACCTTTAAACCTTGTAGGTTGCACTGACTTCTTTAAACAATTGGATTTATAGTACGGAACGCTGCCTAGACCTCACAGCGAGAAAGCTGCCAACTTTCCCAACAGTTCTGTTTCACTGAAACAAATGCCTTTGCTAATTAGAAAAACATAAATCCTCAAATGCTACTCTGGGTTCCTGATAAACAGAATTTAGTCAAGGGCCGGAAAGAAATTAGGGGAGAAGTGGACCAAAGAGCAGCTGCTTCCCTCGCCCCTTCTGGGGTGGCTGTTGGCGCTGGTGAGACGCAAACGAGCACAAACCCGGACACGGGAGGGGCATGTTCCCAGCGCTGCCGCCCACACAGGGAGGTGGTTCTACCGCACAGCACTGAAGACAGGGCTCTGAAGGGTGACCCCAAACCTTGGGCGGCCAAAACGTGAACAGCGGTGGGGACAACCGCCAGGCTGCTGTCCCATAAGGAGAATCTGCCTTTGCTGTACAGACTTTACTTCCTCAGCTGCATCAACCGCATTCAAAATGCCCCTTAAAGCCTCAGAAAAGACGACATCTAAATGCTAAAGGCGCAAACGCCGCAGAGGCTGGCAAATCTGCAGAGCGCCCGGTGGCCGAGGACCACAGGAGAACTGGAAAGGGACGTGGCCTTGCTGGGTGTGGCCTGGAGCTGCGCTAACCTTGCCCACGTGTGGTCACCTTGTCCACACGCCCAGCTTGCTCATGCGAGCCCACCTTGCCCACGTGCCCACCTTGCTCACGCGAGCCCACCGTGCCCACCTTGGTCATGTGAGCCCACCGTGCCCACCTTGGTCACGCGAGCCCACCTTGCTCATGCGAGCCCACCTTGCTCACGTGCCCACCTTGCCCACTGTGCCGACCTTGCCCACGTGCCCACCTTGCCCACCATGCCCACGTGCCCACCTTGCCCACGCGAGCCCACCTTGCCCACGTGCCCACCTTGCCCACGTGCCCACCTTGCCCACCTTGCCCACGCGAGCCCACCTTGCCCACGTGCCCACCTTGCCCACCTTGCCCACGTGCCCACCTTGCTCACGCGAGCCCACCTTGCCCGCGAGCCCACCTTGCCCGCGTGCCCACCTTGCCCGCGTGCCCACCTTGCCCACCTTGCCCACCTTGCCCACCTTGCTCACGCGAGCCCACCTTGCCCACGTGCCCACCTTGCCCACGTGCCCACCTTGCCCACCGTGCCCACCTTGCCCACGTGCCCACCTTGCCCACGTGCCCACCTTGCTCACGCGAGCCCACCTTGCCCACGTGCCCACCTTGCCCACGTGCCCACCTTGCTCACGCGAGCCCACCTTGCCCACCGTGCCCACCTTGCCCACGTGCCCACCTTGCCCATGTGCCCACCTTGCTCACGCGAGCCCACCTTGCCCACGTGCCCACCTTGCCCACGTGCCCACCTTGCTCACGCGAGCCCACCTTGCCCACGTGCCCACCTTGCTCACGCGAGCCCACCTTGCCCACGTGCCCACCTTGCCCACGTGCCCACCGTGCCCACCTTGCCCACGTGCCCACCTTGCCCACGTGCCCACCTTGCTCACGCGAGCCCACCTTGCCCACGTGCCCACCTTGCTCACCGTGCCCACCTTGTCCACGTGCCCACCTTGTCCACGTGTGCGTGCCAGTACTCGTCGTGCGCCGTCCGCGCCGCCGTGCTGTTTATGCGGGAGAAGAACGTGGGCTTCGTCAGGTGCAGGGCGGACGGGCTGATGCCGAAGGCCTCAGCGATCGTGAGCTGCACCTTCTGCCGCACGTCCCTGAGGAGGACACGGCGTCACTGGGAGCCGCTCGTCCCCAGAGGAGAGGACGGACTTCTCCGAGGGTCCCCAAGCGCCTGCAGACAGTCACAGGCCAGGGGACGGCGGGAAGATGAATGTACAGGTGCTCGGCACACGTGACGGGCTGTCACCCACGACCACAACCCTGACGCCCAGGGAATGGTCAGGGCACCTTCAGCTCTGCTCCCCGGGCAGCGCAGAGCCCTGCAGGAAAGACAACGTGGGTGACGGGGGCACCACGGGGACCCCACTGTGGGCGCTGGTGTGGTGAACCCAGCCCCAGACGCCCCAGGCACACGGCTGCACGGACTCGGCTTGCAGACCCTGGTTGGCAAGAAAGGGGCTGCTGCCACACGCGTGTGGGCACAGGGGTGGGGAGTGTGGACATGGAGCACAGGTGGGGCATGTGGGGTGCGTGGGGGGCAGGTGGGGTGCGTGGGGGGCAGGTGGGGTGCGTGGGGGGCAGGTGGGGTGCGTGGGGGGCAGGTGGGGTGCGTGGGGGGCAGGTGGGGTGCGTGGGGGGCAGGTGGGGTGTGTGGGGGGCAGGTGGGGTGTGTGGGGGCAGGTGGGGTGCGTGGGGGGCAGGTGGGGTGTGTGGGGGGCAGGTGGGGTGTGTGGGGGCAGGCAGGGCGGTGAGTGTGGACTGTCTGTCTGTGTTGGGGTCAAGGGGACCCTCAGCCCAGTACCCCACGCCCTGAACAGATCGCTCTGACGTGGACGGGCGGCTCGGCGGGCGCAGGGGCCGCCCGAGCTGTCAATCACCCGGACACTCGGCTGGTTCCTCCTCATCTCAACCTGGGCTCGTCCAGTAGAGCTGTTTAAACTATCGCCTTTGTGAAAACAGCTGAAACATTCACAGATGTTTCATCCCATGACAAAGGCTGTCAGTGTTTCCTCCCAGCTGATTTTATACATACATGAAATAAGAAGCCACCTCGCCGGGCATGCCAGGACCACAGTGTGACGACGGTGGTTACGAACCAGCCTTCCGTGGGTTTGGTCCCCGAGAATTCGCCTCGGTGCACCCTCCCCCACCGCCACCCCACTTGCTAGGTCCTCACCGGTACAACCGGAAGTCCTCTTCCGAGAAGACAGTTCGTATCTTATCCCCAAAGTATCTGAAAAAATAAAGAGTGTTAACACAGGTAACACTTTATTCATCTTTTCCTCGTTTCCTTTCAATTTAGTTGTTCCTCAGGCGACCCAGCACGTCCCTGAGAATGGCCTCGTCCCTGTCATCTCAGAGCTACTCGGCTTCTGCGATGGCACCTGTGCTGTGAGCAGGGATGGCAGGCGAGGAGCCGCGGCTGAGGAGGCCACAGCGCCGATCCAGGCTGGGAAACCTCGGTGCCTCCCGGCCCCACACGGAGCGTCACGGCTCACAGGGCTGCCTCCCGCACCTCCCTCCCGCCTCTGCCTCCCGCCTGCCACGTGCCGCAGCCACCTCGCCCTCCAGCCCCAGCCCACGGCTTCCGGAGGAGCCAGAGAACAGAACACCAGACCCTCCCGAAGCGTCACGAACAAGGGTCCTGCCCTGGAACAGGCGGGGGATGTTCCGTCTTGACAAGGAGCCCAGAGCAGAGGCGACAGCGCAGCCCCCACAGCTAAGAAACCAAGACGCTCACTCAGCGCGGCCTTGGGGGTTTCCACCGTCCGGGCTCTCACCTGTACAGGTTCACAAAGTGCTTCCCGACAGACAGGGCCCCCGAGTGCAAGTCCAGAATGGATGCCTGGAAGAGACGTTTGCTGAGTAAAACTGTGAGGCCGCGGCAGGGGCGATGGTCACTGCCAAAGTTGCTGCAGGTGAACACGCGTCCCCGAGATCCTGCCGCACACCCGGGCCCGGCTTCCTCAGCACCCTGCCTTGCACGCCCCCTCCTGCCCCAACATGCTCGTGCTGTCTGAAGACCTCAGTCGCACTCGAGTGTGTGAGGACGGCCCGCAGACGCGTCCCCACGTCACCTGTGGTCTCCGCCCCACAGTCCCAGGCCCGTCGTCCCCCTCCCTGCCTTCAGCTCCAGGTGAAACACACGGGATGAGCCGCAGACGCGCGGAGTGACGCCCACGGGGCCACCAGCACGTCGAGGCAATAACATGCCCATCGCCCCGTGAGCCCCGCCTGGGGGTCTGCGCGGTTGCGAGATGGGAGTGCGTCATCTGGGCGTGCTCTTTCCGGCTGGCGGCTTTCGCTCGGCGTAACTGCCCTGAGACCCAACGTGCGGCTGTGCGTGTGGATCGTGCACTGTGTTTCACCGCTGGGGCGTCCCTGTGTGGGGGCTGCGTGTGTCCGTCCTGCACCTGTGGCCTGGGGCCACCACCAGGGGAGCTCTGTGCACGCTGGTCACCAGTCCGTGTGACGTGTGCGTATTCCTCTCGGGTCCGTCCTGTCGGTGCAACTGCTGGGTCACAGCTCTTCGTTTCTTTCTTCTTTTTGTTTTGTGTTTGTTTTATTTTTTTGAGACGAGATCTGGTTCTGTCGCCCAGACTGGAGTGCAGCCTCGAGCCTCTTTAAGGGACTGCCGGGATCTTTTCTGCCCCAACCTCACCTCTACGTCCCCACACCTGGGGGAAGTGGCCACCCGTGTGGACTGTTTCACCCCTACCGCGACCCAAGGGAGCCACTACTGCTGTCCCTTCTCAGTGCTGCGGCGACCAGCGCAGGGGGACAACCTTAGTTTGGGCTCAAATAATGCCAACTGAACTTAAAGTCTTCAAATCGGCTAATTCAGCTCTAGACAACTGCCCCGTGAATGCCAAGGAAGGAGCAACAGGGGAACCCACTCGCTGAGAGGTTTTCAATAACTAGTCCCCCCAAACCAGCTGGAATAGAAGAAGAAACTTCATTTTCAGAGCCCAAGAGAAAAGAGTTTTCAGGATGATGTCATGTAGGTAATCAGAGAAATACTTTGAAATTCTAGAAAGGTCTATAAATTAATCTTACTGGAAGTTTCAAATATGCACAATGACTCGGGTCTGTACGGTGACTGTAATTCAATGTGATCACCAAAATGTGCGGAGAGGACAGGTCTTCAAAAATCCCGCACTGGCCGCGTGTGGTGGTGGCACCCGTAGCCCCAGCTACTCGGGAGGTTGAGGCAGGAAAATGGCTGAGCCCAGCTCCAGTGAGTGGTGATGACGCCACTGCATTCCACCCAGGGCAACAGAGAAGACCTTGGTTTTTTTTTTTTTTTTTTTTTTGAGACAGAGTCTCGCTTTGTTGCCTGGGCTAGAGTGAATGCCATGGCGTCAGCCTAGCTCACAGCAACCTCAAACTCCTGGGCTTAAGTGATCCTACCGCCTCAGCCTCCTGAGTAGCTGGGACTACAGGCATGCGCCACCATGCCCGGCTAATTTTGTCTATATATATTTTAGTTGGCCAGATAATTTCTTTCTATTTTTACTAGAGACGGGGTCTCGCTCTTGCTCAGGCTGGTCTCGAACTCCTGACCTCAAACGATCCACCCGCCTCGGCCTCCCAGAGTGCTAGGATTACAGGCGTGAGCCACAGCGCCCGGCCAGAGAAGACCTTCTTTTTAAAGAAAAAAATTCCGCACACTAAGAAAGAAAACTTTAATCTTGAGGAGATCAGAGTGCAGTTGGCTCGGTGATCTTTGGCTGCTGTGACACGAACCGGGGGCTTCAAACAACAGAAGTTGATTCTCTCAGTTCTGGAGGCCAGAGCGTCACGGCCGCCACCCTCTGCAGGCTCCGGGGAGGCCTGCATCCCTTGGCTGTGGCTGTACCGCCCCAGCCTCTGTTCCCAAACGCCCCGCTTATCTCATACGGACACGCACAGGACTTAGAGCCCAGCCCCAGCACCTGAGTGACCCCATCCCAAGAGCTGTCACCGTGTCCGCCAAGATCCTGTCCCAAGTCGGAGCAAGTTCACAGGCTCTGGGTGGACATGTCCCCTGAGGCCACTGCTGAGCCCAGCAGTCCTGCGGGGCGTGTGCAGAGGCCTCCGGCTCCACGGGGGCATCTCCCGGCCCCTCACTTGGCCCTGACTCTCACCTCCTCCACCCTCCATGTGACCCAAAGCCCCGTGAAGACCCCACGAACATCTAAGGACACTTTCTTCCCAACAAGGGAACATCTGGGGGCTTCTGGGCGCCCGTCAGGTGCGGCTGCATGGTTGGTGCTGACAAACGCCATGGCTGGCCCATAGCCCGGGGACCCCCAGGACCCTGCACGTCGGACCTTTCCCCCCCCAGCCCCGAGTACGAGCAAAGTTAAAGGGTAAAAGGAAACAGAGGCAGGAACCACGTTCAACTCACCCCTCCGTCAGATCCTCCCAGCGAGAGCCCCTTCTCAGCTATGCTGTGGGGGACAACATTGAGTCAGAATTTAGTTACTAGAATTATCCATAATACATCGAGGCAAAATATCAATCAGTATAATTCAGGTAACGTAGTAGATTCTGCTTGTCTAATGTTCATGATACAACCGTTTAGACCAAAGGACTCAATGTCAAAGTTAAGCGGGTGACAATATCGTCACCGCTGTCTTGTTAAGATGTGGCTCAGCTTAGAAACCGCCAGGCTTAACTTCTCGTTTTTTCACCAAGAGCCGATGGTGCTGCACGCAGCGTGCGGCCAGCAGCCTGGGGAGGATTCCCGGAACCGGCAGAACCGCTCCGAGTCTCTCCCAGGACTGTGGAGGACCCTGTGGAGGGACAGGCTCCCCTGGAGTCCCAGGGACACGGCGCCGGACTGGGGGGACAGCCCGAGGGCCAGAAGCCACTCCACGCGCTTCGAGCCTAAACAACTGGTCTGAAAATCAAAGCTTTCAAGATCTGGTTTTTCAATTCTCAACAGGGAAAAATGCAGTGCCAGCTGCTTCCGGTCAGCGCCTGGTGCTGCCACGAGCCACAGCCAGTTGGCGGAGGGGCTGACCCCTGCCCAGCCGCACAGCAGACGCTGGAGCATGAGGTAGCAACTGACCACCGAGGCTCGGACAGCACGTGTCTCCACGCGTGTGGGGCTCCCGCAACAGGCGTGGGGACAGCATCGCCCCGGAGAGGAGGCCGGGAAGGTTCCGCCAGTGACAGCAGCCCTGAGGGCCACGGCCTTTCCTCCTAGAAATTGGAAAACCCAACCTTTGCCTTTGAAAGCACAGAAGGAAATTCTTACTAATTGTAATGAAATCTGTTAAATCATTTTTTTCAGTAGTAATTTTCTGCTTCCTGCCCCAGGCCCACTTTGCCGTTTGTTTGTTTAAATCTGACCAGTGAACACCCAGGATGAGGCGCTCAGAGGGGGCGGTTACCTGCGAATCTGCTCCGCTTCTTGCCTGGTGATGACGACATCGGTCACGCCTCTGCCGCACTTCCTGGGGGTGCAGCCTAGAGGGACGACAGCAGGAGAAGCTCACTTAGCGGTTGGCCCCAGGGACGGCGGGCTCCGGTGAGCTGGGGCTGGCAAGGCCCCTCCAGGATTAGCATGGCCAGATCTGGCTAACACACCCGGGTGAGCACGACGCGCGCAGACGTGTGCCCGGGCAGGATCCCGGGAGTCTGCGTCCCACTGGGCGTCCTGTGCTTCCTGAGGCGCTGGCTGACAGGCTAATCCAGAAGCACCTGTCGCTGCTCCCAAGCCCTGGGAAAGCCGCAGACGTGCTCCAGACATGGTGTTGGCAACATTCTGGAACCGTCACCGACTGCGGGGCCGCACGCTCATCAGCGCCCGGCAGGAAATCCTCCGGGAGTGAGCAGAGCTGGGCTTGTAATTCCAGTCTTGGCCCTAAAACCGTCACGGTGGAGAGTCTAGCTCCCCTTTGGCAACTGATGGTGAAGGAGACAGAATCGGTGAGGACAGAGGGTCTGTGCCGTGAGCCGGATTAGGAGAAGCACGTGGAGCTCCGCAGGCAGCCATGGACAACACATTCTCCCCAGATAAGCGGGGACCAGAAGCAAAGACATATTAGGCTGCGAAGAAAGCCTGAACCAATCTCAAAGAACTGATGTCATACGGATTATGTTACCTAACTACGACATGAGCAGCTCCGAGATCAGTTTTTAAAAAGAGAGAATCAGCTGGGCATGGTGGCTCACACCTGTAATCCCAGCACTCTGGGAGGCCAAGGTGGGAGGATGGCTCGAGGTCAGGAGCTTGAGACCAGCTTGAGCAAGAGCGAGACCCCGTCTCTTCTAAAAATAGAAAAATTAACAGGTATGGTGGTGCCTGTAGTCACCACTACCCAGGAGGCCGAGGCGGGAGGATCACTTGAGCCCAGGAGTTCAAGGCTACAGGGAGGTATGATGATGCCACTGCACTCCAGCCCGGGTAACAGCGAGCCTTTGTCTCAAAAAATAAAAAAGTTTCCATAATAACTCATGGGTTAAAAAATAATTCTAGAAATTAGAAAATACTTATAAAATGATAATGAAAACACCACACGTCAAGATGTCCGGGATCTGAGACTTCCGAGTTCGGTCCAGGGAGAACAGTAACCAGGACTGGATGCAGCCTCCGGCCTGAAACTCAAACCAGACGAACTCCATGGCATCTGGTTCCTGAGGCCTGGACACCAGGCAGGGAAGGACAGAGACCCTGACAGACAGGGGACAGTGAGTTGAGCCTCATGGCTCACCCAGCCAGGGTGGGGCAGGGACAGAACGGAGCCAGCGGCCAACGGCAACACGGGTCCCCTTGAGTGTGCACACTGGACCAGATCAGGGGTTGACAAAAGAACTGTGACAAAAGGATCAGAGCGGACAGGACAAAACTGAGCTGTGAGCAGCTGGCAGTGCCTGTGTGCGTGGGGCACCCCTGCGGCAGGCAGCCGCTCACCCCCCAGCCAGCCTCTGACCAGCTAGGGGCCCCCGTGGCAGGACCAGCACCCGCCAGAGCCCAGTTTCAAGTGCATCCTGACTAATTTCATTTTTTTTAGAGACAGGGTCTTCCCTGTCACCCAGGCTGGAGTGCAGTGGCACGAGCACAGCTCAGTGCAGCCTCGAACTCCTGGGCTCCAACGATCCTCCTGCCTCAGCCTCCCAAAGTGCTGGGACTACAGGCGCCACCACCTCACCCAGCCCCCAACTATTTTTTATTATAAAATATATACAACATGAAATTTACCATTTCAACCATTTTTCAGTGTACGGTTCTGGGCATTATAAGTACCTTCACATTGTGCAACCAGCACCATCTCCAGAACTTTTCCGTCTTCCCCAGGTGAAATCCCGAACTCATTAAACACTAGTTCCCATTCCCCCCTTCCTCATTCCAACTAATTTTAATGTTGATAAGTTATTAAAAGGATAGGAAGAAAAATTTCAGTGCTAATCATTGAAAAACATATTTTGAAAGCTTTGTCTACAAAGACAGAGAGAGCGTCCACACAACAGAAACACTTTCACTTTCCCGACCCCGACGGAGACAAGAATGCTGCCCTCCTGCGCTCGGCCCTGCCAGGAGAAGCCCGGTCCTGCCTCTGGCCTTAGAGTGTCCGGAGCTCCGTGTCATGTGCATCACAAGGACTCCCCTTTGTGGAGGAACTTGGAGATCTTTTCTGGGTTCAAGTACAAAGCACTGAATTGAATTTAAAAAATAAACTGAATTCTGTCACAAAATCCCAGTTGCATATGCTGGGTTTTTAAAACTGAGAACACGTCCAGATAGCATGGAATGTTCAGGAAAATACAGCAGCCAAAAAATGCCTGGAGGGGGAGGAGTCTGCAGTGGCAGAGACCCGTCTGCCGGGAGCTCTCCAGGGTGCTGAATCCCCGAGCTTGGCCCGGCTGCCCGGACACCGCAGCTCCAGTCTCCTGGGTCCCCTGGGACCAACCCCACCCCCGCCAGCCTCTGACCCGGCCTCTGTGTACAGCCGGCCCAGCCAGGACAGGAGCCACGGGAGCTGGGACATGTGACGACGGAAGGGCCCTCTGGCAGTTCCTTGTCACAGTTTCTCCAACCTTCTCTGACACCCTACAACATTCTCCACGGTCCATACCTTTTCTGGTTTCCACTTTCTCACCCCACCTTTCTAATCCTGGTACCTTCCTGCAGGCAAACTGCCTCCTCCATCGGACAGTGCAGCTTCCTAAAACCCCAGCCAGGTTGGGCGTGGACCGGCCAACCCAGGGAAGAGAAAGGTCGTCTGCCAGCACCCCCCGCCACCCACACTTTCAGCCTGTCTCCTGCCAATGCATTGCAGCAAAAGGCAAACACACTTTGACCAGGTTGCATCTCATGTTAACTTGCTGCTTTTTCTTGGATCACCACAGAGCCGGTGGCACCATACCTTCGAACCTTCGGTGACTGTTGTAGTCCTCAGAGCAGGGCACCTCGATGAATCTGCCCACCAAGACTTCGCCACGGTGGGCCAGGACCTCGGTGACACCGTCGTCAGCCCCCAGACTGCTCCAGAGCAGGAACACAGAGAACGCCAAACCGGCCCCCAGGCCTGCGGTCCTCAGCCACCTCCTCTGTGCCTCCCGTGGCACCCGATCCTTCTTGGTGCTGAAAACAGAAGACACAGCCACTGTCACCCAAAGCAGCTATGTGCTGAAAACTCTCCCAAGATGGGAGAAAACATTCACACTTGATCACAACCGGCCTCTGGCTGTGCCTGTGCTAAGCCTTGGTCAAGATGAACCCAAATCAACCCAGTAGCTGCTGAAACACACACCAGCTGCTCAGGGCAGCGGCCAGTGAAGCAGGTGGGAGATGGAGCACCCACCCCAGCCCCCACTTGTCCTGACGCCCGCTGTGCCCCCCATGGGGGAGGAGTGTGGCCCGGCTCCTCTGACCTGGCAGGGACGACTGTGTCCTGCCACGGGCAACAGATGAGCTGCCCTCAGAGTCCCCGCAGCTGCCCCCGCCAGGCCCAGAGGCTTCTTGTGGGCATCTGTGTCTCTAATCATGCTGCCTGCACCTGCAAATGACTGCTCTTCCCCGACACAGGTGCTCCTGGCATGCACACGTGTGCTCATGTGCACACATACAGGACTTGAGCCAACTCCCCTGAGTCAAACCCACTTAACTAAAACCACAAGCCGGCTGGGAGGAGAGCATGAGCACACCAGGCATGATTTGCAAATAAAATGCTTTCGGTATGACCCAGGGCTAACTGTGGGGTCCAGACAGGCCATACTGAAGTTGCACGTGTGTCTCTATGTGGCTGTAACAGGCAGCGTGTGCTCTCTTGTCCAGGAAAGACGTAGGTGGCAGGTCTCGAAGGACAGGAAGAAACAGAGAGGTCAGGGCATCCTTTCCTGCAGGTGCCATTTGTTTCTTCACGTCTGTAATTAACTCCTGAAAACAGGGAGCTGCCTTCTATTTTTATCTCGCTCAGCACTTCCCAGAGACATACGAGCAACACAGGGATTCCAATCACATCAACTCCAAGGAGCAACGGCACAGCCAGGCCATGCTGGGGTGAGTTGACTCGAGGTGCGGCTCCAGGATCTTGTGGAAAACAGAAGCGGCTGCTTTGCAGTTCTTGGCACAAGTTCCCATGGCCCGTGGGGCCAGCACCAGGTCCTGACCTGTCCCAGAGCCACTGACGCACATTCTGCCGTGCAGGCCATGGCCGAATGCGGCAGGGCTCCGTGGTGAGCCGGATGTTTGTGCACGTATCCAGCCATCCCACGGGAGGTCCTCATGCGCAGCCCTACGCAAAATAGTGGGATGGGAAGCCCCAGCCTGGACGCAGCACCGGGCAGAGGGGCCAGGGCAGCTCTCCTCACGGGGACTCCACGGGGACGCCCGGCAGAGGGGGGACCATTGCCGAGGTGTGGGGACGGGAAACGGCTCAGCGCTGCTGGGAGCAAGGCGTCGCCAGGGGAGCGGGCAGGGGCTCGTCCCAGAGGGGGCCGGGCGTCCTAACGAGGGGCTTGGGACCCCCCAACCATGAAAACGCAGGGCGCGCTGTGACGCGGCCTCACGCCCACATCATTTGTGAAACGAGGGCCTCCCGCCAGGGGACGAAACCCCGTCTCTACCAAAAATAGAAAAAATTAGCCAGATGTGGTGGTGGCACCTGTAGTCCCAGCTACTCAGGAGGCTGAGGCAGGAGGATCGCTTGAGCCCAGGAGTTGGAAGTTGCTGTGAGCTAGGCTGACGCCACGGCACTCTAGCCCGGTTTGACAGAGTGAGGCCCCAGCACAGACCGTGCAGGCTGCGGGGCGTTGTCCAGTTTAGGTCAGTGCCCCCTGGAGCCGCAGTGGCGCAGCAGGGTGCACCAGAAGCCCCTCTCTTCCTCGCACCTGTCCGGAACCCAGGTGAGCCTTTGAGATCCGTCCTGTCTGCACTAGGCTTCCGCCAGGCCAACTCCGCGCAGAAACCGGGGCCGCAGGCCACGCCCGCCCCGACGACAAGCCCCGCCCATGCCTGCGCGGCCCCGCCCATGCCTGCGCGGCCCCGCCCCTCAGCCCAGGTCCGGTCCACCACGCGGCCCCGCCAGTCTCCGCCCACACCACGGCCCCCCGCTCCTGAGGCTCCACCCATCGCACGCCCCCTCGGGTCCCGCCCCCACCACGGCCCCGCCCCGTCCCAGCCTGGCCCCGCCCCCTCTCCACTGCAGCGCGAGCCCTTCCGCGCTTTCCGCTACCTGATCCTGCGCCGGCGCTCGGCCGCCCCGCTGCCCTCGGGCGCCTTGGTTGCGCCCCTCCGCTGAGGCGCCATCGGGCCCGGCCGTCGCGGAGCCGGGCGGGACGCGGGAGCCGCCAGGCCGGAGGACAAGCGCCGCGACCGGGAGCGCGAGGGAGGTGCTGCGCGGGGACGCGGCAGCGACGCGCTCGGCCATCGGCGCCGGGGCTGGCGGTCAGGCCAAAGCAATCGGCGGCCGAGCGGGGCGGGTGGGGCCTCATCGGAACGGAGCCCGGCGTGGGGCCGCTAGGTGCGCGGCTCACCTGAGCTCGGCCCGGGCGCTCTCCTGGGCGGGGCCTGCGGCCAGCCCGCGGCCCGGTCCCCGAGGGCCTTCCCGGCGGCCTGGCCTGAGTCACGGAGCCGAGCGCAGTGAGGACTGCCGGCGCCCGGTCCGTCCGCACTCGCACCTGTCGCGCCTGCACCTGCTGCACCAGCACCTGCCCCACACGCACCTGTCGGACCCGCACCCGCACTTCCCGCGCCTGGACCCGCGGACGCGGGGGCTCCCCGCGCAGGTGAGGCCTCCCCGCGGCTCCCGCCCCGGTGCGTGACTCGCCCCGGTGCGTGACTCGACCAGGGCTTTGCTCTGGACGCTTGGCCGGGCAGACTTCTCAGCTCCAAAACTTTCTTGAAATCTGTTCCTTGGAAAATAGATTTGGTTTGCAAGACTTTCAGACAGTTAAGCTTTAGAAGCATCGCACTTTCTCAATGCTTTTCCACAAAACTTGTCCTTCCTGCGGCTGGCATTAATCATTTGTAAGTGCCTTGAGAATCTCGGCATTGAGATTGTTAGCAAAAATTGTATATACGTATACTTTAAATCAAAACGATTGGTTTCTGTGTGCATCCACTTCATCTCCTATGCTGTGTTACGGATTCCTTAAGGTCAAGAATTTAGGTATCTTTGTGCAAAAGGGGTAGGTTGAATTATCGAACTGGAGATACGGTTAACATGCACAAATTTTCTTTCCTTTTCCCATCTTATTCTCTTGTGCATTTATAATAGATAGAAAAGAAAATAAATTTTACTATTTCCCAGCTGCATTGTCATCCAGGTACTTCTCTTTTAATACACACAGAACTGAAAACTGAAAGCGTAAGGGGAAGTGCTGGAGAAGCTTCTGCCCTGTTTGTGACTTGGATTTTCTCCACCAGGAAGAAGAGCCCAGACGAGAGATTTTGCTGTAGGAATTCACAAAAAATATCGAAATGTCAGATTCCACACCGTTTGAGATGAGACTGGTTCATCTGGACCTGAAAGGAGCGCCACCAAAGGTCTCGTACCTCTCAAAGGTGAGGGCTCCCTTGTACTCCTAGAGACTCTCTTTTGCCTTGGGTTCAGTCTTTGCAGTTGTGAGCAGTGTTCTGTGGGGAAGGGTGCTTAGAACACAACCGTGAGGCTCTCAGTGAGGGCAAGATGGCGGCAGCAGCATCGGTTTTGAATTTTCCCCATATCGTCTCACAAAAACAGAGCAAGGAAGCAAAGAAATGACAAAGGAAATGCACAGCTTCTTTGCTGTGGGTTGGTTGGTGTCCCCCCAAAAGGATATGTTCACACCTTCACCCCTGGTACCTGTGAATGTGACCTTACTTGGAAATAGGGTCTTTGCAGATGTGGTCAAGATAAGGTCAGGTTACACTGGAGTAGGCTGAGCCCTAGCGCAGCGGCTGGTTCCCTTACAAGGAGAGGGAGGTTCAGACACAGAGACCTGCAACAGAGGGACGTCAGTGTGCAGACACCCAGGAGGACATGGTGTGATGAGGCAGGCAGGGAAGGGATGATGCGTTCACAGGCCAAGGAAGGCTGGCAGTACCAGAAGGTATTAACAGAAAGAAGCAAGGAAAGACTAGAGCCTTCGGAGAGCACAGCCCTGCACATGCCTGGGTTTGGGGCTTCTGGCCTCCAGAACTGTGAGAGAATAAATTTTTCTTGTTTCAAGCCACCCAGTTTGTGATCACTTCTTACGGCAGCCCTGGAAAACTACAGCGCCCTTCAACAAAACTAGGGGTCGGGGCTCCTAAATATATTTTGGAGCCCCTGGACTCCAAAATATAAGCAGGTGGGGCCAGACCATGGACAGCGTCACACCCATGTGGAGTTAACAGCCAGGCAAGTGGTGGTAGAGGAAAGAGGGGAGTTCTGACAGTGCTGTGACCAGAGCACCCAGAAAATAGCCCCAGCAGTAAAGGTCACCAGTAGCGAGAAACTGCAGAAAGCTTTGCTGGCTCCGGTTGGAAGGCGAGTGCAAAAAGACTCAGTGATGGTACGGGGAGCCCCAAGGCCGCAGGCTCTCAGAAATACCTAATGAAACTTCCTCCTGGAAGGCCAGAGCCCCACACCAGGACAAAATGTTGGGAAAAGAATCCACGTTGAACTTGGCAAGAACGCCAAAGACAGAAGAGACAGGGGCCAGAGGAGACAGAGACCAGAAAGTCTAAGATGCAAAAGCAGCTGCTCGGGGCCTGTAATTTCTAATTCCTTACGGCAACAGGAGAGGAGGGGCCCTGGGCTGGCCCATCTCCGTCCTGAACACAAGAACCTGTTCTTGGAAATGAGCACCAGAAAAGGAGCATTGCTAAATGCCACACAAAGACACGTGAGGGACAGAGGATGACGGTCTGACTAGCATCGCACCACAGAGCAGGTGACATCAGACCATGATATCTCAAAATGAGATAAAAGCTATTAAGAAAACAACAGAAGCTATGGAAAAACAGCATAAATCAGGAATAGAAAAGCCCAGAAATGTGATGACAGGACAAGAGGAGACAGGTGAAAGATTGCCTGTGGAGCTCAGGAATGAATCATAAAGAACAATTTCTTTAGAAATGAATACTGAGCTATTAATAGAAGAGGCACAAAAGTGAATGCATACCATGGAAAGTACAGTATTTGGAAATGACAGAGAAGAAAAAAATGTGAAGAGATAAAAAAGCACTGTGACAAATTGTTAGGGACAGGATGTAGGCAAAGCAGCCCCAGCCGACATGTAGCTGGAGTCCCTGTCCCCGTTACCTGTAGCTGCATGACAGGTCGCCCCAAACTCAGAGGCTTGAGACAACTGTCCATTACCCCGTGTTTCTGTCGGTTGGCCAAGTGGTCCTGCTCTTCTGACCCGAGTTCCCTCCTGTGGTCGCAGTCCCTCTACTGGAAACAGCTCATGGTCCCAGGCCACTGTCAGCAGGGGCACCTTGGTTTTCCTCCCCATGTGTCCTCCAGGGGCAGGCCAGTTTTCTCCCAGGACCGTGGTCTCAGCCGTGCAGCCAGAGCAGGAGCCGCCGGGATTCCTGAGGCCTGCAGTGTCCCTGTTGCCCTTATCACTGGGAAAGCAAAGCAGGCCAGCCTAGATCCAGGCGCGGATAGACTCTGCCTCTCGACAGGAGAGCTGCACGATGCTGTGGCCGTGTTTTCCATTTCCTTTTTCTTTCTTTTCTTTTCTTTTTCTTTTTTTTTTTTTTTTTGAGACAGAATCTTGCTCTGTCACCCTGGCTAGAGTGAGTGCCATGGTGTCAGCCTAGCTCATAGCAACCTCAATCTGCTGGGCTTGAGCAATCCTTCTGCCTCAGCCTCCCGAGTAGCTGGGACTACAGGCATACACCACCATGCCAGGCTAATTTTTCTATTTTTAGTAGATATGGGGTCTTGCTCTTGCTCAGGCTGGTCTCAAACTTCTGAGCTCAAGTGATCCTCCTGCCTTGGCCTCCCATAGTGCTGGGATTATAGGCGTTAGCCACTGTACCCGGGCTATTTTCCCATTTTCAACAGTCCCCAGAGAAAAGAATCAAAATGATGATACAGAGCAAATGTTGAGAAACAACAACTCAAGAACACATTTCTGAAATTAAATACCTGAATCTGCATATTGCAAGGGCATCCGTACACCTCGGAAATTATATCGAGGCTGATATGCACCGAGACGTTTTTTAGTAAACTTAGACTTTAAAGAAATGAAAATGATAAATCTTTTGGGGACACAGGAAAAAGTCCCAAGCCACATACAAGGGGAAGAAACACCAGACTGGCATCAGACGTTTGACAGCGATGTTTTACGACAGAAGGCAGGGAGCCATGGGAGCCTTTGGCCGGGCCCGGACAGTTCCCGGGTGAGATGGGAAATCAGGGCACATCAGACCTGGCCGCAGGTGCTGTCTGCCCCTCTCACTTCACAGGTGGGTCATTTGAGGCCTGCAGCCGGACAGGGAGTGTCTGTCCCCAACACATACACCCCAATTCCAGGTTTCCCTCAGTAGCCTCCATCTATAAAGCCCTGTCCCCAGGCTGGGGTCATGTGCTAACTGGCCACTTCTCTCCCTCTTCCGTCTGGGCCACGCTCCCCCCTTCTCTGCCAGGCTACCTCTGTCTTTATGTCACCCTTCTGAGAGCCTGCGTTGGAGGGGGAAGCCATAGTGAGGTCTGATACCAACAGTCACTATTTTTGAGCAACTGGACAAGTCAACTCTCTTCTCTGTGCCTTGTCGTGGTCATTCATTCTTTCAACAAATGCTTACTGAGGGCCTGTTTTGTGCCAGGCGCTGCTCTACATGAACAAAAAAAGTCCTTGCTTAAATTGTAGTTGGAGAAATAGAAAAAGAAAAAAAATGAAAGCCAGGTCGAGTAGTCCCAGCTACTGGGGAGGCTGAGGCAGGAGGATCACTTAAGCCCAGGAGTCTGAGGTTGCTGTGAGCTAGGCTGACGCCACGGCACTCTAACCAGGGCAACAGAGTAAGACTCTGTCTCAAAAATAAATAAATAAATAAATAAATAAAATAAAGTACTCTGACCAAAAAGGGAAAGGAGAAATTAGGCAAAGCAAAGTTGGCAAAACACTGGCGATGGTGGAATTGCGACGCACGGAGCTTGTATGTAATTTCTCTGTGTATGTGTATGTTGGTGCAGTTTTATGACGAAAACCTCTTCTGCCCAGTCTGGCGCTGAACGTGGCCTCTGTCCGCTGCCTCTCAGACACACAGCACAGAGGACGTCACCCACCCACAATGACAGAACCGCCAGACAGGCCATGGCATGGTCAGGCGGCCGGGGAGGTTGCAAAGGGAACCGGGGGCAAAAACGCTGAGGAAAATAGGAAAATGCCGTCGTCGTTACGTTTATCCAGATGTGTCCGACCTGGGTTAGATCACTTCCGTCCACAGTCACTCGCCTCTTTGTGATTCGGGGTCAGTTACTGATTACCCATTTCGTGAATTATCTACAGCTAAGTTTTAATCCCAAACTGACGTCTTCCTCCCATTCAGCATGCTCTGGAACTTTCCTGTTTGCAGGGGGTGGGGGTGGGGGGAAGAAAACTCTGACAGTAACGTCAACAAAAGAGCGTTTACCAGCCATAGGAAGTGGGACGGGCCCGCATTTGGAGACTGGCGCAGCCCAGCAACAGGCGGGCGGAGCCGGCCCAGCTCTGACAGCGTTGTTCCTTCCCGGTCGCTGTGCCGCGGGAGTGCCCGCAGCCTGACCGTGCTGCTTGTGTCCCGTGTGCACGAGGAGTGGCTTTGTGGGGTCGTACTGTGAGCCCCTGGCCTGCACCTCGAGGCGAGGCCACCTGATGGAACTGCCATCGCAGCTGCACGTCCTGGAGCCTGTTCCCCTCCGGGCAGAGCAGATGTGTCCCTGGATTAGAGTTTGATGTGGCGCAGCACAAAGCGCACAGTTTCCAGATTTGAAGGTTCCAGGGAAATGTGAATGTCACCTCCCTCCAATCCCCACGAGCTTCTGCCTCCGTGTCACTTTGTGTTCAAACTGTCCCTCCTCCCCCAGGTCTTTCCTCTGTTTCGAGCTCTAGGTGCCAACGGCCTCCTCATCGAGTACGAAGACATGTTTCCCTACGAGGGCCCCCTGCGGCTGCTGCGGGCCAGGTTCTCCTACAGGTAACTGCCCTGGAGCGGGGGTCGGGGGTCAGGAACTTAGCAGTGGGGCCTGCGTTCCTTTCCTGTCTTTAAATCCGTCTCTTTAGTTATAAAATTAAAACATGTTGTAAAAATAAAACACACCCACTGAGGAACTGAGAGACTTTGAGAGGAGGGAGCAGAGCTGCAGCTCCTGCTGGGTCTCTGACGGGCACCGTGCGGGAGGCGGCAGCTCCCGCGGCCACGGCTGGGCCTCGGCTGGCGGGACAGGAGCAGACGGTGAAGTCAGACCTGGTGGGGACGGGGCACCTGCTCAGCTGTAAAACTACAGGTCTCTGCGTAAATCAGTGTGAATGTCCCGAAGGAAGAGGGGGCAGGGGACGGTCGCAGGCAGGTCTCAAAGGAAGAAAAAAAATGGCCAGTAAGCGTAGAGAAAACACTGAACCTCATGTACTTGAAGTGAAAATGGCAGGGCGGGGCCGTCCCCGGGGAGAGTTCAGAGGCTTTTTAGGGAATCACATCGTTCTGTGTTCGTGAGGAGGAGAAAAAGCAGGTACATTTAGAATACACACAACTTTATCTAGTCAATAAATTTATAGAACCGATTAGCCTGAGAAATGGTTCAAACACATACACATGAGAAATAGCTTCCTTTTCTAGATAAATTCATAAATGGTGACTCGAAATGTGGCTTGTGAAAAGTGAGAAAGTTGACACGGCCGTGCGCCCTTCCCGGGACGTGCCCCTCACACGGTGGGACGTTGGTCGACAGGGACCCACCCCAGGCTGGGGGCCGCACAGAAACAGGTCACGGGGGGTTTGCCCTCGGCCAGCGGCAGCTCCTGCCCTGGGGTGGGCACCCTGCCCGGCCCCGTGTCTCGAGAGGTGCAGGCGACCTCGTCCTGCTGCGGAGTTCAGTTAAGAGCAGCGGATGAAAAGCAGATTCTTACTTGAGGATGTAAGAGCATCTTTCCCCAGATGCCGGAGTGGGCGCCTTCCCTGAAACCTCGAGAATCTCTGTCGAGCTTTTCCGAGTCAGCAGCCTCAGGGTTTCCAGCAGAGCCCTCCAGGGTCTGAGAGGAAGGGTTGGGGGACCGTGGAGTAGCCACTGACCTCGCTGGCGTGACCCTCTCTCTAGCCCCGCTGAAGTGAAAGAGATCCTGCACCTGGCCGGCCTGCACCAGCTGGAGGTGGTGCCCTTGGTGCAGACGTTCGGACACATGGAGGTGAGTGGTGGCAATGGAAGCCACCGGGTGCCGGGTGGGGTCTGGGGTCTGGGGCCCGCGGGCTGGCCGGGCCTGTGCCTGCTGCACGGAAGGGCCTTTGCCCTGGGAGGGCCCTGCCCTGCGAGGGGCACAGGTGGCACAGCCATTGGCCAGGGCAGCCCCCGCTTGGTCCTGGGAAGGGGCCCTGGGCCACGTGGGGTTTCCTTCTAACTTGTGTTCACACCAGCACTGTTGTGTGCGGTAGAGACTGCAGGAAGGATTGAAGCCATTTTCTGTTTGTGTGTTTTTTCACTTTAATATTGAAAATATTTTCCCAAGCCCCTGTGTGATCTTCAGAAATATTCTTCATGTCTGTACCAAACAAATTAAACACAACATTGATTGAGTGGCTCTTGGGTTCCACGTGTTTCCCTAAGAAATGCACGGAGTGGACCTATCAACTGTCCCTCCTCGTCTCTGTTCCCTCCCCTCGCCTGCCGTGCCCCGGCGTTCGGGCCTCTTGTCTGTAGCTGCTGGAAATGACCCACTATTCCAGCACCATCTGCTGAGAAGACTCTCCTTCCTTCAGGGAATTGCCTTTGTACCTCTGTCAAAAACCAGCCGACCACACTCTTGAGGGTCGATTCTAAACTCCGTCCTGTTCCGCCGAGCTGCGCATCTTCCCTCGGCGGATGCGCCCTCATCTGGAGTTCCCCATAAATCCGAACGTCAGGAAGGGTGACGCCTCCAACCTTACTCCTTTTCCAAAATGGGTTGGACTAGTCTAGTTCCTGTGCCTGTCCGTGCGTGTTTTAGACTTGGCCTGTCTGTACAGCTGTGAAAACCTTGCTGGTATTTTGGGTGGACTTGCATCGAATCTGTAAAGCAGTTTGTTTCCAATCCGTGAACACGGTGTTGTCAGCCATTAATGTGTTTTTATTGCCCTGAACGTGTTGCCACGTTTTTCTTGGTGCTTTAGTGATTTCTCTCTGCGCTGGCCTTTGAGCTGTTCGGTCACGATCATCTGGATGTGGGTTCCTTTGCGTTCATCCTGCTGGGTTTGTTGGCCGCAGAGCCGGAGAGAGTCTTCACCCTGTGTGAGGCCCGGCTGTTTCCTCGGGGTCTAGACTGCTCACGTCTCTCCTGCCTGTCTCGGCCACGCGGCGAGTGTTTGGTGCCTGGATGCCGTCCCATGGGCCTCTGGGGCCTGGTCACTTTGCTTCTGTCTTTTTTCTGTTATTCATATTGAATAATTTCTGTCGCTTTATTGTAACAATTACCGGGTCTTCTGACATTTCAGATCTGCTGCTCAGCCCCCCAAATGGATAAACACTTTCCTTTAATTCCTGGCACCCACCTCGGGAACGTTTGGCAAATCCCCCCTGGGCCCAGGCAGAGTCGGTGCCCACGGCCGGGTCCCCGCCTGAGGCTGGGCTCCACGTTCCAGTTCGTTTGCACACCTCGTGATTTTTGGTTGAGAACTGGACACTTCAGACCAAACATTCTAGCAAATCTGAATTTTTATTTTTATCCCCAGTGGGTGGTGGTGGTTTTGTTGTTTTCTATTCGTTGCCTGGATTTCCTCTGCGGGGCCTGTCTCCTCAGCTGTGGGCGGCCACCGACGTTAGCCTGGCTCCCAGGGTCCTCTCTGCCCCCGTAGCTGGCAGTGGCCACAGGTTGGCAGAGGTTGTGCTCAAACACCTTGAGCCCATGCGGCGTCCACCCTGCCCTGGGCTGTGTGGGGCCCCATCGGCCCCCCAGGAGGGCGTGTGTTGCCCTCTGGCTGTACATTTCCAGGGTCACCCCGGGGGCTGCACTCTCCGGCCAGCAGAGGACTGAGCGTTTTCTCTGTGGTTTTTACCCAGCCCCAGGTCAAGCCCTCCATCCGCAGGGTCTCTGCTCTCATCTCTGGTCTTTCGTGAATGAACATTTTGCTGTTCGCCTTTGGTTGATTTCCAGTGCCCTGAGTGGCTGTTCTGGTAAAACTGTTCTGTTTTTGTGCTTTGCTGGAGAGGAGTTGCCAGGCCTCCTCACACCGCACTCCGGGAGCGCAGGGCTCAGCTAGCACTTCCAGAAGCGAAGGGGCTGGCTCTGCACTGCCGTCCCTCACCCGGTGGAGTCCAGGGGACAGCAGAGAACCGGCTGTGCAGAGCCCGGCAGGGAGCAGGTTCCAGCGCGTGTGGCCCTCGGAGCCCTGGAGCCCTGCTCCCCTGAAGACTGTCTGGGGAGTCAGGAACGCTCGGCTCGGCCACCTCGCCGGCCCCCTGGGCTAACTCTGAGCAGAGCTGGGGAAAGAAGCCCACGGCGGGTGGAGGGAGCTCGGCGCCAGCCTGTCCCCTCCCCTGCCTGTGTCTCCACAGTTTGTGCTGAAGCACTCGGCCTTCGCCCACCTGCGGGAAGTGGCCGCCTTCCCCAACACCCTGAACCCCCACGAGGCGGAATCGCTGGCGCTGGTGAGCGCCATGATCGACCAGGTCCTGCAGCAGCACCCAGGTGCCCGGTGGCTCCACATCGGGTGTGACGAGGTGGGTGCCCTTGTCTCCACATCCTGCCACAGTCCCCTTCCCTTGGCCACCAGGCAGGCCACCTTCTCCCGTGTCTCAGTTTCGTTTGTTAAATAGAAAATAGTCTAAGTGCCGAAGCATAAAGATGGGGCTGGCTGAGGAGACAGTCCCTGTCCGGGAGCCCATTCCAGCGCCTTCCCCAGGAGCATGGGGGCCTGGCACAGGGCAGACCTGCTCAGCCCGCACAAGGCCCCTGTGCATCTGCCGAGCCTGCCTGGAGGTGGCCGTGCGGCCCCGGGCAGTGCAGAGCCAGCCCCGGCTGGGGCAGGTTCGTGCCCTTGGCAGGGGCAGTCGCAGGATATGACTTCATTCCAGCTAAAGACGCAGCTTTCGTTGGGGAAGGAAGGAAGTATTAACTCCACTCTGGACTCTGAAGCCCCAGCTGGGAAGGGGGTCCCCGGGGTGCCTCGCGAGCCCCACCCTGGCCCCTGCTGCTCTGCTTGTGCGGTTCCGCTGGAGGCCGGCAAGTGTCCCAGAGAGTGTCCCAGCGAGTGTCCCAGCGAGTGCGCCTGGTGCCCACGGAGGCCGCAGCTCAGGGCAGCTGGGCTGGGACTGTGGTTTGCAAATGTTTTAGCCCAGAGGTTCCTTTGTGAGGGAAATCTGTGTCATGGTGAAACGCACATAACGTAAAAGTCACCATTGTGACCACGGCAAGGTACACACTTTAGGACCTTGTGGCAGGTTCACAGTGTCGCGCGGTGTCGCCACTGTGCGTCCCAGAGCCCTTCTAGCCCCCGACAGGAGCCCCACATCCACCCGCCAGCCCCTCGACCGCCAGTTCTCTGCAGATGGAACCGCACAGTGCGTGGCCTGTGCATCTGGCTTCTCTCTCGTGAGGTTTCCAGGGTCCTCTGTGCCATAGCCTGTGTCGCACTTCACTCCCTCCTCAGGCTGCACGGTGACCGCATTGCACAGGGGACCCCACTGCGTGTCCACTGTCAGTCGATGGACACCAGTTTCCGCCTTTGGCCGACCGTGCAGACTGCCGTGAACATTCGTGGGCAGCCCTGCCTGGAGGTTCAGGTCCCGGTGAAGCGCTCTGAGCTCCTCCCTTAGCCTGCTCCCCACGCAGCTGCCCGAGACCCAGGGCACGGCGGGAACCTGAGACCGCGGGGTGCAGGGGTGCAGGCAGTGGGTGGAGCAAGCCCGTCCCTTCCCCCTGCAGGTCTATTACCTGGGAGAGGGCGAAGCCTCGAGGCAGTGGCTGCAGCAGGAGCAGAACAGCAAAGCCAAGCTGTGTCTGTCCCACATGAGGGCGGTGGCCAGCCACGTGCTGGCCCAGCACCCCCACGTGACACCCCTGGTGTGGGACGACATGCTGCGGGACATGCCTGAGGACCAGCTCACAGGTCTGCCGCGCAGGGTGGGGCGGGGGCCGCTTAGCTGCCCCATGACCTCCGACCCCGGAGACAAAACACTGTGGGAAACGGGCCCCAAAGGGAGCCAAGTCCGCTCAGACCCGCGTTCCACGTGCTGGCGTGGAAATGCCAGCTGGGTCATTGTAGGGTCGCCGTGGGGGTCTAGCAGAGTGGTAGGTGTGGGCGGCAGAGTAGCCACAGGCCTGCAGGGGCCGGGGCGGGGGCCGAGGAGTGTCCTCCAGGCCAGCCCTGCAGGGGCCACAGGTGAGGATCCAGGGCCCGGCCGTCACCGCTCCGGGTCCACGGGGCACATGTGCCCTAGGGCTGCGCCGTCCTGGCAGCCACCACCCACATGTGGCTACTTAGGTTAGTTGAGTTAATTAGAACTAACTCCATTTAGCAGCATGTTCCCGTGAACTGGGCATGTGGCCCCCGCAGAGAGGGCGGCAGGTGGACAGTCCAGCCCCCAGAGCTGCAGGGCTGTCCTTCCTGACCGAGGCTGGCTGAGAAAAGCTGTGTGTGGTGGTGGCTTTTCGTCACCAAAAGCACAGCACAGTGCTGAGTCTTTCTTCAAAACGATGGGTCGTGTTCCCATTTGAATGCAAAACAAGTGCGTGTGAGGGGCTGGGACGTGGTCTGGGTGGTCCCCCGGCACTCACGGCCCGCTCGCCCGCAGCATCGGGGGTGCCGCAGCTGGTGGAACCAGTGCTCTGGGACTACACGGCTGACCTGGACGTGCACGGCAAGGGTCAGTGCCAAGTTGCAGGGGATGCCCCGGGCGTGTGGCCATATCCAGGCAGGGCCCCCCATCCCCGTGACCCTGCAGCCCCGACTGCCCAGCCTCCCCACAGACCCCCCTGGGGAGCCCGGCAGCCCCGGACGGTGCCCTTCATGGCTGCCTTCTGCTCCCGTTGTCCGGAGCGTCTTCCTGACGGGCAGGTGAGGTGGGGCTGCTGCTAGAGTCTCTCCTCCAGCGGGATCCAAGCCCGGCCGTCACCGCCCCCCTGTCCCTGGGTCTGGACAGGCGCGTGGCCCAGGGCTGCACGTCCGGGGCCCTGGCGGCCACCTCCACGGAGCGGCTCACCGCCTGCTCTCTCACCCAGTGCTCCTCATGCAAAAGTACCGGCAGTGCGGCTTCCGGCGGCTGTGGGCTGCCAGTGCCTTCAAGGGCGCCACGGGGCCCAGCCAGGCCCTGACCCCGGTCGAGCACCACCTCAGGAACCACGAGCGCTGGCTGCAGGTGGCGGCCGGCGGGCCGGTGGGCTCGCTGCAGGGCATCGTGCTGACCGGCTGGCAGAGGTAAGCCTCGGCGGGCCGTGCTGGGGACGGAGGCAGCTCAGGGGAAGCAGCCACGGGGAGCTGACCCCACACCCGTGGTGCCCGTGCACAGTCACCAGCACGTGGCCCTTTCCCGTGGGCGCCACACGTGAGGCTGTTTGTGCCTCATGGATGGCAAAGCAGGAGGGGTTTGTCGGGTTGGGGGGAGGCCAGGTGGGCAGGTCGGGGCAGCTCACAGCCCACCGCGTGCCTAAGGGCAGCAGCCGATGCTTCAGAAGCATCTAGGGGCTCCTGGTGTCCGGCCCTGCGGGGCGGCATCTCGGTCTGGATTAGACCAGGCTGCCCTGGGCAGGCAGAGCCGCCCTCAGGGTGGGATTGACTGAGTGCCTCTCCGGGCTGTGACGTCACCTTCCCCTGCTCACCCCTGGGGCAGTGCCTGTCTCCACCCACCTTGTAGCTGAAGAAACTGAGGCACAGGCAGGGGAGGTGCCCAGCCTGGCAGTGGGGGCCTAGACCCCACTCTGGGCCGGGCCAAGCCCCTCAGCCCCTGCCCAGGACGGACGCTGCCCTGACATGCTGCGCTCGGCCCCACCTGTCGTCCTGCTTGTGGGGCCTTGGGGACAAGCTGCCGCCCCAGCTGGTGGGGGGGGGGCCCAGAGACCCTAGACGGGGTGAGGGGGACGATGACAGGGACACCCCAGGTCGGAGCACTGAGCCCCCCTCCATGGACGCAGGCACGACCACTTCTCCGTGCTGTGCGAGCTGCTCCCTGTGGGGGTCCCATCGCTGGCGGCCTGTCTGCAGTCGCTCCTCCATGGTAGGTCCAGGCCTGCGCCCCAGCCCCGCTGAGCCCTCCCAGAAGGATGGGGGGCAGAGGGGGGGAAGGAGCGGGGGAGGACGGGCACCCGGTGCCCCCGGCCACTCGGGCTGGACTGTGGCCCTCCCCACCGAGGACAGGCTCACAGCCCCGGCTCGGCCACCACCCGCTGTCAGCGCGGCTGGATCCGTACGCAGCCCTCGAGAGGACTCGCAGAGAAGCGTGTGCCTGGGGGGGTGGGCAATGGCTCTGCCTCTGCGGCGTGGAGGTCTTGACCGCCTGGTCCCGTGGGCGGAGACAGGAGCAGGGATGCTCCTCCGGGCAGGGAGGGCTTGGCGGGATGACCCTGCCGCGTATACCAGGGGACTGCGCAGGAACTTGGGGTGACATCTGAAGAAAGCGGTGGCTCACACGTGCAGGGGAGCGAAAGGATGTGGAATACGGTTATTTCTCAGCCTTTTTGACTTGATACTCGGATGTGGGAACGAGCAGAAAGGTGCAGACACCGGTTTGTCCCCACTGGAGACGTGCGAATGTGAGCGTGCCGGCTTCAGCTCGCCCTGGTTTCAGGAAGGGACCTTCCCCTCCTGCCGCCCCGGGGTCGGCCTTTTCTGTCGTTCCTTCTGGCCTTTACGGAAAAACGGGGTCAGCCCTTTGCAGCGGGTGTTCCTCTCGCACTAGCGTGGCCGTCTGTCCACGCCGTGCCTGCGGCAGCCCCGCGCACGGTGCAGTCGGCGCCACCGGGCGGGAAGGGCCACGTGTGGTCCCGGTGCCGGTGCTGCCGTGCACATTCTCATTTCTGTCTTCTGACTTTCAAAATCACGAGTACGTCCCCCGTGTCCAGTGAGAAGCGGCAGGGTTTACGTGCCCCTCTCCCCGCCAGGCCCCACCGCTTCCCCCCGTGCTTGATTGCAGGAGGATTCACCGAGGACGTCAAACAGAGAGTGGAGAACATTCTCGGGGTTTCAGGCCTGGAAACAGCCGGTCCTGTAAGGTAAGCCCCGCCCCTCCCGGCCCTCCCCTGTGGTGGGCAGCCGTTCTCAGCGGGGCTTTCAGCGGGGGTCTCCGCAGTGAGGGGGCCGGCTCCTTCCCGGGCAGTGACATCCTCAGCCTCGTCACGCACTTCAGCCTGCACCTGCGCAGCTCCGTGGATGCCCTGCTGGAGAGGAACAGGTAGGTGATGGGCGCCCCCCAGGACCCCCAGCTCAGGGGAGTAGCCTCCTGCCTTGCAAAGACGTTCTGGGGGGAAAAGACCTTTAGAAATGTCTACCAGATTCTTAACAGCTTTCCCAGAGGTATTACTGTAAAACCACCCCAGGACTGCCCGATAGCCACTGTCGGCCGAGTGGCACGCGGCCCCGCGGTGCACCAGCCTGGGGCCTTCCCAGCGGGTGCAGGTGTCTGAGGGCCGGCCTAGTGGGCACACCTGCCTGGGGCCTGCCCAGCGGGTGCAGGTGTCTGAGGGCCGGCCTAGTGGGCACACCTGCCTGGGGCCTTCCCAGCGGATGCAGCTGTCTGAGGGCCGGCCTAGTGGGCACACCTGCCTGTGGGTCTGCCCAGGTACGTGACCGGCTGGTTCAGCTCTTACCATCGCAGTCGGAAGCTCATCCACCCCATCATGGTCCAGCACATCCGGCCCGAGGCTCTCAGGTAATCCCCGGGCAGCCTGTCCCCCACCAGGCAGCACTGCTGTGGTGCTGGGCTTTGGACCAAGACAAGCTTTCTAGGAGTTGCAGCCGTAGATCGATTCCCTCCCTCGCTGGAGACCTGCCGTCACTTGCTGATGCTTCCCCGCACATCAGAGTGAGATGCTGGGCCTTAGGTGCCCGGGCCGGTGGGGGACTCCCTGGACTCAGGCCACCTGGGGCTGTGCCCTTGCATCCTCCCGAGACAGACAGGCTGCCCCCAGGGAGCGCAGATGCTGCCGAGGCCACAGGTTCACAGGCCACCACAGAAAACCCCGCCAGCTCACTGCAAAGCACAGTCCAGCCTCAGATGCCCTACTGTGACAAATTTGCTCACTTCTTCATCCCACAACGTAGGGGCCAGTAGTCCCACTTTACAGATGGGTAAACAAAGGCACAGAGCTGCATTGGCCCACGGGGCTGAGGACTTGAGCGCAGAGTGCTTAGATGTGAGCAGTCCCCAGGGCCCCCCAAGGGGTGCTCACGGCCGTCGTCTCCCCGCAGCCTGCTGGCCCAGTGGGGCGCCCTCCTGCAGCAGCTGGAGGCTGCCCTGCAGCTGGCCTTCTACCCGGACGCGGTGGAGGAGTGGCTGGAGGAGAACGTGCACCCGAGCATGCGGCGGCTGCAGGGGCTGCTGCAGGACCTGGATGAGGCGGCTGCTCCGCGGCCCCCGCCCAGCGGCCCCGGCTGGGACAGCCGTCAGGACCCCTGATGGGAGTGGCCTGTGCACGGGCTGGGCAGCTGTCCGGCGGACCTCCCGCAGCAGCCCACTCCTGCCCACGCCGGCAGCTGTGCAGGGCCAGGCAGCCCCCAACAGTGCAATAATCTTTGGGGAAAAAGAAAATATCGAAGGAAAAAGCACACGGGACCTGTTTTGTGATCTGCACATAGAACTTTATTGTTTTGAAATAAAAAGAAGAGTGGAAGCCAGAGGTCATGCTGACAGAAAGCCGAAACAGGCGGGGCAGCACGCGTGCCGGCAGCCCCAGCGCTCCGGGAGGCCGAGGCGGGAGGCTGCTGGAGCCCAGGAGTTGGAGGCTGCTGGAGCCATGACGACGCCACTGCACTCTACCCGGGCACAGAGCGAGACTCTGTGTTTAAAAAAAAAACACACCAGACTTTCCATCGCCCACCGTGCAGGTGGTTTCAGTTCAGCCCGGCTCCCTGTGGCATAGAGAGGGCACTGGGCACAAGGTGGCTTCCTCCCTGTCACCTAAAGCACGTTCTCACAACCCACGGGGTGAACACACCAGAAACCAGTTAATGCATTTTACACTTTCAGTTTAGGAAGAAAACTGAACTCGGGCATGTGTACGACCACATCCCCAACCAGGGGCTGGCTGCAGCCCTTGCTGAGCAGGGTGCCGTCGTGTCTCGTTCTCCCCGAGTTGGCCTGACCTGGGGCAGAGATGTCACCGCCTGTGTGCAGCGCAGGCGCCCAAGCCCCGAGGCAGCCCTGTGCCATCTCCAGCGCTGTCTGGCCCTTCCGAGCTGGGTGGCCTCGTTGGGGGCCTGGCCAGGAGCAGGAGTCCCCGGGCTGTAGGCTGTGCCTTAGAGCCTGGCCCCTCCCACCAGGTCTTTCCGGGGTTCAAGGGAGGCTGGACGTGGTTCTGCAGAGGTTCGCCCAGTGTTTAGGTGCCGCGGGATGCTAGAAGAGTTGACTTTTTCTCGACTAGCAGGTTCTGCCCAGGCTGAGGGTGGGGAGTGCAGGGACCCTCTGCAGGGACAGCTTGGGGAGGGCCCTGGTGTCACCGAGGGGGAGGCGGGACCCTCAGTGGCTGCGGGACAGGTGGACGGATGGTCCTGAGCACCCACCCTGTACCTGGCGGTGTCCGTGGGGCCTGGCCCCAAACCGTGCACTTGGAAGGCTCGCTGGGACCTGGGGGCTGAGCTCCCCTAGGAATCTGGGGCCTCAGGCGAAACCTCAGCTTCAGGAAGGCCAGGCCCAGGCCCTGCACTGCAGAAAGTGTCCTTTTTGTCTCAGAGGCTGCAGGTGGGTCTGTCCAGACCAGGCCACCTGTCACCCTCACGCCCCGAACTGCCCCAGCTGAAGCCGATGTCGGATTCCAGGGGAGCCACTGATTTCTGAGCCCATGGCCACGCCCTCCCCTGGCCACAGCACCCGCTTTCCTGCATCCTCTGACAGATCCTGCCCGGCCCCTCCTGGCCTCAGAGAAGGTCCAGCCTGTGGTTTAGCAGAGAGCAGAAGCCGTGGCTTGTGGGGGCAGGAGGCAGACTCGGCTGGAGGTGCCATCAGGGCCAAGGCCAAGGGCCTCTCTGGGAGCGGCTCGTCTGCAGCCAGGCCTGCGCTGTCAGCTCTGGCTCCCAGGGCCACTGGCCTCGCTGTCGCTGCTCTGTGACAGCTCTGCAGGGCTCTCAAGGCGGTGCAGCTCCAGGAAGTTGGTGATGAGCTTGGCAACAGCTTCCACGTCGCTGGGCAAGGCCGGGGTGGGGGCGGGGGGGGCAGGTCACCCTGGGCCGCAGCAGCACCAGCCCCACGCAGCCAGCGAGACTCCGTGTGGGCTTCATCCCCAACCACCCCCCTGCGGCAGCCCCTGGGGCTCCCAGACCAGACCCAGCACCTCTGTCCTGGTCCCGCCATCCCCAGACCCCAGCCCAGGCCTGTCCCAGCTGGCACGGCCATCCCAACCCCCCACCGTGTCAGGACGGGCAGCCCTGGCGGATCCATCACCAGCCCACGGGCCTCACCTGCGGTGACCCATGACCGCGCTCTGGGTGAGGGGGTGGGAGAAGCCCGTTGCGAACCGCAGCACCACCGAGTAGCCCCTGCCGAAGTACCGGACCTTCTCCTCCTCCACGTTCACGTCCCGGATGTCACTCAGCAGCACCACCACTGCGAGACACAGGTCAGTGGCCGTCGGCCCCGCCCGCTCGCGCTGTGGGCGGTCGCGTCGGGGCCACTGGCTCTGCCAGAACGAGTCACGTTTGCGTTGGAAAAACTATTACTTCACGTCCAAGGCTGGGCCCCAGGGACAGCCGTGACCCTGACCACAGCGAGAGGTCATCTGGGTGCGGGTGTGCTCAGTGGCCCCACTGTCACCGCGCATAGCTTGCTCCCAAGTTCTAACACGCCAGGAATCCGCTAAGCACAAGGCGGCTCAACGTGCTTTCATTTTTCCCCCAGGCTGAAAACATGCCTTCCTGGCCCCCGGCTTGGTGACCGGCCCCCAGCCATTTCCTGTGGCCATTCAGGTACTGGGCGGCTGACGGCTGCCAGAAAAGTCAGCACAGCCGCTCCCCCCTCCCCCGCCCCCGCTGGGGCTCCACAAAGCATCCCCACAGGCAGCCCGTCGGAAGCACTCAAACGTGGCGCTAAACTCAATACCACTGTGCAACTCTGTCCCACCCTAGGCCTGTGCACTGGCTGGTGGTCACCCAGGTGGCCCCTCACAAGACACCCCCACCCCAGTTAAAAGCCCACCCAAAGGGCCTCTCTGCAGCTTAACACAGTGGCTAAACGCCCACAGCAGACAGGGTGGGACAGACGCCCGGGTGGCAGCATCTCCGGAAAGTCTGCTGACCACGGCTGGACTTGAGAGACTCAGGCAGGGGCTTCTCCTAACCACTGGCCTCTCACCGCAGGCCCCGCAGAGCCGACAGCGGCAGGCGAGGTCTGGGAGAGGGGTGGCCCCACTCCAGAGCCGCCCCCTGGCCATGCTCCAGCCCCACTCCAAGCCCCCCCAGGACGGGTGGGGGTAGGGAGAGAGAACACCATCCAAACAGTCGACCCAGAAGCCAGACCCTGCTCCTGCCACCCTCCCAGACCAAACCTCCATAGAGCCCAGGAGAATGCAGCGCTCAGGGTACCCGCCTGGCGGCACTGGGCAGGCCTGGCATGTCTGTGGGACCCCATGTCCCACACACAGGACGTGTCCACGGGCAGGACACAGCATTCAGCAGGCAAGCTTGGACCTGAGACATTGCCAGGCCTCCCTGGGCCCCGTGGTCGCCCCCATGCACCTGCTGCGCCCAGCCCGGGCCTCCGAACTCCCGCACCTCACCTTGGTCATGGCCTGCCCTGAACAGGGTCAGCAGCTTCTTGTAGAGGCTGAACGTCTTCAGAACGACCTTCCCGGTGCTCTTGTTGAACACGGCCTCCTGGAAAGCAACACACACTGACCACACGCAAACCGCAAGTGGGGGGCTGAGTGCACGCGGGAGAAGGGGCCCTCCCGGTCGGAGCCAGACCCTGGAGCTCCGCGTGTGGCCCCCAGGGCTGACGCCTGTGGAGTGACTGGGACTCCTGCCGGCAGCATGGGGCTCATCCCGCTGCAGGACAGGCGAGTGCAGGACGGTGGCCCAGCTGTCCCACAAGGACATGGGGCGGGGGGAAGGGAGTCTCATGGGGGCACCGAGAGTGGGGCGGGGCCAGCAGACACACCCCCTCTGCACCCAGCAGCTCCAGGAATGAAGAATTCTGGTGAAAAACACCTTCAGGGGATGCCATGGCCCAAGAATGGTCACAGGCAGTGTCCGGGGGCCAAGTCCCACGAGATGAAACCGTGAAGCTAGGACTGCTTCAGAGTGGGGAGGAGGCCTTGTGCTGCCTGGAGCCTCTGCCTAGAATCCCCCCCCAGGGAGACCCAGGAGAGCCTCCCCTCGCCCCTCCCCCACCGCACCAGCCTCACCTCCCAATCCTCCAGGTTCTGCACAGCCACGAACAGACAGCCGGCAACGTAGAACAGCTTCCAGCCCAGACTGTCTGGAGCAAACACAGGGCGCCAGCCGTGAGTGCAGCGGGCCCCCCCCCCCCAGCACAGCCTTCCCCCAGATGCTGTTGTGAGGCTAGGAGAGGCATGGGGGTCTCAGCCATGCTTGCAGGGACCCCGGGTACCGCCTGTGCTGCTGGCCCTGCCTTGGTCCCTCAGGACCCGCATGGGACATGCCCGTCCAGCTCTGGCCCTGGGAGCCCACTTGAGGCCGGCAGGGGTGCACACGGCCTCTGCCCATCTCAGCAGGATGGGGACGGTGGGAAGGTGGGCAGCATGGCGCACCCCTGCAGTAGGACCTCAGGCCTGCACTAGGGAGCATCTTTCGAAGAATATTTTACCACATTTGAAAACGCTTGAGACATAAGTGCAATGCAGGCTGGGTGGGAAGGTGCGTTGGGAAGAGCACACCTGCACAGGGACATGGTGCCTGCCCACCAACAATCTCGAGGCACAGGTGCTGGAGACCACAAAGGTCATGCCATGACCCATCACAAACGGCAGTTTTTCCAAACAGCTGAGAAAGTTGGTGGGGGGGTTTTACCTCCACTGTAGTAGGCAGCGGCCAGGCCGATGGACAAGATTCCTGCAGAGAGAAAGAAAGTCCTTCCTATGAGTCCTCCCCAGTGCAGTGGGCTCCCGGAACTGCAGCCCTTTCCTGTGGCAGGGATGGCTGTGGACTGGGGCACGGGGTAGAGACCATCAGGTTCAGAGTTGGGGAAACAGCCAAACAGCACAGCCAGGCGCAGCGACTACTCAGGGAGGCCGATGTGGGAGGATCAATCGCTTGAGCCCAGGAGTTCAAGTCCAGCCTGAGCAACATAGTGAGACCCCATCTCTTACACACACACACACACACACACACACAGAGCATACACAACTTGCAGTGTTCACTGGAAACACTGCCACGTGAGGCTCTGGAGCTGCCTGGGGAGTCAGGAAGGAGCCTGTCATGGTGGTGCCAGGGCGGCACGTGATGAGGAATGGGAATGAAGACTCACGGCACAGCACACAAAGCAAAACATGCAGGAAGGCCACACGCTCATCGGGGAACGATGGGTCACAGAGAAGGCATGGCTGGCACCTTTCCTCACAGCGACCAGCCCGGTCGACATAAGCGCAGCCGCCCTGAGGGCCCAGGACCCTCCAGATGGGCAGGGAAAGGGGACAGAGGAGAGAAAAACGGGGATGTCCCCGTGGTCCAACACAGGAGTCAAAGCAAGTACAAAGGAAAATACAGTGACTCAGAAAAGCCACCCACCTAACCCAAGGTGTTAGTGAAAGGATGTTAGTGACAAAAAAAGACAAACTAGATATGCATCACCTGTAAAACCATGTACAAAGGATAAAATCTAAATGGATGCACAGAAACACAATAATTGCTTTATCTCAGGGTAATAGAACAAAAGATGAAACACCTCATTTCATTTTCATCCTTTTTTATAATTAGGCTTTCCAGTGTTGTTGTTGTTTTTTTTTTTTGGAGACGAGGTCTCACTCTGTGGCCCAGGGTGGATTGCAGTGGTCTCATCACAGCTCACTGCAGCCTCAGATTCCCAGGCTCAATCAATCCTCCTGCCTCAGCCTCCTGAGTAGCTGAGACTACAGGTGCCACCAGCACACCCAGCCAGGCTTCTGTTTGGAGGACAACGTGGAAAGCCTTACCAACCAGCAGGGACCAGGACCGGATGCCAGGAGCCCTTTTCAGGTGGAGGCAGGAGCTGGTGCGCATCTCCACCTGCATGTACATCCCTGGAACGTGCCGGCACCACCCTCTACAGGAGATGAGGTCTGGGGAAGAACAGACAGACAGCTGGACGCCTCAAGCGCTGCACACAGGCAGGCACCCACCTCATCGGGTGCAGACCGGCCAGGAAAGGTGCCTGCAGGCACACACACCGTCAGGCTGACGTGGCCTCTGCGGTCAGGCAAGGCACTTAGTCCCCCAGGGACTCCACTTCCTCTGTGAGGAAGGCCCTCTTCTGTGCACGATTTCACCGACTGCACTGGGGCTACTTCCCCCACAAAGATTCGAGAAGTGTCAGCCTGATCACCATGGGCCACCATGCCTGGAAACTAAGTCTCAAGGAGCCGTTAGGCCCCAGCAGCCCTCAAGCATCCGGCACCCTCCCAGAATCCCAGCTCTCCCCTGTGCTGGCCTCCACCAAGAAGGGGAACTGCAAGTCTCGTGGTGGCTGGAGTCCACCCTGGCAGGACTGAGAAAGCCAGCTCTGTCTCCACTGTCCTCCCCCGGATGAAACTCCGGACTACTCAGAAGAGGGTACAAAGGCACCGCCGGAATCAACAAGTCACCAAAGGCTAATCTTCCCCAGCACTCAGCCAGGGCGACAACAGCCCCCCCGCACTGTCAGTGCACTCAAAACACTGGCTCCCGGGACCCAGTTCTGGGAAGTTTCTCAGATACTTCCCTGCAGAGTCCAATCAAATTCCTCGCATTAAATAGTGGATTCAAATCACACAAACGAATCCTAAATCACCTCCCTCCTGGCCTGTTTCCGACAAGGCTCCAAAAACGGCCCTGTCCCTCCCAACACGCGTGCACGCACACATACACGCGTGCACGCACACATACACGCGTGCACACCACGGGTGCACACACACACATGCATGCACAACACAAATACACGCGTGCACCGACCACTCGCCTCTGCCCGGGCCGGGGCGCCCCCATTCCGACGGCCCCAACACCGAGGCCTGTGGGCGCCGCCGGCCACACGACAGCCCGGGCGAAGACAGGCCCCGGCGGCGGCGCCCAGCCTGCGGCCGACGCCCGGCTCCCCGCGGCTGCACCGCGCGTGGTCACAGCGACGTGACTGCAGGACACGCGCGGCCGGTGGGCCGAGGGCCGCGGGAGGGAAGCGCGGAGCCCGCCCCGCCCCCGCCTACCGAGCGACGAGCCCGCGCAGAGGCCGAGGGACACGAACCGGCGGACACGGGGCAGCGCGGCCTTCCGGGATCGGGACAGGACAAGGCGGACTTCCGGGATCGGGGCGGACTTCCGGGGGCGGGGCCCGGCTAACACCCGATATATCGGTGATGATGGTTTCTCCTTCGCGGCTCGGAGAGCCCCGCGGCCGGTGGGGCGGCGCGAAGGCGGCAGCCGGGAGCCTCGGCCGCGCACGGAAGCCCTGGATCGCGGAGACGCGTGAAAGTCCCCTCAGAACCCCCGAGAGGTACAGAACGCCTCGGATTAATCTAAGAAAAGATACACAGCACCTTCATGGTAAAAGTCGTAAATTTGGGGGGTATTTTTGAGACAGGGTCTCACGCTGGCCCAGGCCGGAGCGTAGCGGTGCTTTCACAGCTGCTGCAGCCTCGAACCCCTGGGCTCAAGGTCCTCCCACCTCGGCCTCCCGGGTAGAGCCCCCGCGCCCGGCCCGTATTTTTATGGTTAGTAGAGTTAGCATTGTTAGTCTGGAGAATGTCAGTGTGATGTGAGAGAATGCAAAGGAGTAATTATGTAGGTGCTCCTGGGAACCAGGAATTTCAGCAAGGGAGAAAGGACTATCAATGGAAAAGAACCCAAATTCTGTGAAATAATTTTCAGTGGTTTATTGTCAGCCACGGCCAAGAAGCCCTGGGCAAGTGGTCTCACTGTGGTTGGGTTACAATTTGCTTTTATACATTTCAGGAAAACGGGAATTAACATATAAAGTCATAAATTAATACGTGTAAGGCATACATTGGTTTGGCCCAAAACAGCAGGACATCTGAAAGCAGGGGCCTACAGGTTATAGGTGGGTTTAAAGATTCTATGATTTGTAATTGGTTGAAGAAATGAAGCTTTATCTAAAGGCTTGGAATGTTCTAAGTTAACTAAGGAAGTGTGTTAATCAGAGACGAGCCGCTGGACACATACCCAGACTCAAGTGATGTGTTAAGTAAATTGGTGACCTGCAGGTGTGGTTTAACCTTTGTCTTACATGGCCTTACGCTTGTTAGTGACTTTGCATCTTATTGTTAAAAAGAGTAACTCCAAAAGCGACAGGGCGTAACTAGGTGTGTCTGACCTCCCTTCTCCTCATAGCGGGCGATTCAACTTTAAGGTTTCTTTATGTGGGGCGGCCCCTTGGCCAAGAGGGGGTCAGTTGGCTTAGAGGGGCTTAACATTTTATTTTAGTTCACAGTCACACATGTAAGATCAACAAGGTTAAATAAGAACCCTGTATTCCTGGATTTGAATTAGAAGTACCGGTGTAAACTCACAATGTATTTTGTCTGTTCAAAACCATCCTTTATAAAAATTTTTTTTTAAAGCCAGTCAAATTTAGCAGTGGGGGGTTGAATACCAACTTTAGTGACACTAATGTTAATAAGTGCTGTAACCCACTACCATCAGACCAGCCCCTTTATAAAATTAATAAAAGGTCACAGGTGGGAACTGTGGTAGGGACCTGAATTCTGCAAAGGTATAGGCACAGTTAAAAAAAAATGTACATATATATATATATATATATACATATATATAAAAATAAACTGGCCATTGTCCCCTAGTTTGCTTTCCTGAAAGCTACTCAGGAGTCACACAGCTGATGAATCATGTCAAGGAAGTGTAAAAGGAGGAGCAAACCAATCCCACACCCAGCTGAAGAAAAGAATAACTAAGGTCAGAGCAGAGCTAAATGAAATAGATTCTAAAAGATTTATACAGAAGATTAATAAAACAAAAACTTGGTTTGTTGAAAAAGTAAACAAAATCAACAGGCCTCTTGCTAGAATAACTAAAACAGAAAAGAAAAGACCCTAATAAGCTCAGTCAGAAATGAAAAAGGAAATATTACAACTGATACCACAGAAATACAGAATATCTCTGAATACTATTAAAATCTCTATGCACATAAACTTGAAAACTTCAAGGAAATGGACAAATTCTTGGAAACACACAACCTCCCTAGGCTCAATCAGGAAGAAATAGAACTCCTGAAGAGACCAATATCAAGTAACAAAATTGAGGCAGCAATAAAAAACCTTGCCACAAAAGAGTCCCAGACCAGATGGTTTCATAGCCAAATTTTACCAGACATACAAAGAAGAACTGGTACCCATACTGCAGAAATTATTCGATAACATTGAGAAGGAAGGAATCCTCCCCAACTCATTCTATGAAGCCAATATCACCTTGATACCAAAGCTAGAAAAGGATATGGCAAAAAAAGAAAACAACAGACCAATATCCCTTATGAATATAGATGCAAAAATTCTCAGTAAAATCCTGGCAAATGGAATTCAGCTGCACGTCAAAAAAATAATCCACCACAACCAGGTTTGTTTCATCCCAGAGATGCAAGGATGGTTCAACATACGCAAATCTATAAACATGATTCACCACATAAATAGAAGCAAAAACAAAGACCAGGATCCTCTCAATAAATGTAGAAAAAGCATTTGACAAAATTCAGCACCGTTTTATGATAAGAACTCCTAACAAAGTAGGCATAGATGGAACATACCTCAAAATTACAAAATCCATATATGACAAACCCACAGCCAACATCATACTGAATGGGGAAAAATTGAGAGCATTCCTGCTTAGAACTGGAACCAGATAAGCTTGCCCACTATCACCAGTTCCATTCAACATAGTGCTGGAAGTTCCAGCCAGAGGAATCAGGCAAGAAAAGGAAATCAAGGGTATCCAAATGGGGAGAGAAGAGGTCAAACTATTGCTCTTTGCTAATGATATGATCTTATATAGAAGACACCAAAGATTCTGCCAAGAGACTCTTGGAATTGATAAATAAATTCAGCAAAGTCTCAGGTTACAAAATCAATGTAAATAGATCAGTAGCATTCCTATACTCCAACTTCAGTCAAGCTGAGAATCAAATCAAAGACTGAATATCTTTCAAAACAGCAACAAAGAAAATAAAATATCTAGGAATATATTTAACCAAGGAGGCGAAAGACCTCTACAGGGAGAACTAGGAATCACTGAGGTAAGGAATCACAGATGACACAAATGGAAAAACATATCATGCTTATGGATCAGCAAGAATCAATATTGGTAAAATGTCTGTACTACCCAAAGTGATTTATAGATTCAATGCAATTCCAATTAAAATACCAATGTCATTTTTCACACATCTAGAAAAAAAATAATTCTGCGCTTCGTATGGAACCAGAAAAGACCCCATATAGCCAAAACAACCTTAAGCAAAAAGAACAAATCAAGAGGCATCCATTTACCAGAGTTCAAGCTATACTATAAGGTTATAGTAACCCAAATAGCATGGTACTGACACAAGAACACAGACATAGACCCACAGATCAGAACAGAGAACCCAGGTATAAAACCATCCTCATATAGCCATCTAATCTTTGACAATGCAGACAAAAACATTATGCTAGGGAAAAGAATCACTATTCAATAAATGGTGCTGGGGAAATTGGATAGCCACATGTAGAAGACTGAAAGAGGATCTGCACCTCTCACCACTCACAAAAATTAATTCACGATGGATAACAGACTTAAACCTAAGGCATGAGACTATAAGAACTCTAGAAGAAAATTTTGGAAAAACTCTTATAGACATCAGCCTAGGGAAAGAATTTATGAAGACCCCCAAAGCAATCACAGCAACAACAAAAATAAATAAATGAGACCTGATCAAATCAAAAAGCTTCTGCACAGCCAAGGAACAATCAATAGAGTGAACTGACAACCTACAGAATGGGAGAACATATTTATTTATTTATTTATTTATTTATTTATTTTTGAGACAGAGTCTCACTCTGTTGCCCGGGCTAGAGTGCTGTGGCGTCAGCCTAGCTCACAGCAACCTCAAACTCCTGGGCTCAAGCAATCCTACTGCCTCAGCCTCCCGAGTAGCTGGGACTACAGGCATGCGCCACCATGCGTGGCTAATTTTTTCTCTATATATTTTTAGTTGGCCAGATAATTTCTTTCTATTTTTACTAGAGACGGGGTCTCGCTCTTGCTCAGGCTGGTCTCGAACTCCTGAGCTCCAGCGATCCACCCGCCTCGGCCTCCCAGAGTGCTAGGATTACAGGCGTGAGCCACCGCACCCGGCCTGGGAGAACATATTTGCATGCTATATATCCAATAAATAGCTGACAACTAGAATATACAAAGAAATGAAGCAATTCAGCAAGAAAAACATCAACCCCATTAAAAACTGGGCAAGACATGAAAAGAAATTCTTCAAAAGAAGATAGACTAATGGCCAACAAACATATGAAAAAATGCTCAACATCTCTAATCATCACGAAAATGCAAATCAAAACCACAATGAAATATCACCTAACTCTTGTTAGAATGGTTTTTATGAAAAAGTCCCAAAACAACAAATGCTGGCGTGGATGCAGAGACCTAGGAACACTTACACACTGTTGGTGGGACTGCAAACTAGTACAACCTCCATGTAAAGTAGTGTGGAAATACCTCAAAGAACTAAAAGTAGACCTACCATTTGATCCAGCAATCCCACTACTGGGTATTTACCCAAAGGAAAAAAGGACATTTTATAAAAAGACCTCTGCACCTGAATGTTTATAGCAGCACAATTCACAATTTCAAAGATGTGGAAACAACCCCAGTGCCCATCAACACATGAGTGGCTTAAAAAAATGTACTAATACCTCTTGTATTAACCTAGATGGAACTGGACACCATTCTTCTAAGTGAAGTATCACAAGAATGGGAAAACAAATACCACATATACTCACCATTAAATTGAAACTAATTTATCAACACTTACGTGCACATATGGAAATAACACTCACTGGAAATCAAGTAGGTGGGAGGAGGGAGGAGGTGTTGGGTAAATTCACACCTAACGGGTACAATAACTTTGACTCAGACTGTACAAAAACAATTTATGTAATGAAAACGTTTGTACCCTCATAATATTCTGAAATTAAAAAAAAAAAAAGAAAAAGGTTTCCACATCAATAAGAACAATAATTCAGTGAATTGAAAATCATAAAGTGTTTCAACCTGTAATTCATAATGATATAATTTTAAATCTTTGTTCAGTTTTGAAAGATGGTGACAAACCAAACTCAAGTTTTTTGACTGGTTAATAAAGGGAAAGAATTAAGCATTTATCCTGCCTTTCTTTATAAAATTTACAACAGAGTAACCAAATAGTGGGTGAGGGGAGTTTTCTCATTATACAAGTATTCTCCATAATAAATGAAGAAGAAATTGTAGGATTAAAATGTCACATTAATGAGCTGGGCTATGTGGTTTACTCCTGTAATCCCAGCAATTTGGGAGGCTGAGGTGGGAGGACGGCTTGGGGCTAGGAGTTGGAGACTGTAGTGAACCATGATGTTGCCATTGCACTCCAGCATGGGGGACAGAGCAAGACCCCATCTCTTTAAAAAAAAAAAAAAAAAATCACCCTAATGAATTAATGGACCAATTAAATTACATTAATGTCTGCTAATTAGCATTATAAAAGAACAGTTAGATATCAGAAGTACTTAACACCATCTATGAAGTAGTTTTGCCAGAAAAAATTTAACCTGAATGTGATCAACCCTCCAGAGTGATCTATTTACTGGAAATTCAGAAGACAAGGATTTACTAAAGGATTCCCCAGGGACATAGGTAGAACTGTGGGAAATACTCCAGGCAAATGTAAGGACAAATAGAGAGAGATGTGGATGGAACCTACAAATTAAAAAACAAGAACAAAAACATTAATTGCAGGAACTATCTTTGGAACTTCTGCGTCCCAAGTTATGTCAAAATCAAAAGCTTTTTTAAAAGAGAGACTTAAACATATAAACCAATTGTAATATAGACTAATAGAATATATTGGACTTTATTTCGTTCCTGGTTTAAGTAAACTGTGAAAAAATTATGAGACAATTGGGGAAATCGGGACCAGTGACTGGATATTTGATAAAATTAAGTGATTGTAATTTGCTCTCTTTTTCAAACATGATAATATTGCAGTTATGTTTCTAAAGCATTAAAAAATATATATACAAATGACCACCTAAAATTATCCTTTTATTCATGCTGAAAGTTGAAAGACGTTTTCTGAAAGGTGCTAACGTGACTTGCATAATCTAGCGCAGTGGTCCCCAACATTTTGGCACCAGAGACCGGTTTGGTTTCATGGAAGATAATTTTTCCACAGAAGGCGGGAGGCACCGGAATTGGTTTGTTTGTAAAAAGCTGTATGAAAACTCTATGAATAAAATATTTCAATAGAAAAAAATTAAAAGATTCCAGTGGGCTTTCTAGGACTGGAATAGCCCTTAAATATTTCTTTGCCTCCCATGACCGCCGGAGGTGAGGAGGACGTTTGCTTCTGCTTCCAGGAGAGTGCAGACGGGTGTGAGCCGGGTCCTGCGGCCACCGGGGCGACGGTGCCACGCCCTGTCAGTCCCGTCACGCGGACCCCCCAGGCGCGGTCTCGGTTCCCACAGTGCACATGCGCGGACTTTGTAACACGCTTAGGATTCAGAATCCAACATTTGCACTATGGCCCTGCACGTGATACCAGTACGTTTTTATTAGCTGGCATCAATCCCTAGGGGAAACAATAATTATTTTCGCTTTGTTAGCGGAACCCACCCCGACAGTGCGCGCGCCCGGCGCCCCGCGAAGTCCGCTCTCGGCTCCGGCCGCGCAGACCCGCCGAGCGCGTCGCGCATGCGCAATGCCGCCTCGCGGGGCCTACGTGACACGCCACGAGGGGGCAATGGCGGCTCTGTGCCTGCCGGGCCCAGCGCCCAGGAACCGCCCCGGCTCTTTCCCGCGGGAAAGCCCGCGCGCTCCCCAGCTCCCTCGTTAGTCGCCGCCGCCTGACCCGCGCGATGCGAAACCGGCGCGAGTACCGGCCCCGTGCCCGGCGGCGCCGGACCGCAGCGCCGGGCCCGGCCGCGCTCCACCCCGCACACTTCGATTGGCTCCAGCGCCAGGCTCGCCTCTTTCCGGCGCTCTCATTGGCTTAGACAGAGCTGGTGGGCCGTACCGTCCGCTGCACGTTCCTATTGGCTTGGGGGTGTGGCTTGCTCTATACCGGCGCTCTCATTGGCCGATCTCAGCAGTCGAGGGGTGGGTCCGCGCTGGGGGCCGGGGGAGGACAACAAAGGGCGGTGGGCGGCGGGCCGCAGCGTCCGCGTCTTCTGGTGGTCTTGTCAGGCTCGGCGCCGGCGTCGCGCCCGCCCGCTCCAGATGAAGTGTGAGCACTGCACGCGGAAGGTGGGCGCCACGCGCCTCGGGGCGGCAGGGGCCGGGGGTCGGTGTCCCCGCGGCGGGAAGCCCCGGGTTCCGGCGGAGGGGCGGGCGGCGGGCCGCGCAGGCAGGGCCGCTCCCGGGCGAACCGGGCCGTGCGGCTCGGGCGGCGTCTGGGCTTCGCGCTTCGCACTGCGCCTGTCCCCTTTTCGTGCGCCCTCTCGACGCCTCGGAAACCGAAACATTTAAAAACACACGAAACACCTCCGTTACCGTTCCGGGCCGTCACAGTACGCGGGAAACGCCGCTCTGGACGGGAACTGGCTCCAGCAACTTTCCTGCTAGCGGAGGGTGCGGGAGAGCAGGACGGGCCGCGGGGGGCGCCGGCGGCCCCACGCCTGTCCCTAGACGTGGCAGCGCAGCCTTGCAAGGCACGCGTAGGCACTCGTTATTGCAGAAATTGAGGTGTATCGTAAATGCCGGTCTGTAGCTTGCTCGTTTTTACGTAACTCTCTACAGGAGGCATCTTCTCAGAGCATTTTCTACTGTTTTAGTTCATTCTTTGTAGTGGCTGCGCTCATATTCTAAGGAGCCTTGTGTCCAGGTGAGTCAGACGCCCATTAACCTGTTGGTGGAAGGCCGCAAACAGTAGCGTTATGGACGTGTGTTTGTGACCTTGAGTGCACATGCTTTTATTTTTGTAGGAAAGATTTCTAGCCGTGTGGTCAATTGGTCGGAGTATGTACATTTTTTAAATGGAGAAAGATTAAGAGTTGTTCTTTAATAATGTTTCCTTGTCTTTTTAAGGAATGTAGTAAAAAAACAAAAACTGATGATGAAGAGAATGTGTCGGATGAGGCACCGAGTCCCGCCCAGGAAAATGGAGAGGCAAGTAGACGCTTCAGTTTTGTATCAGCCTAGAGTAAACTGCCGCTGCTGTCTTTTTCCTCTTTGGGGACTCGGGTCACCGTGCATGCTGGCACTCTAAGGAAGACAGAGGAAAGCCAAAGGGCTGACAGCCGTGCAGGACCCTCCAGGGCCGTCACAGGTCTGTCTCAGAACACCCTGGGCCGAGGTGGACTGCACTGGGAGCAAAGAAACAGTGGTGTGATGTTCATACTTTAAGCATTTAGTGGAAAGTTCCGTTCTGCGAAATGGGAATTGAGATAGGTATCTTATTTGTCACTCAAAATTTTATGATTCTGTAAGTTTATTTTTCTAATTGTTTTTATTCCAATTCAGTTCTTGTTTTTAAATTCTTCGTAGCTAGTAGGGATGGTTTGTGTTTATTGGGTATGTACTCTGAGTGTGTCACTGACGAAAGTGCTGTCTCGTTTTATGCTCAGAATGAGCATTTCAGATAAGCACTATCATTATCCCCGTTTTACCAAGAAAAGGATGTGGTGGGGAAAGGTTAAGGTCATTTCCTCCCTTAGAAAGTATTGGCACCAAATTTATAAGTGGAGAATTGCAACACAGGAGAGGCGGGTAACAGATTTTCCCTTTAAGTTCAGTAGTGCTCATGTGGCGTTTGATCAGGCTGGTGCACCCGTGTGTCTGCTCGGCTCTGCGGAGACGAGGCCTCACGGAGCAGCAGGGGCTGAGACAAGCACCCAGAAAGCTGGCCACAGGCAGAAGACAGGTGGGGAGCCCTGGAGCCAGCCGGGGCCAGGGCCCCAGAGTGCCAGGCCCGGGCCCTCCCACACTTGTCCTCTGGTTGCATCACCGTGGACAGATATCTAAGCCCTGTGAGCCCCTGTCGCCTTATCAATGACAGGGAGAGTTGAGCCCTTCCCCACCAGGGCTGTGGAGAGGATGAGATAACAGTGTGCACGGCCCAAGCAGGCGCCCCGCCAGGGTGGTGGTTAGGATGACAGGAGGTGGGGAAGGGTTAGTGGAGGGGGCCCTGGAAGGTGGTGGGAGTGTAGGGCTGGGGCACTGGCACACCAGGCACAGGGAGGGTGTGGACAGATGTGATCTGAGGAGGGTCAGTGGCTCTCGCCAGGTTGATGGCAGTGAAGAGCTATGGAGGCTGTCTGGGCGTGGGGAGAGACTCGGGTGTGTGCTTTAGGGCAAGTGACAAGGGCAACAGACTTGAGCTGGCTGGAGTAGGGGGAGAATCGAAGGAAGCCACTTGGGGGGCAGCTTTGAGGGCCTGGGCAGAGTGTGGCAGGGCCAGGGTGTAGAAGCAGAAGAGAGGGCATGACACAGGTGAGTGTAGTTTTAGCTCCATGGACACTGAGCCTTCTTTAGGATGTTGGTCTGGAGTGTCGGGGAGGAGAGCAGGAAGCACGGCTAGCAGGGGCAGCAGGTGCCGTTGAGGAATAGTGAGGCTGATGGGCTGGATAAAAGGGAAGAGTGTTTCTGCAGAAAGCGCGAGTTTAGGAGGCCGGAGGTAGCTGTGTGAAGGGTGGAAAGGAGCTGACCTGGACCTGAGCCGTGAAGGCTTGCGCAAGGACTGGGTTGTGCACAGCATGCCCCACAGTGAGGCTTGGAAGACGCACTGCTGGTGCAGTGGTGCGGTGTGGTTGTGGGCACCTTGATAGGGACGGGCTGTGGGGGCAGAACTCTGTGCAGCCCCACAGTCTCTAGTAGGCACCACACCCAAGGAGTGGCAGCTCCAACCCCGCCTGGGAGTTTGTTTGAAATGCACACTCTTGGGCCTTGTGCAGACCTTCTGTGTCCCCATCTGTAACAGAACAACATCCTAGGGAAAACAAGTTGCACAGGGACATTGTGTCACGTCTGGGGGTGGGGGGAGGCAGAGGTGATGGCTGGGATCCTGTTCTGGGTGCACTGTGGAAGGAAGGGGCACATCCAGAGCTGTCTCCTGTCAAATCATATTTTAAAGAAAAACAAACACACAGACCATCTGAGGAGTCTTCGTAAATTTGTTGAAATGACTGCAGTAAGCTTCAGTCTTCATGGTTTCATCCACCAGTTGTCTGTTGAGCAGCTTCTGTGTGCGGTACCTGGAGAGTGCTGGGGAGCAGATGGGCCCAGGACAGGGGCACAGCCTCATGGTACCTACGCCGGGAGGGAGGGCAGACACAGGTGAGGGGTGGTGCTTCTTTGGCAGATGTTGTCATATCTCTGCTCAGGGCACTCGAGGGGTGAGCCTGGGGCCCTCTGGAGTGGCAAGAACAGCAAGGACTGGTGTGACTGCGTGTGTGGGACCCGAGGAGGCAGTGAGGCTTGGAGCAGGGTGGGGCACTGGCCAGGCTGAGGCCCGTGTGCAGGGGCTGCTATCGAGGGCTCTGAGCAGAGTAAAGATGTGGTTTATGTGCTAGTGGATCTCTGGGGGCATAGGCCAGTCACGAAGGAGAGAGTGGGGTTCAAGGCTGGATGCCAGGGTTCTATAGTCTCAGTGGCCAGGTGAGCAGAGTCACTCTTGTTGACACGGATGGGGCCGGGGCCGATTTGAGTATCAGCATTTCAGTCTTGGGTGGTTTGAGGATCCTGTTACACATCCGGGTGGAAGCCGGGAGTCAGCAGCGGCTGTGACGTTCTGAACCTCGAGGGAGAGGCCAGGGCTGTGAGCACCACCTGTGGGGCGTGGGGAGCTACAGGGACAGTCAGGGCCTAGTCACAGGCACTGAAGGGGCGGGTGGGGAGGGCCGGGTTCCACTCTTGATTGTCATCTGCATGACTCGTTGGTGTCGTCATCGTGGGCTGGGTCCCATGCTCCTCCGGTTCCTCTGTCACCTGGAGCTGCTCAGAGGCAGATGCTATCTCCCTCCAGCCCCTTGAGCACCAGGCCTGGCCCCTGGTATTGCCTCCAGTGTTGAGTGTGAGCTTTGTATGGCTGGAGAAGCACACTGAAGAGTGTTTGTTGAAGAATCACGCCCGCCATCTTTCTTTTGTAGAAGGGAGAATTCCATAAGTTGGCCGATGCCAAGATATTTCTGAGTGACTGCCTGGCATGTGACAGCTGCCTGACTGCAGAGGAGGGAGTCCAGCTTTCCCAGCAGAATGCCAAGGACTTCTTCCGTGTTCTGAACCTTAATAAGGTGTGGCATCCATGGCACTTGCTGATTTTGGGGATCTGAACTGGGGGAGGCAGGTGGAGATCCAGGTGAGGCCCGTGTTCCTCATGGGCATGGAAGCCTTTGCTCAGACATCAGCACGACATTTCGCCCTTTTCCCTGCATCAGGACATCCTGTACGGTAGTTAACCTTCTTCCAAGCCCCTTTGTCAAGAACAAAACCCTGCAAAGATTCATGCTCCCTTGCCGACGCTCAGGCCGTGGTGGGGGCTGGCACCACCCATCAGGCTCCTGTGGCTTAAGGGGAGGCCTCCGCCTGGCGAGGGCAGGGAGTGTGGCCCAGGTCACGTGGGTGGCACGGTGCCCCAGCTGTGGTGGTCTACCTCCAGAGCATGTTTTCAGAGACGGGGGTGTGTTCTAATGGCCAGGCGAAGACTCTTCAGGAAAGTGTCATCCCAGCCTCCCTTTTCCAGCTCCTCCCTGCAGACCTTCTGCAGGGAACCACCAGGTGTCACCTGCCTCACTGAGACAGGTGACAGGGAAAGAAAGGAAAGACACGGCAGGTGAGGCTGAAAAGCACTTTGTTTTTGGCGCTTTCCCAACCCCCCTCCGGAAGTGAGGGCATCGTACTTTGCCCAGGTATCGGTGCCCTGACCCCCGTGTCAGTGGGTTCCACAGTTGGTGTGGGCACCTCAAGACGTTGGCTCACAGGAACGTCACAGCACAGGGAAAGAGCCAGGCGGACTTCAGTGTTCACCACTCACCCTGTGACGTCCTCCTGGACAAGTTTTCCAGCACCATTTGGGCCACAGTTTCAGATGGAAATATGTGTCTTTCTGTTGTTAGCCTTAATTGTGTCGGGGGCGCCCTTCGTGGCATGCGGTGCCTGGGAGGCCCGTGAGCGAGCAGTGGGCTGCCCGTTAGCATGGTCTGAACCAGGAGACACCCCCTCCCCCGGCAGCCCTGTCCCGACATGCTCGTCCTCCGCCATTCAGGGGACTTAATGGCTTTAGCCATTTTACTGTGTCGAACAGACTTGAGTCGATTATCACACAGCTTGGTTCCCTCTGGGGCACTCTGCAGGACTGCTAGACACCTTAAACGCTGTAGCATCGTAGTTTTTGCCAAAGTGCCCTGAAAGTGCCTCTGTCACTTTGTGCTCCCACGAGCGATGCAGGCAGGTAGCTGTGTCTCGCTACCCTGACCACACTCCACACCAGGCTCACAATTATTTCCCAATCCAGTGGGCAGAAGATGATCCCATTTGCATTTTCCTGCTCATTAGAGAGCTGGAGGTTTTCAATGATGTTTACTGACAATTTATATTGTATCTTATGCTGCTCGTCCAGTCTGCAATTTATGTTTTAGTATGGTGTGAGATTTGAATACAGTCCTTTCCATTTGAACAAGCCAATTGTTCCAGCATCTTCCATTCTTTCTTCGTTGATAGAGACAACAGTTTGAGGATGGAATTATTCGCTCCTTAAAAATTTGTCACAAAAATGTTCTGGGCCTGAAGACTTTAGAAGGCATCTCTGGACACTATTTTAAGGCTTCCTATTGGGTCTCATTTTCTCTAGTTATTTGCATTTATTAATACAATGTTCTTAAAATGGACAAAATTGTCTTAGATCTAGTCTTGTCTCTTTTGAGATGGAGTCTCTGTGTTGCCTGCTTGGAGCACAGTGACTGTTCACAGGTGCGATCGATCACAGCTCACTGCAGCCCTGAACTCCTGGGCTCAGGCAATCCTCCCGCCTCAGCCTCCTGAGTAACTGGGACTACAGGTGCCACCTCCATGCCCGGCTCATGTCTCATTTTTTAATCCTGATTTTTTTCTCCATTTTCCTTAATTATGTTTGCCAGTGTTTGTCTAGTTTATCAGTCTTTGCACAGAACATTTATTACATTGTTCTGAATTTCTCATTACGGTGTCTAACTCTTACTCCATGTATAATCAGCATATATAACGTGATTCTGTTTCTCCTTCTAGAAATGTGATACCTCAAAGCACAAAGTGCTGGTAGTGTCTGTGTGTCCTCAATCTTTGCCTTATTTTGCTGCTAAATTCAATGTCAGTGTAACTGATGCATCCAGAAGGCTCTGTGGCTTCCTCAAAAGTCTCGGTAAGTTGCCTTTTGATGAATTTGTGGATTTATAACTTGAGTTTATAAGTGCCCTTTTCATCTCTAAAGTTCAATTTTAAGGATTCAGGATAAACTCCCACGAGAGTCTCATGGAACATAAAAGGACCTAAAAGGACCTTGCCCCTTATGTCATGAAACCCAGCTTCTGATCATTGGTAGGCAAATGTCGCTGTCCCCTTTGCCCTGTATAGACAGGTGTTTTGTTACAGCTGGGGCTGACCCCTTGACCCCTTCGGGAGCAGGAAGTGACCACCGGCTGCCAGTGTGGACAGGGACACTGGGAGGCTACCACACTGGCCCAGCAGCCTCCGGGTGGCTCCCAGCTCACAGGGGGGCATTTACGTGATACAGAGTCACTTCTGAAATACCTGGTGTTCACTTTCCCAAGAAGCTTTCTGAAGAACAGCGCAGGAAGGGAATGGCTTATGTTCTTGATGTGTGGAGTGAAAAGTGGTGATTTAAGAATATAATCAAAGAACTCAAATGTCAGCACTGGAATATCGCTGCCTAAAATACTGGTGAGAAATGCTGCTGCACCTCTGCTTTTGCCGGGCGGGTGCTGCCCCTAGTGTGGCCAAGGTGCTCGTCTGCTCAGGCGGTGCCTTGTAGCCCTGGACACCCTCCTAGCACAGCACTCAGCACGCACGTCCAGAAAAAGGGAGTGTGAGCCAGTTGCCAGATAAGAGTTTTTATTATTCCACGATGCATTTTTAAAGATGTGGATATGCTGGGAATTGCTAATGACACTTGGAATAAGCATCACCAGGACAGTCTTTCAGTCTGAGAAACAGCCTGTGGCCTTGTTGCTCCTTGGCACTCTTGGTGAGTGGCACTTTCTCAGAGCCTGGTCGATTTGTGCATGATGTGCTACAACAAAAACTAAGTCGCAGCTATGAATGGGATCTTGTTAAACCATTCTTCCTGCTTGTAAACTTAAAACGCGTCAGGTAAGGTTAATTTTACCAAAGATCAAAGTTGTTGAGTGCTATATTTTCTCATGGTGAAAGGCCTTATTTGGGGGTAGCTTTTTTTTTATAGATATATAACTGAATATTACATATTAATAAAGAAAATACATCCACATTGAAACTTATATTTTAAGATAATAATTTAAATTTTATGACATTTCTTTTTAAAAATAACTGGCTGCTTTTAAGATTTATATCAGCTGTGGATTTTAAAGTTACTTGTTTATTATAATTTTTTGTTATAAGTAGAAGCAAGGAAACCATTAATGGTCCTGGTGAGGGCTGATGGGGTTTGGAATCAGTTGTAGCAATGGGGATGAAGGTAAGTGGGTTGATTCCAGATACAGCTTGAATCAGAAACAACAGAACTTGCTGATTAGGTAGGGGAGAGATGGGGGATTTGAGGTTTTGGTTTGTGAAACTATGTACTTAGATGAAAAAAATTAGATGAGAAACAGATTGGGGCTTTTTTGAGTATGTCAAGTTTGAGGTGCAAAGCTCGGTGGGGATGTTGACTTCCAACGTAATGAACTCCCCTGTAAGCTTGAGGGAAGAAGAATTGTGTCCCTTGTCTTTGTTCCCCCAAAGCCTAGCACCACGCCCGATCACATCACACAGTGACTGGTTTTGAGTAGGAGGACGGCTGTTTGTTTCCCAGTGGAAACTCACTGGAGACAGCAACTCCGTATCTGCACAGGAACTAAAAGAAAAGGCTTAGTTGTATCAGGCTTTGACTGTGAAAAATATTTTTGCAGTGGTGTTTTTTTTTTTTTTTTTTGTTATTGTTGTTGAGACAGAGTCTTCCTTTGTTGCCCGGGCTAGAGTGAGTGCCGTGGCGTCAGCCTACCTCACAGCAACCTCAAACTCCTGAGCTCAAGGGATCCTACTGCCTCAGCCTCCCGAGTAGCTGGGACTACAGGCATGCACCACCATGCCTGGCTAATTTTTTTCTACATATATTTTAGTTGGCCAGATAATTTCTTTCTATTTTTAGTAGAGATGGGGGTCTCGCTCTTGCCCAGGCAGGTCTCGAACTCCTGACCTCGAGCGATCCACCCGCCTCTGCCTCCCAGAGTGCTAGGATTACAGGTGTGAGCCACCGCGCCCGGCCTATTTTTGCAGTGTTGAGACTCTCAAGTGAAGGTCACTTTGTAAGTGTAATTTTATGTTGAAGGTGAGCTCAAAGATGTATTAATAAAACAAACCAACCATCTGTGTGGTCTCCCACGAAAGGTGAGGACTCCAGGCGCGTTCGCAGCCACAAAGGCGTGAGACATGCGTGGTCTGCAGCTGGGCCGTGGAGACATTGCGCACCTCAGGTGCAGCAGGCGGGAGCCAACAGCGAATGGAAGCAATTCCTTCTAAAAAGCAACAGAGAAAAAGAGGACCAAGAGTGGAAGGGGGAAAAACGTTTTTATTTAGTCAACATCTTTCAGAGATTTGACACCAGAGTAGAACTAGGTCCTTTGGTTCTTACAATGCTGAGAAGGGTACTGTTCACAGTCACCATCTGTGTCCTGGGTGGTGAAAGTTCAGAGTATCTGTTCCACTTTACTTCAGCCACCTATTGAGAGCCAGAGCTGCCTCAGGTCTGAGTCCCTGCTGCCCCCACTGTCCCTGTGCGAAAGTACTGATGCTTAACTGCAAGTAACAAGGACAGAAGAACTGAAAGGTACAGAGGAGTGGAAGAAAACACCAAAACCTCAGGTCAGAACACATCTCGAACCCTTCCAGAGCAAAGCCTTCCTCTGTCACCGTCCTCCCTGGCCTCCGTTCCCCTGCAGTTCACCCCACAGGACTCTGGCCACAGCCACGTGACAGACCTGGGCCTGAGGGGGAAGGATCGTGCACCCACGCTCCTCTCTGGGTGGACATGACAGCCAAGGATATAAGGAGCCGGGGCAGGATGGACGGCCGTTCCCGACAGCGTAGCTCCTTCGGCCAGCTGTGTAGTTCCTCCAGGGCAGCTGTGCTCACCTGGACCTCGCCCTCCTGAGACGTGCTTTCGCCAGAGAGCACAGCTGCACACCGGGCCCGGCCCAGCCCAGAAACTCAGTCTCTGCAGCCCTTGCAAGCTCTCCACTGGCTCTAACGTAATCATTGAAAGTATATTTGCCTTGGGCTTATTGACCAACATTAAGAAACGTACGTTAAGAAAAAGATAGTTAAAAAGCAACGTAAAAATTGAGACCATCACAAAGCTATGTCTCTCTACTGTACCCACCTACTTTGAAGATGTCAAGGACCATCACAGATTGGAATTTGCCAGTGAATTGGAGAGAAATGCTGTAGGCACCTTTATGATAGATAATCCATTGATTTACATGGAGTACAATAACTTGGAGTTTATATTAACAGATGTAGAGAGAGAAATGAGAGACAACATACATACTTTATTGTGAGAAGTGATACATGCTTATTGTTTTTTTTTTTTTTTTTTTTTGAGACAGAGTCTCACTCTGTTGCCCGGGCTAGAGTGAGTGCCGTGGCGTCAGTCTAGCTCACAGCAACCTCAAACTCCTGGGCTTAAGCGATCCTACTGCCTCAGCCTCCCGAGTAGCTAGGACTACAGGCATGCGCCACCATGCCCGGCTAATTTTTTGTATATATATATTTTAGTTGTCCATATAATTTCTTTCTATTTTTAGTAGAGACGGGGTCTCACTCTTGTTCAGGCTGCTTATTGTTTTTTAAAACAAAAAAATGGGCCAGGCTTAGTGGCTCACACCTGTAATCCTAGCACTCTGGAAGGCTGAGGTGGGAGGATCACTTGAGCTCAGGAGCTCAAGACCAGCCTGAGCAAGAGCGAGACCCTGTCTCTATTAAAAATAGAAAAAATTAGCTGGGCATGGTGGCTCACACCTGCAGTCCCAGCTGCTGGGGAGGCTGAGGCAGTAGGATTGCTTGAGCCCAGGAGTTTGAGGTTGCTGTGAGCTAGGCTGATGCCATGGCAGTCTAGCCCAGGTGACAGAGTGAGACTCTGTCTCAAAAATATAACAATAAAAAACTAAAAATGGCCGGGCGCGGTGGCTCATGCCTGTAATCCTAGCACTCTGGGAAGCCAAGGTGGGCAGATTGTTTGAGCTCAGGAGTTAGAGACCAGCCTGAGCAAGAGCGAGACCCCGTCTCTACTAAAAATAGAAAGAAATTTAGAAAGAAATTATATGGACAGCTAAAAATATATACAGAAAAAATTAGCCGAGCATGGTGGCGCATGCCTGTAGTCCCAGCTACTTGGGAGGCTGAGGCAGGAGGATCGCTTGAGCCCAGGAGTTTGAGGTTGCTGTGAGCTAGGCTGACGCCACGGCACTCAGTCTACCCTGGGCAACAGAGTGAGACTCTGTCTCAAAAAAAAAAGTAAAAATGAAACACACTGTCCTGAGATTATGCCATTAGTGATAGGAAAGAATCAAGACTGATTTTGGTATCTCAGGGAGAAATGCCATAGAATCTATTCTTTAAGTTTGTCTCTTAAACATAAGAAACCAAAAATGAGTAAGAGGGAGGAAGTAGATCTAGATTCTAGTAGGATCTCGAAGTAGATCTCATGATGTGACGAGAAGCTGAGTGTGCCCTTCTCTCCCACAGGGGTACACTATGTGTTTGATACGACGATAGCTGCGGATTTTAGTATCCTCGAGAGTCAAAAAGAATTTGTGCGTCGCTATCACCAGCACAGCGAGGAGGCGCGTGCCCTGCCCATGCTGACCTCCGCCTGTCCTGGTGAGACCCCCAACGGCGTCTCCGTTGCCCTGGGCGCCAGTCACAGGAGGGCCTGCCCTCGCTCCGTGAGGCCGGAGGTCGGCAGGCCCGTCCCACTCAGCCTCTGTAGACCGAGAGGAAAGACTTTGGCCTGATGCACAGTTTTTATATCAAAGTATTTATTAAATGTGGGTAGTTTGGGGGGACCTGACAGGTGAGTGTTAATTTCTTATTTTTGTTTATCCATGTTTTTCAAGTTTTTGAGATAAGCATATTATATATTAAGAGAAATCTGGCCGGGCGAGGTGGCTCACGCTTGTAATCCTAGCACTCTGGGAGGCCGAGGTGGGTGGATCGTTTGAGCTCAGTAGCTCGAGACCAGCCTGAGCAAGAGTGAGACCCTGTCTCTACTAAAAATAGAAGAAATTAGCTAGACAACTAAAAATACATAGAAAAAATTAGCCGGGCATGGTGGCGCATGCCTGTACTCCCAGCTACTCAGGAGGCTGAGGCAGAAGGATCGCTTGAGCCCAGGAGTTTGAGGTTGCTGTGAGCCAGGCTGACGCCACGGCACTCTAGCCCGGGCAACATAGTGAGACTCTGTTTCAAAAAAAAAAAAAAAGAGAGAGAAATCTGTTTTCAAATATATGACATATTCCAGACATCCAAATAATTATAGATAATAAAATGGCAAACATTTATGTATCCTTTGCCAGCTTAACTAAAAATTACAGAATAAAAAATTACATTGATACTCAGATTCTATCAGGGAACCTTTATTAAACCACTGTTTAATTAGTCTTAGGATAACAAGTTGGTGTCTGAGGTATAGAAAAGATTTATCATGGACTTTTCAATTCTGGAAAAATGTAAAGTTGGGATGAAGACATTTTTTTAAGAAGATGCATACGGAGGAAGGAAGGAATTGCTTGCTATACTGGCAAATAGCATTTAGTCAAAAATTACTCTGAATACATCAGGTCTGTGAAAGCATAGGAGAGCTACACGGTGTATTGCCCTGTGTAATTTTTAGGGTTTAGTTCACGTTTCAGTTCTCAGTTTATCTCCCTGCCCATCATGGTTTCAGATTTTTCTAGCATTTTACATGTCAGCTTTCAATCATTAGGATTATGATTTAATAAAATGCAATGTTGACATCATGGCTGCTTAGCATTTGGAAACTCTGTCCATTACCACAGTTCTAAAGAGACTCAGCATCTGCTCAGTAGGCTGTGCTGGTTGACGTTACCTGAGCCATGTCTGTCACCGACAGCCCACAGCCTGCTGTGATCTGCTCAGCTACGGGAGAGGGGGGTGTCAGTGACTTGGTTCAGGTGTCTGGTTTGTTCTAGAATAGTGGTTCACAGAGTCAGTATCAAAGGGCTAAGGATAAACCATCTGACTCTAAGTATGGACTGCGGCTCGGTTGTGGGTGTCAGATTCAGCTCTTCCATCAGTCCAGGTGTTTTCACAGGTGTAGAGAGTTCCCTTCCATGAGCCCCGTGCTCTCCTTTGGGGCTGTCATGTGATGCCACACGCGGCTTCGTAGCACCAGTCACTATCGCTTGGTTCCACCTCCACCCCAGGAGGATGAAGCATAAGATGAGCCAGAAGTAAGACCTGGGCTCCTGGAACCGCAGTTTCCCACCTGGGCCCACAGTTCCCGGCATCGGGCAGAGCGGGAATTCCTGCTGTCCGCCCCAGCAGACAGGGGCACCTGTGGACCTCCTCGTGGGAGGCCCTGTGCCGTGAGCCTAGAATGAAACTCTCAGCTCACTGTGGAGCACTGGCACTGCAGCGTGGTGACTTGTGTGGAAACTGTGGCCCTGCCCGTGGCAGTGAGAGCCGTGCTGGCCGGGGACCGGCGTTGCTGAGGAGAGAAGTGTGTCCAGAACCCTTTGTCCTCCCCAGCCATCTGCTGTGCACCAGCCTCTTGCTTTCCGTCCTAGGTTGAAATTTGCCACATTTAATGGTCTCACTTAGCCGTTCAGGGCTGTTTACTTGTAGGTTTGGAGTTTCTAGAAAGTTCTTAATGATGCATTTTCCTCCTGGAGATCTTTATACCTAAGTGTGTCAAAACTATAACTATTGTTGAGGTTTATACCAACTCTCAAATTCAAGGAGATGATTCAGTGAGATCTTGTTTAAAATTAAACCTTTTCTATAATTTGGCATGGACAATTTAAGGAAATTTAGGCAACGCCGAGGTCAGCTGATTTCACTTGGTACAGAGAGCCGGGGCTTGGGTGGTCGTGTGCTGGCTCTGTGAAAATGGCTTCCTAATGTGGGTCCCTGGCATCCACAGTGGGCCCGAGAGCGGGGCAGGAAGCGGGGAGCAGGGCCACCATCTCCCGCAGCTGCCGCCTTGGGGCTAACCAAAGGGCCTGGCCTGGAACATGCCGTTTGGAGCCGTCTGGCCTGGGCCCTGTTCTCACAAGCAGGCATGCCACCCTGCCAGGCTTACCTCGAGCAGGCCCCCACAGAGGGATCGGAGATGTTTAAGTTTCTCAGCTTCTAGACGGCTCTGATGCCTTGCAAGGCTGAGATCCTGTGCTTGTCCCCTGCCCCCGCTAGTTAGGCAGAGTCACGGGAAGTCATCTCTTTGATCCCAGGGCAGAATCTGGGGAGAGGCTGAGCACCTCAGTCCAGCCCACTTTGTTCTTCTCGTGACTTTACGAGAGGTCGCTCTGAGAAGAGGTGGGCGAGTATTTTCTGACAGGGAAAGTCACCAGAACCCATCAGGGGGAAGTGGGTGCTTCTGTCAGCACTTCTCCTTCATTTTGAAGGGCAGGGTCTCCGTGGGAGCCAGCAGGGCCTGACCAGGGCCCAGGACCAGCATCTCTGTCCACGGCAGGTGCTCAGAATGAAATCGTATCAGAGGCGTCCTCAGGAGAAACTAACCTCTCTAGCTGTAGGTAGGCTTCAAACACGAGGGTCACTGTGAGCCCTGAGGATCCAGCCTCCCTCTCGCTGCAGCCTGGACTTCCCTGCCTGGCCCTGCCTGGCCCGCCACAGCGGCCGGGAGCCATCCTGCTCAGGTCCCGGCTCTGACCTCCCTGGTGTCTCACCTGGTCTCACGCAGTGCCAGAGGTTTGCAAAGCCTTTGCCTCAGCACACAGCGAGCTCCTCCGTGACGTGCCTGAGAGTCGCGTCCTGGCATTGTTGGCATTTGTGCTGTGAGATCAGAGAGGGTGTGGCTCCTTGGCCTGCCAAATGCTCTGATTAGTAAATGGTTTTATCTCTTTCGGTGAAAGATGCAGCGTGCATGTGGCAGGTTTGAAGTGTGCAGAGGCTGGGGTTAGGGGTTCCTAACCCTCTCGGTGGCAGCACATCTCTCGGTGGTGTCTGTCTCTGTAGGCGTTTCCTGGGCACACAGGCACACATGTGGGTGACACCTGTTTGAGATTTCCATTGTTCAGATGTGATTGTCCATTCTGACGGGGGTCCCTGGGCTCCTCTCACCCTCCGGGAGACCTTCTCTGCCAGGAGTGGGCAGGGGAGGCTGGCTGCCCCCAGGGGTGACCCAGCCCCACTCAAGAGCAGGTGGTTTGTCTCGGGCTTCTGCCCTGCCCGTGCTGTGGTGCTGTCATGTGTGCACGTGCGTGAGTGTGACGGTGGGGACAGGGCCTCACGTTGGAGCTGCCAGGTCAGCAGGTTTCACCAGAACTCCCTCCACCTATTCTCGCAGGCTGTGCCCCGCAAGGGAGAGGAGCTGGCCACGGCCCCTGCAGGGGTGTGGTCAGCTGACCTCTGACTTGTGTCCACCCCGGGAAGCCAGGGCGGCAGCGCAGTGCCCCAGACAGGGTGGTTTGGCGGGAATCAGTGACTCAAAGGAGAAATGCCCAGAACAGTCCTGGGTTCCTAGCGAGCGCAGTGCAGGTTTCCATGTTTATTGTTATCATCTGGGGAATATAAATTTCTTATGCTTTGTTGCTTTGAAAGTTACGCAGCTGTCAGGCTGTGAATTTCCAGTGGGCTGGTAAAGTCCAGTCCACATTGTGGCCACCTGTCCTGGCAGGGAGAACCGACTCGGTGGGTGGACCTCTCGTGCAGCTCGGGTCGCTCGCTGCTCCTGCTGCCCCTCGGAGCTCGTTCTTGCCCCTTGGGCGCCTGTCACCCTGACTGTCACCTTCCTCCTCTTGGGTCCTTTTCTGCCCGAGTCTGGCAGGGACGCTCCTGTCTGTAGCAGCTCCCGTCCTCCAGCCCAAGCCACAGGCCGGGTGGAGGAGGAGGTTTGGGGGAGGCCGTCTGCTGCGGATTCTAAAGGGGAGGGGGCCTGGCTGCACCCTGGGGGTGGGGCCGCAGCACTCAGAGCCCCAGCACGAGGCAGGACAGCACTGACCTCACAAGTCCCTTCTCTCCCCAGGCTGGGTCCGGTACGCGGAGCGGGTGCTGGGCCGCCCTGTCACCCCCCACCTCTGCACTGCCAAGTCCCCCCAGCAGGTCATGGGCTCTTTGGTGAAAGATTATTTCGCCCGACAGCAGGTAAGTGGAGACGAGCTGCTGGCACGTGGTGCAGGGGCTGGGTGGGGCGGGCAAGGGGTGCCGTGGCTGGGGGGCGGCAGTTCCGCCACACGTCCGGGTGGTCACAGCTCCCTAGGCGAGCATGAGGGAAGCTGTGGCCTCAGGCCCCATCTGCCGCGCTGTGTCCTGCCGGTGTCCAGCTCTGTGCCTTTCCTTCTTGCGTGATCTCTTCCTTTCCCCTAACCTTCCCTGTGGCATCTGGGGCTCTCCTGGGTGGAGGGTGGGCCGGGGAGAAACACTGCCCCCCTGCTGAGAGGCCCCAGCCTCGCCCACTGCGGAGCTGCCGGCCTGCTTCTCAGACACCTCACCAGGGAGGCCGTGGGCTGTGCCAAAGGCCGAGGGCCACTGTCACTCGGGAGCCAGGCCTGGCCTCTGCTAGCCTTTCCCTCGGGGCCTCCACCAGCCCCCGGGGCCTCCCAGAACTCCCTGCGCCCTCAAAGGGGCCTCTCTGTGGTTGGTTCTCCGTCCCTGGCAAGCCCCCCCACCCTTCTCCATCAGCCTTTAAGCCCCTCGGGACTGGTGAGTCAGCTGCTGTGGCAATAGAGGACTTTCAAATGCTGGCACCCACCCTGGAGGGGCACACACACTTGTGGCGTTGTTATTTCAGCAGTAGGGGATGTTTTCTTTCTACCTGGTTTGCTCATAAAATCAACACAGTTGGCAAATTATGAACATGACATCGGGATGTGTGTCCCCCATAGGTGGGACAGAAAGCGAGCTGTGGGACTTTGTACCCCTTCCCTACCCTGCCCCCACCTGTCGGGGGAAATCCACGTGTCTCTCAGTCTTCTGAGTGGTCCTCCCCCGGCTCGAGCCCGGAGCCCCGGTCCTGCAGGTGCTGCCGAGGGGCAGCCAAGCCGCAGAGCCCCGGCCCCTGGCCACACCTTGCCTGACCGCCTGAGTAGGGCCTTTCCACCTAGACTGCACCCGAGGGTCACTCGGCGGCCACCAGCTCCTGGCTTTGCCGCCGGTTCTGGCTCAGCTGTGGGCAGGTCCCGGGAGAGGGGCAGCTTTAGGAAAGTCTGGACAAACAGGCGTCCAGCATAGTTCCACTGGCTGGCGTTTACCTGTCCTATCCCTGCGTGCCACGTCCAGGAGGAGCAGGCTCAGCTCTCCCTGTTCTTCTAGGGAGGCTGCGCAGGCTGTTGGCCTTGTTGGTGGGCTGGACTCCGTCTGGGTGCGGCGGCCGGGGTGCGGGCTGGTGCTGTGCTTGGTGGAGCTGGAGAGGGACAGGGACCAGCTGTGGCTGCAGCTGGCGACAGTCTCTGTCCCTTGTGCTTTGGGCGCCAGCTGTACGCTGCCATGGTCACCTCTCCACCAGCCTAAATGTGGGATGTCCCTCCTCCACAGAACCTGTCTCCAGAGAAGATCTTCCATGTCATCGTGGCCCCTTGCTATGACAGGAAGCTGGAGGCCCTTCGAGAAGGCCTTTCCTCTGCCTCACACAGTTCTCGGGGTGCTGACTGTGTGTTAACGTCAGGTGAGAGGGGGCTGGGGCACGTCTGCACACTGAGCCGTCTCGGTGCCTGTCACTGGTCACCATGGTCTGGTCACCCTCTGAAGTCACTGGCCACTCGGCATCTCGGGATTTAATTGTGTGAAAGTGGAGAGAAGGGTAGCGTTGGGTCCAGTGTCCCATCTCCTCTGCCTCTCCCGTGGGAGGAGTTAGGTCTCCGGGGAACCGCCCGGGCAGCGCGGCCTGTCATTCTACCTTGCAGTGCACCTGACGCACTTCCCCCTCGGTAGGGCAAGTCGTGTGCAGCCCTGGCAGGCCTCCTGCTAACACTTGTCAGGTGTCCCGGCAGGAGACCGGCACAGGTTCTGCGTGTGCTGAACATGGGAATCGTTTCCTGGAGTTGTGCAGGGAGCTCAAAGACTTTGTTAAAATTCCACTGGATCTGTTTTAACTGGGCTCTGAAAACGGGTCTCCCCCCAGGTGTTAGGGTCAAGGTAGGTTAGGCAGAGTGGCTGGCTCTTGGGACAACCTTTAAGGGCTCTGATTCCCTTCACGGCCCCCGGGCCTCAAATCCTAGCACGAAGGTGCCCCCCCCAGAGGTCGGTCTCTGCCCCATGGGCGCAGACTCCCTGCGGGCAGTGCGGCCCTTCACTCCCTGAGCGTGGTGAGAACCACACCCAGGTTCCTACGATAAACTCTGCTCTCACACGTGCTAAGAGACTCAATTTTTCTATCAAGGGTTTTTCAGGAGCCCTTGGGTGAAAGGAAATGCAGAATCAGTTCTGGTTTGCAGCTGGTGTCACTGCAGAATAGCTGAACATCACACAGATGCAGCCAGTGCACTTTTGGTCATTCGATCCGTGTGAGCTTGTTACACGCACACATTTCCATCCGGGCAAGAAAGACAGTTTTCCCCGTGGAAACACAGTCAAGGGGGTATTGGTCTTTGGTACAATCCTCAGTTCAGGAGCAGGAGGAGGAGAGTGAATGTCTCCTCTAATGTTTTATCAGTGTTTTCACTTAATTAGCGTGGCTTTGCCTCGAGCTGGGCTCCTGCTATGGTGAGGATTTCAGAGCAGGGAGGGAACCGGTCACTGGTGTCAAATTTCCTGGGGGAGGAAAGTGTGGTGTCCCAGTGGTGTGGGCCATTGGTGGCCTTTGACTGTGCTTCATACCACTTGTTTGCCTGTAGGTGAAATTGCTCAAATAATGGAGCAAAGTGACCTCTCAGTGCAAGATGCCACCGTCGACACTCTGTAAGTGGCTTCTGTGGGGAGGGTCCACTGGTGGGCAGGGCCACCTCCCATCCCAGGGCTGTCCTGCTCTCTGACAAAGCCGTGCAAGGCGCTGAGGCGTGGTCCCCCCCACAGCCCTCAGCCACCTTTCTGGCTGTTGACTTGGACAGCGCAGAACCCTGGAATGCCGTTCTCCAGGGAGTCGGGGGCTGGGTGGGCGGAGGAGAGGCACAAACCGCTGTGTTCCCGCTGAGGCAGAGCTGCACGTGTGTGTACCAACGCCCGCCCTCCTGCGTGTCACCTGCCCCTGACAGTCTGTGTTGCCTCCGGGGACATGGAGCAGCTCCCCCAGGTCCCTGTGCACCAAGAGCAGCAGGCTGGATTCTGCTGTGAGCGGCCACCTGGTGCCCAGCAAGGCCTGCAGCGCTGCCGTGTCCCAGGCGCTGGGCCGAGAGTGCCATGGAGACCAGTGGCTCGTGTCCCCTCCAAAGCTCCATGACCCAGTTGCTACATTTGTGCCCCTTCTGTTGTGGAAGGTGGGACTGAAGTTTAGAGATTTTTTTTTTTTTTTTTTTTTTTTTGAGACAGAGTCTCACTCTGTTGCCCAGGCTAGAGTGAGTGCCGTGGCGTCAGCCTAGCTCACAGCAACCTCAAACTCCTGAGCTCAAGGGATCCTCCTGTCTCAGCCTCCCGAGTAGCTGGGACTACAGGCATGCGCCACCATGCCCGGCTAATTTTTTCTATATATATTTTTAGCTGTCCATATAATTTCTTTCTATTTTTAGTAGAGGTGGGGTCTCGCTCTTGCTCAGGCTGGTCTCGAACTCCTGAGCTCAAACGATCCGCCCACCTCGGCCTCCCAGAGTGCTAGGATTACAGGCGTGAGCCACCGCGCCCGGCCTTGAAGTTTAGAGATTTTAAGAAACTCTTCTCAGGCCTGGGGTGGCCCAGGGTCCTCATGGTGGCCCAGGTGTGGGCAGGGAGGCCTTCCCTGGTCACCCTCAGATTCCCAGTTCCTGGGGCGGCCCTGGGTCCCAGGCCCTTTGTCTGGCTTCACTCTTGCTGTCCTTTTGCATCACACTAACGAGGGACTCGTCTTTTCTCTGCCTGGTGAGGTTTGGAGACTTGAAGGAGGAGAAGGTGACGCGCCACGACGGAGCCAGCTCGGACGGGCACCTGGCGCACGTCTTCAGACACGCGGCCAAGGAGCTGTTCAATGAGGACGTGGGGGAAGTCACCTACCGAGCCCTGAGGTGTGGCCGTGCGCAGGCCATGCCTGTGTGTGTCGCTGTTCTGTGTAGAGTTTACAGGGTCAAAATCAGAAGGCCTTTTTTGAGTTTATTCAGACTTTTTAATTTTGCTGAAATTCCAAACTTAGAAAATGATCCTTAAGTCACAGATAAAGGACTTGACAGACGAAAGCCCGTTTTGTTCATTTTGTAGAAACAAAGACTTCCAAGAGGTCACCCTTGAAAAGAACGGGGAGGTTTTGCTACGCTTTGCTGCTGCGTACGGCTTTCGGAACATCCAGAACATGGTCCTGAAGCTTAAGAAGGGCGCGCTGCCCTACCACTTCGTGGAGGTCCTCGCGTGCCCCGGAGGTAGGATGCCAAGAGCAGCCGCCGGGCAGGCGGCCCTCACCGGCCCCCAGAGTCTCGCTCGGGCAGCTCAGCAGGGGTGCACTGTGCCCTGCAGCCTGTGCTGGGACATTCTGGGCCCTGTGGGTCCCACTCCTTCCCACACACCCACGTAGCGTGAAGAGAGGGCCGTGCCCCATGGGAGGACCCACGGGGCACCAGGTGAAAGAGTCGGCCGGTACGGAGAACACACGACGGGTCGAGGCACATGGGAGCCGAGGATGAGCTGGGTCGGTCCTGGAGTGAGGGGAGACCAGAGTGTGAGGGGGGAGGAGGGGTACCGGCCCGTGGCTCAGGGGTCCCGTGCTGTGGGTGGGAGGACAGAGCCTGGGTGGTTGTGATCATCCCGGCAGGTGAGGAGGATACCCCAGACTCGGGGAGAGGAGTGAGGGGCCCATGAGCGGGGTCCAGAGCCGGGGGGCAGCCGTGGTGGTCCGTCTGCACCCCGGTGGGGACGGGGCTGTCTGCCATCCTGACTGGACACCGTGAGATTCTCGAGGGTCGATGCCAGGTGCGAGTCCAGAGGCTCCGTGATGGGCAGACGGACAAGGTGTGAAGCCACAGCAGAAGAGGCGCCTGTGAAGGGCGTGAGTGGCTGGAGGCCCCGCCCTAGTGTCCTTTGACACATGAGGGAGGAGGGGCCCAGGCTGGGAAGAGAAGGCAGGGACCAGCGGCACTGGCCCTTGGGGAGGGCAGGTCCTGCCGCTGGGCTGAGGGACAGCAGGAGGCGGGGCTGGAGGTCTGGGAGAGAGAAGGTGGAAGCCAGGAGGTCACCCACTGGTGCCGTTCTGGAACCAGTGGGTAGTGAGGTTTAACAAGGGTGGAAATTTGCTCAGAATCTTTTTTGTTTATGTTTTTGTTTTGCTTTGTTTGGCTGTTTGTTTTTTAAAGAGACAAGGTCTATAGTAGGGTCTCAGTCTGTCACCCAGGATGGAATACAGTGGTGTTGTCATAGCTCACTGAAGACTCAAAGTCCTGGGCACAAATGATCCTTCTGTCTCAGCCTCCCAGGTAGTTAGGACTATAGGCATGTGCCACTATGACTATTTAATTTTAATTTTTTTTTTTTAGAGATGGGGTCTTGCTATGTTGTCCAGGCTGGTCTCAAACTCCTGGCCTCAGGGGATCCTCCCACCCTCAGCTCCCAAAGTGCTGGGATTACAGGCACGAGCCACCACATCTGGCCAGTTTCATGGAAGACAGTTTTCCCACGAGGGGGTGTTGGGGGGCAGGAGGCAGAGCTCAGGCGGTGATGCGAGTGATGGGGAGCAGATGTAAATACAGATGAAGCTTCACTCGCTCGCCTGCCGCACACCTCTTGCTGTGCAGGGGCCTCCCCCGCATTCTTAAGTACAATGGAAGATAATTTTTCCATGGGTCGGGGGCTGAGGCTGTGGTGGAGCTTTTCCGCCTGGTCCCTAACAGGCCACAGACCAGGGTTTGGGGACCACAGCTGTAGATCATTTTGGGTAGTATGGACATTTTAACAGTGTTGATTCTACCGATCCATGAGCATGATGTCTTTTGCATTTGTCTGTGTCGTCTGTGATTTCCTTCCTCAGTGTTTCATAGTTCTCTTTGTATAGATCTTTCACCTCCTTGGTTAAGTATATTCTGAGGTATTTTATTTTCTTTGTTGCTATGTGAATGATACTAAGTCTTTGATTTGACCCTCAGCCTGACTGTTGGCGTGTAGGAATGCTGCTGACTTTGTAACCTGAGACTTTGCTGAATCTATCAATTCTAGGAGTCTCTTGGTAAAGTCTTTGGGGTTTTCTAGATATAAGATCATATTGTCAGCTCAGGTGAATTTTTATGCTACTAATCATGGCATCATCTAGCACATTTGACAGTAAATAGTCCAATATGCAGCAGACAGGTTTTTATTCAGATTGCTTCTGTGTATGTCTTTCAGGTTGCTTAAACGGCAGAGGCCAAGCCCAGAGCCGGGACGGCCGTGTGGACAAGGCCCTGCTGCGGCAGATGGAAGGCATCTACTCCGACATCCCCGTGCGGCCCCCGGAGACCAGCGCGCACGTGCAGGAGCTGTACCAGCAGTGGCTTGAGGGGCTTGACTCCCCCAAAGCCCAGGAGACGCTGCACACCAGGTTCCAGAGCCCCGAGCTCTGCGCACACGGCCCGGACATCAGGTGGTAACGAGCCCGGGAGGCGTTGCTGTCGGGCCAGGGCTGCACTGCGTGGGCAGAGGGGCTGCTCTGGGTGTGGAGTATTAAAGACACAGAAGACAACTCGGTGGGTGACCTTGGTTTCTCAGAGATCCGTGCTACATTGTCATCAGAGGCCCCTCATGCAGTTCCAAGTGGTGCTGTCCTCGTCACTTGTGTGGGATTGGAATGTTTTAACGTGAGAGAAGGAGTTCCCCAACCTAAGTATCTTTTTATCCTAAGATTGTGGAAAAAAATCCCAAAGAGTGAGAACAGAGATAGAGTACTGTTTTTTAGGTTTTAAAAAATATCCAAAAAGTGTCCGGTGAGGAGCCAAGGCCCCCAGAGGTCGAGTGACATGGACGTGAGGGCAGGGCCCAGGGACACCGTCAGCCTCGGGCCTCCAGGGCACGGTCCTGGCTTCGCTGTCCTTTTTGGGTCTTATTTTTACCCACTGTGTTGCCCTTGTAAAGGTTTTGCCAGAATGGATAAACAGCCAACTTTTAGAATCAAGAGACTCGTAATACAAATCTGGATTTCCAGCTTTTCTTATAAAAAATCATAAGTTTTGGCAGCACTAGGCCATATTCCTCACATTCCTCACTCTTCCAGAAAGCGCAGCCGCCACCCCTGGTCCACAGTAAGGACCCAGGGGCACTGGTGACTTTGGCCCCAACTGCAACATGCACGTCCTTCTGAGCTGGACTCAGAAAGGCCTAGCAGGGGCGACAAGTGTCACAGACGGTGCAGACCCGGGAATGCTGCCCGCCAGGCTCCCCCCAGTGCCGTCGGGATTGGAGCTGGGAGTGGCCAGGCCCTGCTGGCCCTGGGGCAGGCGAGAGCTTTCCAAGCGTTGGCCTACTCTGAGCACTTTCCTGCTGTCCTCAGGTAGGATTTTCTTCTTGCACAAGTGGACCTGCTCCATCCGCTCACTCTGCCAGGCCTCTGCCTGGTGGCGGGTTCCAGCCCTGCGCCGCACTGCTGGTGGGAGCTCGCTTAAAAAGAGAGGAGAAGGCGGTTAATCCACAAAGGGCTGACAACCCCCTGGAAGTCCAGAGTGGTGAAACCGCACTAGGTTCTTCCGGGGAAGGTGAAGTAAGGCGGCCTGACGGGCCAGGGTCAGCTTTACGGAGACCTCAGATTTGGTCAGCGTGAGTGGCGACGTCGCTGACCCTCAGTGTGACAAAGCCCTGCACCTTGTTCACGTGCTGTACCTACGTACCTGTCTGGTGGAAAATTAGATAAGTCATGTATTTTTTTTTTGCTTTCAATGTATACACATTTGGGTTTCCATCCTCAAGTAGCTGATTGCAGAATGAACAGTGTAGTGTCCGAGTGCAGAGCACTGAGTGACCAGATGTTCTCCCTAGCTGCGGCACGTCCCTTTCCACTCCTGAGCCCAGGTGGCCTCACCTTGTACTTCCTGAGCTGTCACCTAGCGTGGAGTCAGGACAGTCGTCCTGTCTCGCTCCCAGGATGCAGGAGAAAGGTGTGGGTGGCCCTCTGCCAGCTGCAGTGAAGAAATCACCCTCTGGGAGAACCTTCACGGCACGTCCACACAGCCAGCCGGCCACACAGCCTCCTGTGGGCCTCGAGGGGGGCCAGGCTGAGGAACTGGATGTTAAAACGTGACCTGGGGTCTTACTGTGGCTGAGCATGGAATCCGTGTGTGTTTTTTCTCTGTACAAGAGAACAGTCGAGAGGTTTCCTTCCTTCCTTATAACCCAACTAGTACAAGCAGCAAGGGGCAGCACAGAGGCCAGGCTGGGGGTGGCAGTGGACAGTCTGCCAGTGAGCCCTGCTGGCCCTGGCGTGGGGGACGGGTGAGCCCAGGCTTACACCCCACTGAAGCCACCACTGTGCAGGAACTTTCCGGCTCTGCTGGAGTTCTGGGGCTGCCGTGGTCTGCAGTGGACCTAACCACATCTGATCGAATAAATGTGTGCCCTGCTGTCCTGGTCACTAGGTCTGCATCTCCGTGCTTGTGGTCTGGCTGGCCAAGCCCAGGTTTCTCAGTCCTGTTTCCACCTGGTCTGAGAGCTGATGCTCTTCAGCAGGCATACGCTGTCCACGTGGGTCCTTCCTTAGCACGTCCACTGTGCCTGCTCCGTCACGGGCTTGACGTTGGCCCAGGGTGTGTCCCACGGCCTCACCAGCGGCCTAAACTGAGCAATGGACCTGTTGGGCCCAGGACCTGCCGAGGTTGTGCGACCTCCCACTGCATCCAGGCCAGATGAGGGACGGTGGCAGCTTGCCCACGCCCACTCAGCTGCCAGGTGGGGCCCGACATTTGCATTTCTGCCTCACTTCTTTGCATTCGACTGTTCGGCTGTTGAACGGTGTTTGTGTGAAGCAAATCAACTTGCAACTCCGATGGTTAGCAAATGTGCGTCCACCACTGCAGAGGGTGTGGTGTCACTCGTGGACACAGGCTGGACTTTCTGAGTGAGAATGAGCTGTATGTCTTGAAAAAACAAGGAGAGCGAGTGCCAGGGCTAAACACCCATTTTTAAATTGAAAATTTGCCAGGCGTGGTGGTGCCTAGAGTCCCAGTTACTGCTTGGGAGGCTGAGGCAGGAGGATCGCTTGAGCCCAGGAATTCAAGACTGCAGTGAGCTGTGACTGTGCCACTGCACTCCAGCCTGGGCAACAGAGCAAGACCCTATCTCTAAAAAATAAATGGAAATGCAAATTATTTTTATTTTTGCCCAATACGTGAATGATTTTTATAAAGTATTGAGCTTGGTGAGAAGAGCAGGTGCTCACGTGCTGTTGGCCGGAATACAATTTGGCAGCAACGCCCTGATTGAAGACAGAAGTCCCTGAAGTTCGACTCCTAGGAGCCGTCCCAGAAGCAGCCCCGGAAGCCACTCATTACTATGTTTGAGTAAAGAGTAAACCATCCGCAACACCTCACTGCGAGTTCTGCAGTGAACCTGGTGAGGTGCTTGTCAGGATGTCCAGAAGCAGGTAAAGTATGAAACGGCCCAGGACAGCCCCACGACACAATTATCTGATCCCAAATGTCCGCGGGCCGAGGTGGAGAAACCAGCCTGTGGTGAGTGCTCAGTCGACTTCAACTCATCATCCTCACTGACTCCTCCCAGGGATCACATCTTAGTGGCCAGGGGGTAGAATGACAGCCTGTGTGGCTCTGTCCTCAGACGGTTACCACCCTGTGGAGGTGACAGTCCCCTGTGGTCGGGAGGGCAGTGCTTCTGGCTGCTGAGCTACTCCGGAATCCTGTTACTCAGCGAGTTGTTTTAACTGGTCTGTGCCTCAGGGTCCTCACTTGTAAAATGGGTCTAAACCCTCGATGGGGTGAGGATTAAGCCAGGTACCAGGAGAGTGCTCAGAACAGCTCCCGGCACAGTAAACGCCAGGTGTTACCTTCCTAAAGAAGAAAAAGTATGAAGTAGATTTTTATGTACTGATGTGGAAGTCTCAGAACAAGCCATACAATACAATATGAGCTCCTTTTGGTCTCCTTTTTCTAAGCCAAAACGAGAGAGAGGGAAAAAAATTGGATTTTGAAAAAAAAAAAAAAATCAGGAACTCCCCAAGCCTGGCTCCTCCTGCGGGGGAGGGAGGAGACGACCAGGGGTGCCTTCCTGAGTGTGCGCCCTGAGTTCTTACCTGGTGGGGTCCCAGGTGAGGCAGCTCCCAGGCTCGCTGAGGAGGGACAGGCAGGGGAGGGAACAAAAGGGCCGCTGGGCGTGGCAGGTACCCCCGATCTGAACTCAGGTTGCTGGATTCCGAGTCCAGAGTGCTGAACTTTACAGCCTGGAACTGGCTGCCGCCAGGTGCCCTCAACAGGATGGGATCAGGGACATGAGTGGAGCCGCAGGGCAGAAAAGGAAAAAAAAAAACCCCTGTAGCAGAGGATGGTTTCGATCCATCGACCTCTGGGTTATGGGCCCAGCACGCTTCCGCTGCGCCACTCTGCTGGCTCTAGCCGCTTGTGCTGGCACAGATGGTGACCATTTCAGCAGCCTCCCCAGCTGCAGCGACCTCTGCCGGCCAGGGGGACTAACCCGCGACTAACTGGTGACCGGCTGGGCAAGGCAGCCCAATTAAAATAAACTGGACTTTTGTTTTCCTTCCCTCAACTTCTTAGGAAGATGATCTATGAATTCATGTCCTTTTCTGTTGTTAAAGACAAAATGTTGGCCGGGCACGGTGGCTCAGGCAATTTGGGAGGCCGAAGCTGACTCGAGCCAAGAAGTTCAAGACCAGCCTAAGCAACATAGCAAGACCTTGTCTGTACAAATAATTTAAAAAATTAGCCAGGCATGGTGGCGCATGACTATAGTCCTAGCTACTCGGGAGGCTGAGGCAGGAGGATCCCTTGAACCCAGGAGTTCAAGGCTACACTGAACTATGATTGCAACACTTCACTCCAGCCTGGGCAACAGAGTGGAAACCCTCTCTCAAAAAAATAAATAAACATCACTGGACCCAGTGGTGCACACCTGTAGTTTCAGCTACTTGAGAGGCTGAATCAGGAGGATCCCTTGAGGTCTGGAGTTTGAGGCCGTGGTGCACCATGATCGCACCCAAGAATAGTCACTGTGCTCCAGCCTGGGCAACACAGCGAGACCCCATCTCCAAAAAAAAAAAAGAACAAGTCAAGAAACACAACCTGTATAGTTCAAAGTGTCCATGTCCCTGGACATGGTGAAAGTTCTGTATTTCAGTGGTGATGGTGGTGGTTGGATTTTGGAAAGGAACAAAAATAGCATTTCTCCCATTAGTTCAAAATGACTTCTGATTTGTTTAATTATGAACTATCCTTTGAATTCTGCTTCTCTTGACTTACTTCTCCCTGGTAGCAAAGGAAGCCACTGACACACCCAACAGGGCACAGCGACAAGTCCCAGCTCAGAACGTGGGGACACTGGTAGTTGCTGATAAGGTGAGGCTCCCTCTATGGGACCCCCAGAACTGTACTGTGAACAGGACTGTACTTCACCTCAGGGGTCTAAAGGACACTGCCTGAGTCTGGTGAGCCCAGGTATAGGGGTACAGGAACAGTTAGAGGTGAAAGGGTGTCCACTGGGAGAAGACCGAGCGTTAAATGCCTCCAGAGGCTCATGGCCTCGCCGAGCTGTCGGACTGGATAAAACCAGACTGGAGGACTGACAGCAAAGGCCTGCTGATGAGGTGTGTGGCTGGACTTCTCAAAACAGGCCAGAGTTTTAGAAGAGAAGGTCCTCACCATGGAAAAGCCTCAGTCAGGTAGGTAAGGAAACACACAGACGCCGGTCAGAATCTTCCTTCAGCCACCTTAGTGATGCTTGTTTAATGGCCTTGGACCAAAATTGTCATGGGTACACGGAAGGTCGCGCTAAGGCTGACAACGTGGACTCCTTTGTTCCTTACCAAGCCCTGACGATGACTCCTGCTAAAGTGTTTTATTGACCAACTACAGATCCCAACACTGCTTGAGGGTGGGAAAGCCAACACCAGATGACAGGTGGTTTCATTAATCCTTTTCCTGCCGGAGACGCAGAAGCCGCGTTGGAACCAACACGATTCTGGGCCTGGGCGGTCACTGCAGCCCATGCAGCTCCGCGGCTGCGGCAAAGGGCCGGTCCCCGCGCGGGAGGACGTACCCCTTCAGCGCCGCCCCACGCGGGCAGCGGCGGAGGTGCCGGCACGGTCTCCTCGCGACAGGGCAGAGGCGAGGGCGCCCAGAACCGTCGCGCCGCTGAGAGCCGAGGGGCCACCGGTCACGTGGGCGAGCGGTCACATGGGGAGCGTCACGTGCTCGCGCGTACGACCGCCCCTCGTAGGTCGCCATGTCTGCGCCTGCGCCCTGCCCTTAGCTGGGCGCGCACGTCTGCGCCTGCGCCCTGGACAGCGCGGGTCCGGGCGCCGCAGTTGATCCCGCGAATTAGTGAGAGCTGCCCGGACGCCCTCGTCGGGTTCTGAACGCCGGAGCGTCAGGATTTTGCTTCCTGCGCGGCAGTGGAATCGCAGCGCACAGAGCGCAGGACGCGCCTCACCGTCCTCCAGCAGAGTCCGTGAAAATCTGCCTTTTGTTACCCATAAGTGTGTGTGTGGTGTCGTGTCTGTATGTGTGTGATGGTGTCATGTGTGTCGTGTGAGATGGTGTCATGTGTCTGTGTGTCAGATGGTGCCATGTGTGTCTGTGTGTGTCAGACGATGCCATCTATGTGTCTGTGAGCTGGTGTCGTGTGTGTGTGTGTGTGTGTGTGTGATGGTGCCATGTGTGTGGTGTGTGTGAGATGGTGTCGTGTGTCTGTGAGATGGTGTCTGTGTGTGTGTGTGAGATGGTGCCATGTGTGTCTGTGTGTGTCAGACGATGCCATCTATGTGTCTGTGAGATGGTGTCATGTGTGTCTGTGTGTGTGTGTGAGATGGGTCATGTGTGTCTGTGTGTGTGTCAGATGATGCCATCTATGTGTCTGTGAGCTGGTGTCGTGTGTGTGTGTGTGTGTGTGTGATGGTGCCATGTGTGTGGTGTGTGTGAGATGGTGTCGTGTGTCTGTGAGATGGTGTCATGTGTGTCTGTGTGTGTGTGATGGTGCCATGTGTGTGGTGTGTGTGAGATGGTGTCGTGTGTCTGTGAGATGGTGTCGTGTGTGTGTGTGTGTGTGTGTGATGGTGCCATGTGTGTGGTGTGTGTGAGATGGTGTCGTGTGTCTGTGAGATGGTGTCGTGTGTGTGTGTGTGTGTGTGATGGTGCCATGTGTGTGGTGTGTGTGAGATGGTGTCGTGTGTCTGTGAGATGGTGCCATGTGTGTCTGTGTGTGTGTCAGATGATGCCATCTATGTGTCTGTGAGATGGTGTCATGTGTGTCTGTGTGTGTGTGTGTGAGATGGGTCATGTGTGTCTCTGTGTGTGCGCATGTGCACAGGCATGTTCCTGTACCTGTTCTGAGGTAAAAACGAGTTCATACTGACGTCTCCAACTCGAGCCTAGTACCATGTTTTATTTTAGCCTCTTGCTTATCTGTAACTTGCTCTCCAACAGGATAAATCTTTGCCCACTTTAAGAATGTGGCATTTGTCTTTTTACTACTCATTTGTTTGAGGCAGGATCCATTTCTTGTCATCGTTTTACTTCTGGCATGATCCACAAATGTTGGATTGAAACGGATTTAAGCTAAAGGAAGGTTTGCTTGAAGCTCAGCTTGGGTTGTTTCCATTAGCTGGGTTCCCACGCAGGCTAATTGTGGGGTTAACGGCTGTTGACATTTTTATGGCTCTGAGGCTCTGATGTTTGCACTGTCAGAATTCTGTCCAAACAGTTGCTTCGCCTTTCTGCTTGCCTGCTGACTGCCTGTCTTCCCGTCTCCGCCCCAATCCATGAGCCTCCAGGACACAAGGGGGTTTTCATCTTGATCCTGCACTTCACAGAAGCTCAGAGTAAGTTTTTTTGTTCATTTGAAGACAGGGTTTCACGCTGTTGCCCACGCTAGAGTGCCATGACATCATCACAGCTCACTGCAACCTCAAACTCCTGGGCTCAGGCGATCCTCCTGCCTCAGCCTCCCAAGTAGCTGGGACTGCAGGTGCACACTACCATACCTGGCTAATTTTTCTTACTTTTTGTACAAAAGGGGTCTCACTATGTTGCCCAGGCTGGTCTCAAACTCCTGGGCTCAAGCGATCCTCCCACGTCTGCCTCCAAGAGTGTGGGATTACAGGTGTGAGCCACTGTACCCCGCCCCCCCCGCCCCCACACACACACCCCCCAACCCCTGGTAGAGTAGGTTTTTGCATGGCGTACAGTGCAAAAACTGTAACTGATTAGAATGTTCATTCACTGTGAAGTTTTCCAGAACTTGTTCACGCTGACTTCCAGCATGAGCTGCCTTCAGGGCTCAGGGACCTGTTGGAGAGAACCTGTTGGTAAATAGTCGTCCCAGAGGCTGAGCTGCAGCAGTGAGGTGGGTGCTGGGCAGGGCAGTGCTGGGAAGGAGTAACTCTTGCTGCATGGCCGGCGGTTGGGTGGCTGATGGAGGTGCCATGGGAGCTGGATCTTGCCCCCTGGAGGGGTTGTGAACTGGGACATGCATGCTAGTCGTGGTCCTGGGGAACATCGTGGGAGTGTGGGCTGCTGGTCCAGGCAAGGGGTATGATCTGAGTCATGGCCACCCCCTGTCCTAGTCTCAGAAGGCAGGACCCGGGCCCCTGCCTGTGCTCATGGCAGGCCCTTGGCCCACAGCCACACAGGACGGGGCAGAAGATATCTGCCACGTGGACAAGCAAGCGAATGAAGGCTGGCCCTGAGGCTCAGAGCCCAGGAGCTGGGAGGAGTAGGGACACCCGACATACACCCAGAAGCTGCAGGGGCCACCCAGGAAGCACTGGGGAAAGGAGTGACCCTGGGCTGAGGTGACACAGGCCCTTGTTCAGAAACGGCCTTTGACTGTTGAATTTGAGTGTTTTCCTGTGTCGGCCTGGGGGACTGCAGGGTCAGCACAGAGATTTGGAAAGCTGGCCTAAGGGGGAGACCCAGCTGGACCCCCACGGCCAGGGCACGGAGATGTCTGCGTGCGGCCACCACAGGATGCTTCGTGTGTGTGCGCCTTTGCTGCCCTGCCAAGCTGTCCCTTCCGCTCTTGCTAAACATAGATGCATGTGGCTCAGGACACGGGGCGCAGGGCGGCTCAGGGGCTGCCTTCCAGACACACCGCACTCACTCAGGGCGGATGTGCGTAATCGCAGGTTACTGCTCATCTCTGTGCCTCCTGGGGCGTGTGTGAAGGATGCAAATTGGGATTCACGGGTCGGCCTCCTCCTCGCTGCCCAGAAAGGCCAGTTGGGAACAGGCCTCTCCAGGTCTGGAGGCTCCCAAGGGAGGCCTGTGGCAAAGTTTTTTGGTGGGGAGGTCTAGGGACCACTCTCACATTCAGATCCAGTTAAGCATCAGTACATGTAAACATTTTCTTGGTACATTCTTTTAAAAACAGGTATGCTAAGAATTCTCTCTGAAGCTCTCATTTGCTTAGAATGAAATTCAATTAGGAATATATGTATTATCTGTAAAACTCACTTGTTCCTAAAAATCAGATGAGGTTTAAAACATTTTACTAATTTTTAGCTTTTAAGAGCTGCAATTATGTTTTTTAACTTTAATTAAAAGGTAATTTAAAATTGAAATTACAAAAATAATGTGCTTATTTTTTGAATGGAAAAGGATAGAATCCTAAGGAATGGGAGTAGCCTGTTAGCAGTCTGGTGGTTGCTCCTTACCATCTTAGTCCGTTTTGTGTTGCTATGACAGAATAACTGAGACTGGGTGATTCATAAAGAAAATAGGTGGGCCGGCCGTGGTGGCTCACGCCTGTAATCCTAGCACTCTGGGAGGCCGAGGCGGGTGGATCGCTCGAGGTCAGGAGTTCGAGACAAGCCTGAGCAAGAGTGAGACCCCGTCTCTACTAAAAATAGAAAGAAATTATCTGGCCAACTAAAAATATATATAAAAAAAAAAAATTAGCTGGGCATGGTGGCACATGCCTGTAGTCCGAGCTACTCGGGAGGCTGAGGCAGTAGGATCGCTTGAGCCCAGGAGTTTGAGGTTGCTGTGAGCTAGGCTGATGTCACGGCACTCACTCTAGCCCGGGCAACAAAGCGAGACTCTGTCTCAAAAAAAAAAAAAAAAAGAAAATAGGTGTATTTAGCTCATGGTTCTGTAGGCCGGGCAGTTCAAGGGCACAGCAGGCTTCTGGCGAGGGTTTCCGTGCTGCGTCATGACATGGCTGAGAAGGTCCCAGGGAAGCAGAGAGAGAGAACCCAAGCAGTGTCCTGGCCTTATGACAACCTGCTCTCCCAGGAACTAGTCTATTCCTGGGAGAACTTCCTCACTGTCATTCATGAGGAACCTGCACCCATGACCCACACAGCTTCCACCAGGCCGCGCCTCCCAACACCACCACACTGGGGATCCAATTTCAACATGAGTTTGGGTGGGACAAACCACATCCAACCATAGCACTGACCTTTCCTGGGACCCCGGCCCCAGACTAGCTGTGTCTTCCATGTGCATACCAGGCCTGGCGGTCACTACTATACCGCAGCAGATTTGCCCCTTTCTTTTTAAAAAGGACATATTTGAACATGTCCTATTAAATATTCAACTGGCCACCACTGATGTACATTAAAATCGTGTAGATTTTCTGCTTTTAAACAATGAAGTTATAAGCATCCTTGCACAGTTGTACGAATATACAGTGCCTCTCAATCCCTAGAACTGGAATTGCTGGGTCAAAAGACATGCACACTTTAAATTTTGCTAGATTACAATGATCTGGACGTGGGAACTCAAAACATTTGCCACAAAATGCCTATGAGAAAACAGAAAAGGTGTGTGTGGCAGGTCCAGCTCCAGTTGCCTTGGGAGGAGCCCCTGTGCCCACTGTGCCCCTGTGCCCATGCCAGGGTGTAGAGACACCATAGCTGGTTTATAGACTCACTTGTTGAAGACACTTGGGTTGTTTCGGTTTCACGTTATTATGAACAAAGCTGCTGTGAACATTCTTGTAAAAGCTATTTTGCAGGCATATGTTTTCTTTTCTCTTGGTAAATACGTAGGAGTGGAATGGCTGGATCATGTGGTAAATAGGGGTATGTGTGTGTGTGTGTCTGTCTTTAAGAAACTACCAAACTATTTCCCAAAGTGGCCACACCATTTATATCCCCATCAACAATGGGAGTGTGCCACATGTCATGGGTGTGGTGCGCTGTCTGGGGGATGCACATGCTTCAGGCTCTGACTTGGGTGGGGTGAGGGAAATATATGTAACCTAAACATTTGGACCCTGTAATATGCTGAAATAAAAAAAAATTAAAACAAAAATGTATGAGAGTTCCAGTTGCCCCACATCATTGTCAACATTCGGTCGTATCAGCTTTTAGAGACGAGGTCTGACTATGTCGCCCAGGCTGGGGTGCAGCTGCTACTCAGGTGTGGTCACAGCTCACTGCAGCCTCACACTCCTGGCCTCAACTGACTGTCCCATCTCAGCCTCCTAAGTAGCTGGGATCACAGGATGGTGCCCCCACACCCAGCCTCCCTTGCAGTTTTTTTTTTTTTTTTAAGAAACTGATGCTTATTTTCTGTTAACTTCATTTCCATCTTGCTTAGGAGCCTGTGGAAGAACAGCTGGAGACCAGTCAGGGGTTGTTCCTACCCGTTCAGTGGCCTGAGCAGTGGGCGCGGCACACAGTCCTCGGCGGGGAACTGTGGAACAGGCACCGGGCACCTGCACGACTGCAGGCCAGGCTGAGTGGCAGTGACCTCTGGGGCTGGAGCAGCCCACACACCTCTTTGGCCACAGCTGTTTTAGCAGCGGCCGGCCACTGTTTATCAAGGAGGGCTCAGTTCAGCTCAATGATTTGACAAACACGTGAAATCCCTCCTGCCTGCCTGGCACTGTGCTGGTGTTGAGGCAGGAACACAGGCAGGACCATGTCCCTGCCTCAGAGCCTGTAATGTTTGATCAAACAGAACATTTCATTCTCAAAATTCTGGGTAGTAGAGGGTTTTACAGTAATATAATTTTACTTTTTTAGAGATAGTATCTTGATCTGTAACCCAGGCTGAAGTCCGGTGCCATCATTATAGCTCACTGCAGCCTCCCACTCCTGGGCTCAAGTGATCCTCCTGCCTCAGCCTCCCCAGTAGCTGGGACCACAGGTGTACACCACCATGCCCAGCTAATTTTTCTATTTTTAGTAGAGATGGGGTTTTGCTCCTGCTCAGGCTGCTCTCAAACTCCAGACCTCAAGTGATCCTCTAGTGTTGGCCTCTCAGAGTGCTGGGATTACAGGTGTGAGCCACTGTGCCCAGCCAATCTTTTAAAGAAATTATTTTAAACATCTTTTATAGTTGCCCACATAGCCACCTTCTCAGGTATTCTTCGTTCACTAGTACAGAACTGGGATTCCATTTGAGATCATTTTCCTCTGGCCAGAGGAATTTCCTTCAGTGTTTTTTGAAGGCTGGGTCTTCTGGTGGCATTCTCAGCTCTTGATTATCTGAAAACATCTTTCATTGCCTGTAATTTTTAAAGGATGTTTTTGTTAGATATTGAATTCTGATCTCAATGACTTCTGTTTGCTTTACTTTTAGTATTTTATACCTGTCATTTCTTTGTCTTCTGGCTCCCATTGCCTTTGATAAGGAGTCTGCTGTCATTCTTACTGCTGGCTCCATGAAGGTAACGTGTCTTTCTGTATTTGTCTCCTTTTAGTACTTTCCTCTTTAGTGCTGATTTTCAGCAGCTGAATTATGATACGCCTCCATGTGTTTTTCTTTGAACTTACATATTTTTTGAGGGCTTGCTGCACTGTTTGGATGTGTGGGTTGGTATTATATGTTTTCATCAATTTGTAACCTTCTTACATATTATCTCTTTAAATATTTCTTCTGCTACATTTACTTTCTTACCTCCTTTTGGGAGTCCAATTTTACATACATTTGACCATTTGATCTTGTCCCACAGGTCTCTAATATTCTTTTCTGTTTTCTTTTTTTGCCTCGTTTTTCTTCTTTTTTCTCTCTGCATTTCAATTCAGACCATCTCTGTTGATGTGACTTTGAGGTGAAAAATCCCCTCTTCAGCTGTATCTAGTCTGGTGTTCAGCTAATTCTATGAATTCTTCATTTCCAATATTTTAGTTTTTCCTTTACACTAGTAAAGTTTACACACCCCTGCTCCTAAAGCCCTTACTCCTGGGGTGTTGCCTTTCTGGGGTCTCAACTGAGTTCCTAGGTTGGACCAAGATCTTTTACCTTTGTCACAACATCTTCCAGTCCTGTGAAAACTCTGCAACTTCCTCTCAGCTCTCATGCAACACGTACAATCAGAAGAGGTTCAAAGAACAGGGTTAGGTTGCTGTAATAAAACTTCCTCTAGTTCCATTTACTTATACATACACACTTATGAAAAAAAAAAAGGGATACTATTGACTCTGTACCCCGCCTCGTAGCAATAATTACTTCTCATCAGTGGATACAGAAACTAATTATCAGGGGAAAAAAGTTCTACACATGCTATTAAAAGATAAATCTCCAATATAATTCAACTTTTTAGTCTTGATCAAAATTTACATGTATTTATGTTGCTTTGGTCTATGATGAGCTAATAATATTTGTAATATTAATACTAATTCAATCTAGGAGAAATGTTTTTAACATGATACTTAAGTTCACAGGAAATCATAAATTAAATGTATGTACGTTTATACAAGTATTTTATGTATCTGTACCTAACCTGTATCTCCAGGAATAAATAATAGGGTCAGCAATAACTTATGTTCAAGCATAAACGTCTATCAAATTTAGAATAAAATTTGTGTGGGAATTTTAATGGAAATGAGTTCAGGAGGAAAAAATTTAATGTAAAACTCTTGACTGTTAACCAAGAGATTGTTTGTATATTTAGAAAACATAGGATGATGGGTTTCAGATCATTCTGGTTCATTTGATACATTTAAGAAATGATATCTGGTTTTATTTTAAAAGTCAATATTTACAATATTTGGGAAATTACACCCACTGCAACTATTTAAACATGACAGAAATGTTTGCTGTTATCTTAAATGTGGGGCCTCATAGATTTTCACAGTATCAGTTTATTGGGTACTCATGCAAAAAGCTCTAAGGATGGTGGGTTCAGCTACTTTTTCCGTAGCTTGAATCATTATAAGGGACACATAACGGATTTCCTTGTTTTCAATTCAATTTTGTCCCCTAAAGTGCACACAGCAAACAGGTAGAACTTTTTAAAAGTTAAATCGGATCATATTACTTCTGTGCTCCAAATGCTCAATGTTTTCCCATTTCGTTCCTGGTGGCTTCTCCTTCCCTTGGTCACAGACGCTGGGGCCTTGACCGCCCCCCCCCACCCCCCGCCCCGCCCCGCACATCTCTGCCTCAGGGCCCCTGCCTGGGGGTCACGGTGGCCCCCGCGCTCACTGGCGCCAGGCCCCGATGCAGTCCTCCGTGTCCCACCTCTGGGTCCCACTTCCTCCTTTCAGCACCTGCCGCTCTTTGTCTGAGCGGTGTGTTTACCCACGTGTGTGCTGCGGACCCCGGACCCACCCGGGCCCACGCCCGGGCCTCCCGTCCGCCGGCCGCTGACTTCCGCGGACCCGCGTGGGCCTCGCCACGGCGCGCAGCAGCACGCTGAGAACGCCGTGCGGCCCCGGGTCTCCTCGCTGACGAGTGACCATCTGCACGGCGAGCTTCTCGGCTGTGGACCTCATGACCGTTTTCTGCTGTGGTGAAGCACTAACTCTGAGACCTGTCAATGCCCAGCCGCGCCAGGCGCCAGCCAACCCCGACCGAGAGCGGCGGCCCGCAGCCCCGGTGTCCCCGGGGAGGCCGCGGGCCTGAAGCTCTCAGCCTCCTCCCCGTCTGCGGAGCCACCCGCCCATCCGCCGCGGCCTCGGCCCCGACCCGGGCTCGGCCCCGGCGGCCTCCGCCGCCCCGATCCCGCGCGGGCCCAGCTTTTCCGCCCCGGGTTTTCGCGCCGCCCGAAGGCCGGCCTGCGTAGGGGCGACGCCGCCGGACGTGCGGCGGTCGGCGCGGCGTGGCTCGCCATTGGCCGGCCGTTGTAGCCCCACTGCCGTGCACAGCTCCCATTGGCCGGCGCGGCTGTCCGTCGGCGCGGGGTGGGCCCGGCGCGCCGGCCCGGTGGCGCGGCCGCGCGTGCTCCCGCCCCTCGCGCCGCTCGCTCGCTCGCCGGCCGGCGGCCTCGGCTGGGCCTCGCTGCGGAGCGCGGCGGCCGACTTCCCGCCTGGGCCTCGGCCCGCGCCACCCGCGCCCGCGCCCAGCGGCCGGCGGGCCCTCACGCAGGCCGATGGCGGCGGCCGCGGCGGCGCTCTCGGGCGCGGGCCCTCCACCCACAGGCGGCGCGGCCGGGGGCGGCGGGGCCGGGGGCGGTGGGTCCCCGCCGGGTGGCTGGGCCGTGGCGCGGCTCGAGGGCCGCGAGTTTGAGTATCTGATGAAGAAGCGCTCGGTGACCATCGGGCGCAACTCGTCGCAGGGCTCGGTGGACGTGAGCATGGGCCACTCGAGCTTCATCTCCCGGCGCCACCTCGAGATCTTCACGCCCCCGGGCGGCGGCGGCGGCGGCGGCCATGGCGGGGCGGCCCCCGAGCTGCCGGCCGCGCAGCCCCGGCCGGACTCGGGTGGCGACTTCTACCTGCGTTGCCTCGGCAAGAACGGCGTGTTCGTGGACGGCGTGTTCCAGAGGCGCGGGGCGCCGCCGCTGCAGCTGCCGCGCGTGTGAGTGGCCGCGGGCGGGCGGGGGCGGGGTCTGCGGCCTGGCGCGTCGGGCGGGGGCCGGACCGGACCCAGGGCCCGACCCACTGGCCGAAGCAGGTAGACCGCGTCTGGCGACCGGGACCCACGCCACAAGCCCCCCGCAGACCCGCGATCCGGGCCCACACCACGACCTACGACCGGGACCCACACTGCCCCCCGCCCCGATCCCCACCACAAGCCTCCCCCCACGACCAGGATCGGGCCCAGGGCCCCACCCACGACCAGGACCCACACCACGGCCCGTCCACCCCCCATGACCAGAGCCCAGACCTACAACCCAGGACACTTGCCCGGACCGACCCCAACCCCCAGCGGGGACACAGACCACAGGACCCTCCATCCCCCGCCCCCGCCCGGCAGGTGCAGCCTCCCAGGCCTTCACCTTCCTAAACTTAGAGCCACTTGTGCCTGGGTCGAGGGTTTTGGGGTACCCCGTGCGTTCTGGGAGTGCGCATGTGTTGTTTCTAGCCAGCAGGTAGGTCGTAGTGGACAGAAACGTTACACTGCATGTATTCGGAAGAACTACCCCAAACTAAAATCTGTATCTTATTAGCTTATAAAGGGCTGTCTGTTACTTCGTTTTCGTTCATGTTTTCAGTAGTGAAGTACTTAAAGACACGGTATTTTGAGTCCTTCTCCACCATGTTTTTCGGTAGCCTGAAAGTTGAAAAGTCTTCAAGCATAATAGATTTTAAATCCATGCCCTTAGAAACTTAAAACTTGGGGAAAATAGATACTTACAAAACTTTTTTTAAAAAGACAGTTGATTATTTAGAAGTTATTAAAGGTCAGGTAGAGTTAAGTGAGCCTCAAAGGGAACTGTCAGTCCTGCTGCAAAACAAATTAGTTTGCTTCTATGATTTTTATGAAGTTATCATTTACTCTGCTTGATAAAACAAACTTGCTCTCTAGGAAATGCCAATTACTCCTCAGGGGCTCATTTCTAGATCATTGCAAGTACAGCCTTTGTCCACAAACTGGAACTTTTAACTGTGTTCAGTTGTTGGGAGATGCTGGTAACAGCTGTCTTGCGTTTCTTAATTCCTTAACTTGTGTGTGTCCTGCGCTGTTGCATAGACAGCCATGGAAAGTTGTGTCAGCTGATTCTTTAAACCTTGATAGTAGCAATTTAAAGAATGTTATTTTCAAACCAAAATACTAAAATCAATGGTAGGAGCCTAATGGTTGTCCTTTAATCTGACAGTTTGTTATTTACAAAAAACTCAGCGTCACAACAAAGGAAATTATACATTTACTCTGAAGATTTTGAGTTTTTAAAGAAAACTCTTTAATTATTGTTCAGCCAGAATCACTTGTGTTGAATTGAATTTTGCACGTGCCAACGTGGTAAACATGGAAATAAATTGACCTTTCAATCAGTGAGGGAGCAAATTCAAAGTTTGGAAGGATAGAGTGAACCTCGCAGGAGAGGTGAGTACCTAAGGAGAAGGGTGAAACGGAGGCCGGGCCCCTGACCTTCACCTCCAGTTTGTGCACAGGGAAGAGTCCAGTGGCCTCCGAGGCCAACGCATAGTCCCGCACTTGTTATGGGCCTGCTAACCCCGCATAGCATAGTCGGGTGGTTTTTTTCACAGAAGGGATTTTGGTATTTGTACACTGAATTCAGTGATTACCTTGTAGACTATTTCAGCACCTCCCTTTCTGTAAGGTATCACTTCCAAGTTTTTGCTGTAGGGTAGTAACACAGGTTAATGGAATGGACTCTAAAAATTGCTACTAGTGAAAGGTAGATAAATTGTTTTAAAAATTTTTTTCTTAAATTTAAGCTCAGTGTTCAAGTTGGAGTTACAAGTTGTTTTTTTAAGTTTAAAAATCAAATGAAGTATATAAGCTTAAAAGCACATGTAGTTTAGAGTAATTATACAGAGGCTGAAATAGTCTTAATGCTTATTTCAGGTTTGCCTATTGATTTTTTAATTTTTATTTTTTGTCTAGATAGGGTCTTGCTTTGTTGTCCAGGCTGGTCTGAACTCCCGTCCTCAAGCAGTCCTCCTGCCTCAGTCTCCTGAAGTGCTGGGATTACAGGCCCAGGTGTGAGCCACTGTGCCCGGCCTTGCCTACTGAATTCAAAATCACCATAGAGTTAGAAAATATGGCAACCCATGGTTGGTCTCTTATTTGAACCATAATGATTTTATTTCACTTACAACTTTAAAATAAATTCACATTTTGAATTTATATTAAGAATTCACAGAGAATTTGGAAGTGTAGGTAAGAAGGTTTTAGATTTAAGGTGTGGTTTATCATTCCATTGAAGTACTAGATAATGTGTTAATTTGAGAGGAAGAGAGAAAGCTGAGGACTGTGATCCTGTTCTTGGCTGTCATGTGTATTTTAAATAATTTTGGTAAGATGCAAATACAAGAGCCTTTTCCACAGTGGTTGGTGAGCCCCATGGCCAGTGTGAATGGGTGGGTGGGGGGTGGCTCGGTGTGCATGGGAGTGTCAGGGTGTGTAGTTTTCCAGAAAATAAGCGATTTCTGCAGCTCCTTGATTTTTTTTTGCTAATCATGCAGGGCTATGTGTAAAGAAATGCAATGTTTTCCTCTCTGAGAGCCTCGGACTCGCTGGAGACACAGATGTTACTGGGACCATAGTGTAGGCTCCATGAGGGCCCCTGGGCCACCTGGGCAGGGCTCCTGGAGGTGGGCAGGTGGAGGTGGCCTCACAGGTGTGGCTGGGGCTGTAGCCTGGCACTGGAGAAGGGACAGTTTAGGCTGGAAGGGACCTTAGGTTGTGGAACAGCTGGCGCTCGAGGTTTGCTTGGATCTGGAGGGGGGCATTTTTACTTTGATCAGTGACAGAATAAAGAATGTCCTCTTTGAGGACAGAGTCCTTGTTTGTCCAAGGGCCTAGTCTGGCGTCTGAGACTAGTAAAGTGTTTTAGGAAGGTCAATTGGAAGGGAATGTGTGGTTTTGTTGTTGCTCTTACTGTTGCCATGGTAGCAAACTAAGTATAATTTAGAAATTAAGCAACTCTTTGTCAGTTTATGTTTTGAAAATGTCAAATGAATTTGACACATTGTTGATCAATAATATCCTATAATATCTAATAGCCAAACATAAATAGAACAAGTTGAATTTGCTATTGCCCCAAACTATGTAACGTGCAAAACAGAAATTTATTTAGAAAAATGAGCCCTGTTCCTGTGCCAAATTAACTGCATGTCTGTTCTACCTAGTGGTACTTCAACACTTCCTTTCTTACGTGGCCTGTTTTGACCTGCAGGTTATGTTTGGTCATGTGTTCGAAGGCTTGCTCACTAATCAGAGATAGTGGCTGGAGAGGGTGAGCAGCCCTCAGTCAGGCTTCCAGTGCTTCCAGGTGGAGACTCCGAGAATGAGTTGATGGAACTCACGGCCCTCGGGCCTACTCAGAAAGGGTTTGGGTTCCCAGAGAATACTGGGACCAGAAAGAGGGAAGTATGGAGGGTCCCAGGGCGATCAGGAAGTTTTGGGCAGCCTTTGGGAGGAGGGCTGCTGTCTCCATGAGGAGAGGAGGCTGCTGGGTGTGGGGATGGGGATGTAAGGAGTGTGGGGGAGGGGTTGGAAGGAGGGTGCAGATGCGATTAGGGTTAGGAGGGATGGAAACCTGCTAACTGCCAGGTGGCAGCCCTGGTGGGCCTGAGGAGGCATGAGGAGGAGGAGGAGGAGAAGGAGGACAGAGTTCCCAGTAGGAAAAGATAAAAAATGTGATTATCTTGTCTGAAGACCAGAGCAGAGCCGGGCAGAACAGAGCCACTGGTGAGATCTGGCGTGTTTCCTTCTTTATGGGCTGCAAGCTTGGCTGAAATGCCTTAGTTTTATGAGCTGACGTTCTTTTCTTGACAGGCTTGTGAGTAGAACTGAGAGCCAGGGTTCAGGAGCCAGGAATTGACACTGTGTTGGTATAAATGGCAAATTCTTAGCAGAGGGGCAAGTGCCACTTTGCACTTCGAAAAGTGCTCAGTATACACATTAATTGCCTTTAATGACCACTTTGTATTTTTTCTTTAAAAGCTATAATACGCATTCATTTGGCAAATCCAGATACATTTTTATCACTGATCTGTAGACACTGGGAACACAGTGCAGCTATTTTAGCATCATCGTTAAGTTCAAAACCCAACAACCAAGCTGCTTCTGCTTCACCTAGTGTTCAGTTCTTCCAGCGGTAAAACTCAACCCTAATCTCAGCTCATTTCAATAATGTTTACTTAATGAATAGTTCAGGATGTTTCAGATCTAAAATAATTTCAGTTTCTAACACATTTTGAGAAAGAAGCCTCTTGTGACCAGTCACCTGTTGGGGTCATTTGTGCACCGACTGGCTTTGCCAGGAGAGGGTGGGCACAGGCTCCTGGACAGACGGGGGCAGATTCTGGCTTGCACTTGCCTGGGTTTAGTCCCTCCCACTGGGTGACGTGGGCTGGTCTGTGCCACAGCAGGGGCTGCATCTGTTTTGTCCATCAGTGTCCTTAGCACATTGCTTGGGGCCTGGTACAGAGGGCCCATGGGCATCTAAGGCATGACTGTCACCAGTAGGGTGACAGAAAACGTGATACAAGGGTGGAAGTATTCCAGAGGGCAAGCCTTCCTCAGCTTGCTGACGTCACTCACACACTCCTGGACACGTGTGTGCAGTAAATTGGTTGAGGGCTGAGGGCTTCTTGGAAGTGGTGAGCACGGTTTGAAGTTTCATCAGGGCCTAAGGATAAAGACAGGCTGTGGGGCATGGCTGGTGTCACCCAGGGGCTGGCAGTCCTGAGAGAGGTCCATCTGCTGGCGCCCACAGCCTCCCTTCTCAGCTTCCTTACAAACCTTCCCTGGTTACAAGGGAAACGGGGAACTGCCTCTGCCCCGGGCAGGAGGCAGGAAAGGACCTGTTTAAATTTAATGTCCTGTGGTCTGATTTGAAGTTTACTTGCTCATTAATGCTTTACACTTTGACTATGCTGTTGTTTTGGAATTAAAGATTTCCAATGGAAGAACTTAGCAATTCACAATACATTGTTATTCTTTTTTTGAAATTAAGAAAACAAGTTTTTTTTTTTTTTTGAGACAGAGTCTCACTCTGTTGCCCAGGCTAGAGTGAGTGCCGTGGCGTCAGCCTAGCTCACAGCAACCTCAAACTCCTGAGCTCAAGGGATCCTCCTGTCTCAGCCTCCCGAGTAGCTGGGACTACAGGCGTGCACCACCATGCCCGGCTAATTTTTTCTATGTATTTTTAGCTGTCCATATAATTTCTTTCTATTTTTAGTAGAGATGGGGGTCTCACTCTTGCTCAGGCTGGTCTCGAACTCCTGAACTCAAACGATCCGCCCACCTCGGCCTCCCAGAGTGCTAGGATTACAGGCGTGAGCCACCGCGCCCGGCCAGAAAACAAGTTTTTAAAAGAGGCAAGGTCTTGCTGTGTTGCCCAGGCTGGTCTTGAACTACTTGGCCTCAAACGATCCACCTGTTTCAGCCTCCAGAGTAGCTGGGATTTTAGGCATGAGCCACTGTGCTGGCTGTTCTTCTTTTTGTCTTTTTCTTTTTTAAATTTTTTTAAAATTTATATTTATAGAGACAGGGTTCTGCTCTGTTGCCCAGGCCGAAGTGCAGTGGCACAATTATAGCTCATTGCAGCCTCAAACTCTTGGGCTCAAACGCCTACCTCGCCCTCCCGAGTGGCTGGGACTACAGGTGTGTGCTACCAAGCCCAGCTAATTAGTTTTTGTAGAGACAGGGCTTTCACTAGGTTGCCCAGGCTCGTCCTGAACTCCTGGGCTCACGTGATCCACCCCGCTCAGCCTCTGGAGCAGTTGGGATTACAGGTGTGAGCCACAGTGCCTGGCTGTTTTCCTTTTTTTTTTTTTTTTTAACTACTTTTTTTAATTGAAGTCTAACAAACCATATGTACTTTTGAAACTCTGGCTGCAGTTTCTGCATGGGAGGCAGTGAAGACCTGAAGATAAGCTCCCCTGCAAGCTTTGAATGTCACCCCGCAGCCTTCCAGGGTGATACAGGGGCTTGGGACCCCCTAGGAGTGGTAGATAATGTGCCATTCTTGAAACTGTCAGGCTCCGGGAAGCAGAGAGGGGCTTCTGAGTGTCCACGATAACTTTCTAATCTATTTCCTCATCTCTGGGGCTATAATTCACCTTCTCACGCAACTTTCTCCCCTGATCTTGGTCTTCCTCTTCTTCCTCTTAGTCCTCCAAGGCGGGGACCATATCCGACACATGTGTATACCCCTTGGTATGTATTGGAAGTACATGTACCCCTTAACTGATGATTTTTTTTTTTTTGAGACAGAGTCTCTCTCTGTTGCCCAGGCCAGAGTGCCGTGGCATCAGCCTCACTCACAGCAACCTCAAACTCCTGGGCTCAAGCGATCCTCCCGCCTCGGCCTCCCAGAGTGCTAGGATTACATGCGTGAGCCGCTGCACCCGGCCTTAACTGATGATTTACCATTGCTGTTCTCTATGGTTCTCAGGTGCCAATTGTCCAGTGAAGGGATTCTAGCAGACGTGGCTTCCCTGTTCAGCGGCAGGTCTGTCCACGGCTGCAGAAGCACAGCACAGCTTTGTGCATAATTGGTGGAAATATTCCAGAAAATGATGCTGTTATAGTAACAGATTTTTCCGTTGTGAAAATGCAACTATTATTTCTTGGCTGAGGAGAAAGTTTTTTTTTTTTTTTTTTGAAAATGAAGAAAAGAGGGTTTCTAAATTAGGGAAGCTTTTAATGAAAGCAGTTTGCATTCTGGATATTCTTATCTGTTTAACATTTTTGTGCAGCTCTTGTTTTCTGTGTTTGGTTTTTGAAGCAATTTATAATACCTTAAATAATGGCAGTGTAGTAAGTCGGCTTATACACTTTTTCACGAGGGATTTTTGAATGTGCTAATGAAATAGAATACAGGAGGGCACGTTTAAGTCAAGCATTACGATCTCTACGGTTTGAAGCAGGCTTTGGCCGGCATTACCCCTGTGATCCCAGGGGTGGTGGTGCAGGGAGCCTAGGAAGCACCTAGCCCAGAGCCACAGCAGGAGAGGTGCCGCCTTTCCCAGCAGACTCAGGTCAGAGTGTGTTGGATTTTGTATTCCGCAGCTGATGTGCTACAAATAGGGGAAGTGTTCTGCGGAGACTTTTAGATCGTATTTGGGTTTTGTTGCCATTTGTCATTTGGGGTGGAACTCGTGCCTGCTTTGTCCAGTGAAAGGTATGAGAATACAACAGTGGTTCTCATCTGGCTGAGTCTGCCCCTCCTTCGCCTCCTCAGGACATGTGGCAGTGTCTGGAGACACATTTGGTTGGCACAGACTGGGAGGGTTGGTGCTACTGTGTACCAGGCAGAGGCCAGGGATGCTGCTGAAAATCCTGTGATGCATAGGACATCCCCACCACAAGGAATAATCCAGCCCCAAATGTCAGTTGTGGGGAAGTGGAGACCCCCTGTTGGACAGTAATCTAGCAGTTGATAATAGTTGAATATCACGCTTGGCCCTATTGGTGGTGAGTTTGATAATTTCTTTTTTTTTTTTTACAAATGGTACCTGCCGGCTGGGCGCCGTGGCTCACGCCTGTAATCCTAGCACTCTGGGAGGCCGAGGCGGGTGGATCGGTTGAGCTCAGCAGTTCGAGACCAGCCTCGATTTTCTACTAAAAATAGGAAGAAATTATGTGGACAACTAAAAACATATACAGAAAAAATTAGCTGGGCATGGTGGCACATGCCTGTAGTCCCAGCTACTCGGGAGGGTGAGGCAGTAGGATCAGTTGAGCCCAGGAGTTTGAGGTTGCTGTTAGCTAGGCTGATGCCACAGCACTCTAGCCCGGGCAACAGAGTGAGACTCTGTCTCAAAAAAAACAAAACCAAAAAAACCAAAAAAATAAATGGTACCTGCCTAGCTGGGTGCAGTGGCTCACACCTGCAATCCTAGCACTCTGGGAGGCTGAGGTGGGAGGATCGATTGAGGTCAGGAGTTCGAGACCAGCCTGAGCAAGAGCAAGATGCTGTCTCTACAAATAAAACGGGGAAAAAAAAAACTTAGCCAGGCATGGTAGCTCGTGTCTGTAGTCCAAGCTACTTGGGAGGCTAAGGCAGGAGGATTGCTTGAACCTGGGGGTTGGAGGTTGCAGCGAGTTTGATGACACTACTGCACTCTAGCCAGGGCTACAGAGTGAGACTCTGTCTCAAAAAGAAAAAACAAAAATAAATGGTACTTGCTTAAAACTTTTATGCTACTAAGGCATTTGTTCAAATTAAACTGAAAGAACTTCTTTTTTTTGAGACAGAGTCTTGCTCTGTTGCCCAGGCTAGATTGCAGTGGTTTCATCACAGGTCACTGCAGTCTCCAACTCCCAGGCTGAAGCCATCCTCTGCCTCATCCTCCCAAGTAGGTGAGACTACAGGCGCAAACTACCAGGCCGGGCCAAGTTTTTCTGCTTTTAGTAGAGATGGGGTCTCACTCTTGCCCAGGCTGGTCTTAAACTCCTGAGCTCAAGCCATCCTCCCGCTGTGGGCCTCCCAAAGTGCTGGGATTAGAGGCGTGAGCCACCGCATTGGGCCTGAAAGTGCCTTTTCTAAAATGCTGGAGCTTGGAGGTGGAGACACCTCATGTGGAATCACTAGATAATTCCTCTCCCTTAGCAGTTTTGGAAAGACTCACAAAATGTCATCCTGAGTTTCATCTCTAGTTGTGAGAAGATTCATCTCAGTTCTTTTTAAGGTAATAGTAGCCTAACATTCTTCCACTTGAGTATTCTTAGCCAGGTTAATTAACTTTAGTTAGGTTGATACAAATATTCTGGAAACATCTATGGTTAATGGGAAAAGAAGACATTGAGTTATAGCTGAGTTGTTGCAGTTTTCTGTGTTCCTGGTTCCACTGGAGATTGAATTGTTGACATGATGTCAGTGTCACCAAAGCCCCACCTGTCCATGATGCTGTTTCTTAGTGTTAGACACCAATCATTGCCGGTAGGAAAACTTCACCTTCTTAATTTTTTTTTTTTTTTTTTTTTAAGAGACAAAGCCTTGCTCTGTTGCCCAGGCTGGAATGCAGTGGTGTCATCATGGCTCACTGCAACCTCCAACTCTTGGGCTCAAGCGATCCTCCTGCCTTGGTCTGCCAAAGTGCTGGGATTACAAGTGTAAGCCACTGCGTCCGACCTCATCTTTTGTCTTTTATTTGAACAGGTGGAATATAGAAAACGCTAAACAAGTAAATTGGAGACTACTATCATGTTCTTTTTCAGAGTATAATAGTATTTTGAGTGTATAGGAGGTGTTTTAAAAATACTTGGTTTTTGCCATTTCTAAGCTGTTAGAGGATTTTTTTTTCTTTTTGAGACAGGGTCTCTGTCTCCAGGGCTAGAGTACAGTGGCATCATTGTAGCTCACTGCAACCTCCAACTGCTGGGCTCACGTGATCCTTCTGCCTCAGCCTTCCCAGTAGCTGGGACTATAGCTACTACCACACCGGGCTAATTTTTTTTCTTTTCTTTTTTTTTTTTTTGAGGCAGAGTCCCGTTCTGTCACCCTGGCTAGAGTGCCGTGGCATCAGCCTAGCTCACAGCAACCTCAAACTCCTGGGTTCGAGCAATTCTTCTGCCTCAGCCTCCCAAGTAGCTGGGACTACAGGCATGCGCCACCATGCCCAGCTAATTTTTTCTGTATATTTTTAGTTGTCCATATAATTTCTTTCTATTTTTTTTTTTTTTTTTAGTAGAGACAGGGTCTTGCTCTTGCTCAGGCTGGTCTCGAACTCCTGAGCTCAAACAATCCACCTGCCTCCGCCTCCCAGAGTGCTAGGATTACAGGCATGAGCCATTGCGCCTGGCCTGCATTTGTTTTTTTGAACCTGTAGGAAATCAAAAGTAGAGTTACAAACCAAAAGTACAATAATACTAGCTTTTATATTTGACTGGGCATTTACCTTCATTGTAGACCTTTATTTCAACCTAAAGGCCTCCCTTAGTGTTTCTTGTAGGACAGACAGATCTAATGTTAATGAATTCTTTCAAATTTTATTTGAGAATGTCTTAATTTCTGGGTGGCCCCCCCGCCCCTTTTTTTTTTTTTTTCTTTTTAAAAGAGATACAAGGTTTTGCTATGTTGCCCAGGCTGGACTGCAGCACCTGCTCCCAGGTGTGGTCATGGCTCACTGCAGCCTTGAACTCGTGGGCTCCAATGATCCTCCTACCTCAGCCTCCTGGGTAGCTAGGACTATAGGCGTCACCGTGCCTGGCTTCTTCATTTTTGAAGGACAGTTTTGCTGGATATGATACTTGGTTGACAGGATTTGTTTTTCTTTCAGCACTTTAAATATGTCATCCCGCTGTCTTCTGGCCTCTGACTTCTGAGAGGTCAGCTGTTAACCTCACGGAGACCAGTTGCGTCTCTCTGCTGCTGTCAAGATTCTCTCTTTGTCTTTGTCTTTCAGCAATTTGAGAAAGTATGTCTCAGTTTGGGTCATGTGAGTCCATCCTCCTTGGAGTTTGTTGAACTTCTTGGATTTGTAGGTTCTTATCCTTCATCGAATTTGGAAAGTTTTGACTATTATATTTTCAGATATTTCAGACTTTCTGCCCCTTTCTCTCTTCTCCTTTTGGAACTTGTGTAATGTGTATGTTGATCTGCTAGATGATGTCCTGTAACTCCTTTAGGCTGTGTTCATTCTACTTCAGTTTTTTTTTTTTTCTTTCTTTCTTTCTGCTCCTCAAACTTGATAATTTCAATTGTGCTATCTTCAAATTTTTTGATTCTTTCTTCAGCCTGCTCAAATATGCTGTTGAACTCCTCTAGTGAATATTTATTTTGGTTTGGTTATCATACTTTTCAGCTCCAGGATTTGTTTGATTCCTTTTTCATTTCTTTTTTTTTTTTTGAGAGATGAGATCTCATTCTCTTGCCCAGGCTGGAGTGCAGTTTCCTGATCATAGTTCATTATAGCCTTGAACTCTTGAGTAGCTGGGACTACAGGTGCACACCACCAAGCCCAGCTAATTAAAAAATTTTTTTGTGGAGATGGGGTCTTGCTCTTGCTCAGTCTGGTCTTGAACTCCTGGCCTCAAACCACCCTCCCACCTCAGCCTCCCAGAGTGTTGGGATTACAGGCGTGAGCCATCACTTAAAGTCTTTGTCTAGTAAGTTGGATATCTGGCTTTCCTCAGGGGTGGTTTCTGTCACTTTTTTTTTTTTTTGGTTGTTATTTATTCATTTCAATCAATTTGATTTAGAACAAACCATGAAGAAGGTCCCTGGGTAGCAGGGAGTAAACAAAACAGGCCTTGCCCCCTGTCAGCATGCCTTTCACCCCCTCTTCACAGTCCTCTCCAAGCCCTGTCCCTGGCCATCACACCTTTTGATAACCTCAAGATCATCAAGTAGGTTTCTGTTAATTTTTTTGTTTGTTTCTTTGACTGAGTCATACTTTCCTATTTATTTGTGTGCCTTGTGATTTTTCCACTGTTGAAAACTGGACATTTGACTATTAAAATTCTGTAGCTCCAGAAATCAGATTCTCTTCCTTCCCCAGGATTATTTGCTAGGATTTTGTTGTTTGTTTGTTGAAAGCTACAGGAGTCCTTTTGTTTAGTGACTTTCCTCAACTGTTACTGCAAGAACTGTCTTCCTCGATTAGGTGTCACTGAAGTCCTTGGGTTTTTTTTTTTTTTTTTTTTTGTTATTGTTGTTGAGACAGAGTCTCACTTTGTTGCCCGGGCTAGAGTGAGTGCCGTGGCGTCAGCCTAGCTCACAGCAACCTCAAACTCCTGGGCTTAAGCGATCCTCCTGCCTCAGCCTCCCTAGTAGCTGGAACTACAGGCATGCGCCACCGTGCCCGGCTAATTTTTATCTATATATATTTTTAGTTAGCCAGATAATTTCTTTCTATTTTTAGTAGAAACGGGGTCACACTCTTGCTCAGGCTTGTCTCGAACTCCTGACCTCAAGTGATCCCCCCGCCTCGGCCTCCCAGAGTGCTGGGATGACAGGTGTGAGCCACCACGCCCGGCCGAAGTCCTTGTTCTTAACTTGTGTTGAGCTGCCGTTTTGACAGCTTTCCAGAGTGCCAGCACTCCCTCTTTGCAAACTGTCTCTGCCTCGGCCCTCCTCAGCTCCTGGTCAGCTTTTCGCCTCGCCTGGGACCAGCCTCAGTTGACAGCTCAGGGTCTTCCAGGCCTTGTCTGAGGGTGCACTTTACCCTGGGCACGTGCACGGCTTTCTGAATTTCCCATACTACATGGTTGCTTTTGAATGTCCTAATTTCCCAGAGACCCTCCCCGGTTTTTGCCTTAGGCAGTCTGTTGTGTGTTTGGACTGTAATCTTTTGCCTCAGGCATCTGAGGGTTGTTAAATCAGCTTGAAGTGTTTTCAGGCATTTTGGCCCCAGTCCGAGTTAGACAAAGCAAGAGGAGTGCCTGTTGTCAGTCCAGCCCCCAGACAGGTTAGAACAGACATTCACAGTGATCTCTAGCAGCTCTGGGTAGGCACTTGAGATTAGAAAACATTGTTTAGGAAAAAGAACGTAAAGCTTAGCAGTTAGTTGTGGAAGGTTCTTGGTGCCGGAGATGGAGATCCGAGGCACAGTCACCTGACCACAGCTGACTGGCGAGAGGGCTGGAGCGCTGTGTTGTGTTAGGAAATCAGATACTTGCTGATTGAATTGATCTGATGCTGTTAATATTTTATTTTATTTTATTTTATTTTATTTTTTGGGACAGAGTCTCACTCTGTTGCCCGGGCTAGAGTGCCGTGGCATCAGCCTCGCTCACAGCAACCTCAAACTCCTGGGCTCCAGTGATCCTCTTGCCTCAGCCTCCCAAGTAGCTGGGACTACAGGCATGCGCCACCATGCCTGGCTAATTTTTTCTATATATATTTCTAGTTGTCCAGCTAATTTCTTTCTATTTTTTAGTAGAGCCGGGGTCTTGCTCTTGCTCAGGCTGGTCTCGAACTCCTGAGCTCAAATGATCTGCCCACCTCTGCCTCCCAGAGTGCTAGGATTACAGGCGTGAGCCACCGCACCCGGCCACCATTAGTCTTTTTTAAATGATCAAAGTTTATTTGAAAAGATTATAAAATAATACTTGTTACAGAACATTTGGAACTGTAAAGGTGGATGGGAAAAATTACCCACAATCCCACTATGCAGAGTTAACACTGTTAACATAAAACATATGCATTGTTCCCTGCTAGAGTTGCGATTTTGTATCCTGAATTGTTTTCACTGTTAACCCTTTATGAGCATCCCCTGTAATTAGCTGTGCCAGTTTCCGTCTGTTGCTGTGCCTTTCCTGTGGTGTTTGCTGCTGTAAACAGTACTGATTGAAGTTTGAGTTATTGGATTCTTAGAAATGATGTTCCTGTGTCAGATGTTTTGAAAACATTCAAAACTTTGGAATTTTTTGCTGCGTTTTAGAAAAACTATTAGAAGACATGCAACACCATTAAGTTAATTTTGCAAAAGGAAAAATCACCCCAAGCCTGTCATCCTAGCAGTTGTCCTCATTCTTGCAGAATCCTCCAGGAGCTGTGTCTCTGCTCACCTGCCCACCTAGGCTGCGGGCAGGCTGCCTCTTCCATAGGACCAGCCCACGTCCTTCCCTTTGTGTCTCCATGCCACCCAGGGCGGGAACCAACACGTTAGCAAATAATGATCCAGTTTTCACTTTATTCTGTCTTGAATTCTCCATTTTATGCCCACTAACAAGACTGACAGCAGAGGTCCCATACCAGTAGGTGAGCATTTATTGATTTTCCCACACCTCACACCTGGGCTTGTTGAGTGAAAAAGGCGTTTACGTGTTAATACTGTGTTGACTTGAAGCTCAGGCACCTTCAGGGGCCGACAGTGGTCCAGCTTCGAGTGGGTTCTTTCTGGGACAGATGGGTCCACGCTGGGTGCATGTGGCTGCTCTTGCCCTTGCCGCAGGCTCTCCTGGCACTGGAGGGCGGCTGAGACCCGTGTGGGCAGCTCCACAGCATCCCTGGCTCTGCTGAGGGGCTCCCCTTCCACGTGGCTGTGCAGCTGGTGGGGCTCAGGGCCAGGCGAGGTGGGGCAGGGTTAGGAACGAGGTCATGTTGAAGAAGTTGTGAATGCAAGTAGTCCTGAAATAAGAAGTTTTAGGGAGTTAAGGTTTTAAAACATAAGTGTAGATTCTGAACAACTAATGATTTAAATTTTTTGATTTATGAACTTGAATCTGTATGCTACCAATTGATACTTATGTGACCCTCAGATATGACACTCAGAAAAATTGATGGTTTTATCATGCTTAGTGTACAACCTATAAACAGTTTACCTCGTGTCTGTTATTGTCTCTCCCTTGAGGCAGGAAGCCGTGCTCTGTCGCTGAGGCTGGAGTGCAGTGGCGTGAGCATAGCTCACTGCAGCCTCCAACTCCTGATCTCAAGCTGTCTTCCCTCCTTGGCCTCCCAAAGTGCTGGCATTACAGGTGTGAGCCATTTATTCTTTTTTACGTAAGCCATCAGATTTGCCCCATAAACAAATTAGAATGTTTCTGGAGGAATTCCCAGGGAATTGATACCGTGCCAGTTCATTCATACACAGATTCCACCCAAAACCCACAGGCCCAGAGGTGTTTCAAAATCAGAGTAGCTGGGATTTTAGAAAAGTAGTACCATGGTGTACTGTAATGATCGATCTCACACTCCCAGCACCCTGTAATCTAATACATTAGAATTTCTGTTGTAAAAACACATGAATATTCTTACTAAGTGGGATAATTTAGGGCTATAATTAGCTCTTTCTCAGTTTGTGTCAGAATTGACTGCCAAATGATTTCAGGTTAGATTTTTCAGAGCTTTTTGCTTTTTGGGACTGCGGACCTGTATAGGTCACAGAGGCTACTTGCAGGCAGGTCACGTGGGAGGATTGAAGGGTTGGATGCGGACGGGCGGCCGCCCTCTAGTCCTGTTCTGGCTGCTGAAAGCGTCCTCCGTGTTTCCTGCGAGCTGACGTGGGCCGTCCAGGACCCGCGGGCCACCCTCATCTGCTCGCTGTTCCGTCCCGTCCATTCCCTTCTTCCTCCCCATACATAGCTCTTCACTTAGTGGTTCTCACCCAGACTGCAGGAGGGCTTTCTTAGTTGGTGTCTATTACTCTCCTTTTTTTTTTTTTTCCCCCCAGTATAAGCTAAACACAGAAAAGTGCACAGATAGATCCTCAGTAAAAGCTTAATGAGAACTACTTGTGTGATCTGTCCCAGTGAAGGTGCGTTCCTCATCTGCGACCACCCCTCCCTGTCAGAGCCCCCGACTGGGAACCACTGTCCTGAGTTCTAAACCGTGAATTTGTTTGTGTTTGAACTTCGTGTGCATGGATTCCTACAGGTGGGCTTCGAGGGGTGGATGTTTGCTTCTCACTGAATGTTAGCGAGCTTAGTCCATATTTTTGCAAATAGCTGTGGATCGTTCATTCTAGCTGTAGAGTCATTTAGTAACATGAATATACCACAGTGTGATATTCTGCTGTAGATGGATGTTTAAAGTAGTTTTATTTGGGGCTGTTATGGATAATGCTGCTATGAATATTCATGTAGGTTTTTTATGTTGGAAGGCTATTGAAAATTTTATTGAAATTCTTCTACATGTTTTTTGGTGAGCACATGCACATTTCTGTTGGATGTGCTCCTTGGCCAGGTGGCATCTGGCTTGAGGATGTGGTGTGCTCAGCTTTCGTAGGTTCCACATGCTGGAAGACACTTGGTGAAGTTTGCACCCATTGACAGCGATGCCGGGTTCAGGGGCCTTCACAGCTCTGTCAGCACTGGGCATTCTCTTTTTCATCTTCCATATTTTAGCAGGTATTGTGGTTTTAATGTGTGCTTCCCTAATGAGTAATGATGCTGAAGATCTTTTTGTGTGCCTCTTGGCCATTCAGCATGGTATTTTAAGAAGACTTTGCTGTCAGTTCAGCAAATGCCTCCTCTTGTGTGCATCTCTGCTTGCATGTGTCGTGGGCAAGCAAGAAGTTACGTAGGCGCATTTGCAGGTGTTCATCACTGCAGGCACTTGAGGGCAGTGAAGGTGATCTTTTTACAAAGTGCCCTGAGAACGAGCCGGGTGCGGTGGCTCACGCCTGTCGTCCTAGCACTCTGGGAGGCCGAGGTGGGAGGATCGATGGAGGTCAGGAGTTTGAGACCAGCCTGAGCAAGAGCGAGACCCCATCTCTACTAAAAAATTAGAAAGAAGTTAGCTGCACAACTAAAACATATAGAAAAAATTAGCCGGGCATGGTGGCACATGCCTGTAGTCCCAGCTGCTCGGGAGGCTGAGGCAGGAGGATCACTTGAGCCCAGGAGTTTGAGGTTGCTGTGAGCGAGGCTGACGCCACAGCACTCTAGCCTGGGCAACAGAGTGAGACTCTGTCTCAAAAAAAAAAAAAAAAAAAAAGAGTTTAGGAAGAAAATACGCTTTTTGGTTATCCTTCTCATCCTACTCAGTAGCTATTTTTGTGTTTTATAATGTATAATACAGTAATATTTATACATATATTAATATATTATTGCCAGCTTAATTTTTTGTGTGTTTTAAGTAAACTTTTTTCGAGGTATACTTTACAGAGGATAAAACACACCCATTTTCAGGGAACCTTTCATAGAGTTTTTTTTTTTTTTTTTTTTGAGACAGAGTCTCACTTTGTTGCCCAGGCTAGAGTGAGTACCGTGGCGTCAGCCTAGCTCACAGCAACCTCAAACTCCTGAGCTCAAGGGATCCTCCTGTCTCAGCCTCCCGAGTAGCTGGGACTACAGGCATGCACCACCATGCTCGGCTAATTTTTTCTATATATATTTTTAGCTGTCCATATAATTTCTTTCTATTTTTAGTAGAGATGGGGTCTCGCTCTTGCTCAGGCTGGTCTCGAACTCCTGAGCTCAAACGATCCGCCCACCTCGGCCTCCCAGAGTGCTAGGATTACAGGCGTGAGCCACCGCGCCCGGCCCCTTTCATAGAGTTTTGACAACCTGATACATCTCTGATCAAGATACTATCCATCCCCCGCAAACCTGCCTCCTACCCCCTCCTCTCTCAGAGCCCCAGGCAGTCTCTGCCTTATGTCGGGTGTTCAGCCGTGTTACTTGTGTGGCATGTTTTCCTTTGTGGTGACTGAATGTCCTGTGAGTAGTGTTCCTTCGCATGGACGTACCACCGTCTGTGGATCCGCGAGGCGGCTGGGCAGTCATGTACGAGTCTGTGTGGACAGACAAGTGCTCTCGTCTCGCTTGGCAGAGACCGAAGCGTAGAGTGATGGGGGCTGGTGGTCAGGCTGGGTTTGCTTTACAGAAAGTCTGACAGACCTGTGGAAGCTGTCGCCCCCGTTTGTCTTCCTGCTGGCACTGTGAGCGTTCTAGTTGCTCTATGTCCTTGTCAGTGCTTGGTTTGGGTCGTCTCCTTATATTAGCCATTCTGTGGGTGTATAGTAGTACCTCGTTGTGGTTTTAGTTTGCATTTCACTGATGACTGATGGTATTGATCATCTTTGCATGTACTTATTGGCCATTTGTATGTCTTCTTTAGTGAAGGTTTTTAATGGGCTGTTCATCTTATTATTATCGAATTTGAAGAATTGTTTTTATATCCTAAACACAAATCCTTTGTGAGATATGTGTATTGTGAATATTTTCTCCCATTCCCTCCTTTGCCCTTTTGTTTTTTTTCCCTCCCCACTCTGTGGCCTAGGCTGGAGTGCAGTGGGGTGTCATTGTAGCTCACGGCAGCCTCTATCTCCCGGGCTCAAGTGATCCTCCTGCCTCAGCCTCCTGAGCAGCTGAGACTACAGGTGCCACCACACCCAGCTAATTTTTTCATTTTTGAAGAGATGGGGTCTTGCTGTTGTTCATGCTGGTCTCAATTCCTGGCCTCAAATGATCCTTCTGCCTTTGCCTCCCAAAGTGCTGGGATTATGGGCGTGAGCCACTGTGCTTGGCCATGCCTGTTTGTTTTTTGATGGTGTATTACTCATAAATTGTATATAAATACATCTGTTGACTCCTGCTGAACTTTTCACTTAGAGGTGTTCAGCCACAGCCCTCTAGGGGCTACTGCTCTACAGAATCAGCAGAAGGAATTGCTGTAGACGGAGCAAAGGAAGGAAGGGACCCAGGCGCTGTCCCTTAGCTTGTCTTGTGAGTTCAGTCTAGGGGAGGTGGTGGCGCATGTTGGAAAACCCACGGTGGTTTCACGTGAGTGTTATCTGGGCAAGTGTGGTGTCCTGCGTCTCAACAGTAGTCCCAGCTTGGTTACTTCCTAGTGCTGCTGAGATACCTTGAGAGGGAGGCGTTGGCACAGGATGGCAGGGCTGTTGTATATGTGGTGTGCCGTGCGCTGCTGCCAAAGAGCCTGACCCAACCGTCTGCACCAAGAGCTGCCAGCTGGCTGGTGACCCAGATGAGAGAGGACCAGTGGGATAATTTCTCACAACAGTCGCTGGCAGGACTTGGAGTGGAAATTTAATCTCATCTCTTGTCTTCTCTTCCTTTTCTTTCTTTCCTTTTTTTTTTTTTTTTGAGACAGTCTCGCTCTGTCACCTGACCTAGAGTGCCATGGCGTCAGCCTAGCTCACAGCAACCTCAAACTCCTGGGCTCAAGCGATCCTCCTGCCTCAGCCTCCCAAGCAGCTGGGACTACAGGCATGCGCCACCATGCCCGGCTAATTTTTTCTATATGTTTTAGTTGTGCAGCTAACTTTTTTCTAATTTTTTAGTAGAGACAGGGTCTCACTCTTGCTCAGGCTGGTCTCGAACTCCTGAGCTCAAACAATCCACCCACCTCGGCCTCCCAAGAGTGCCAGGATTACAGGCGTGAGCCACTGCGCCCGGCCCTTTTCTTTCTTTCTTTTTTTTTTGGTAGAGTCTCCGTCTGTCACCCCAGCTAGAGTGCAGTGGTGTCATCATAGCTCACTGCAACCTTCAACTCCTGAGCTCAAGTGATCCTCCTGCTTCAGCCTCCTGAGTAGCTGGGACTACAGGCGCACACCAAGACTCCCCACTAATTTTGGCTAGTTTTTCTATTTTTGGTAGAGATGGAGTCTTGCTCTTGCTCAGGCTGATCTCAAACTCCTGAGCTCAAGTGATCCTCCTGCCGCGGTCCCCCAGAGTGCTAGGATTACAGGTGTGAGCCACCGCGCCGCGCTTGGCCTAAATTTTTTTAAAAAAGAAAAAACATGCTAAAAATAGATATTTTTAAAAAGAGAGAGAAAAGAAATGGTTCCCAAACATTCTCCGTGTCTGTGCTCCCCTTGACATGGACCCCAAGACTCATGGTTCCCAGCCTTGTATAAACATAGGTCAGTGAACTTTGCTTGAAGGTTTATAAAACTTTCTTTTTCTTTTGAAAGTACTTCAGAAAAGTTACTAAATATAGTACAGAGAATTTCCATTTTTCCAGATTGCCACACTATTAATGTTTTGCCAAACTTGCATGCATCCTTCTCCTGAAACATTTGAGGGGAAGTTGGAAGTAATCATGCTTTTGTACCTCAACTATTCCAGTGTGCATTTCCTACAGCATTCTCTTCCGTAACCACAGCACAGGCACCAGCACGGCAGTTCGCACTGGCGCGGCGTTGTGGCCGACTGCGGACCTTCTGCAGACTCCGCCCATCTCTGCTGATGCCTGGCGCTGCGGAAGAGCAAGGCCTTTTTCTTGAGTAGGGTCACACGTGGCGCGAACTCTCCTGTCTCTTTAATCTCCTTGAATTTGTAACCGTTCCTCAGCCTTCCTGTGTCTTCTGTGACATTGACACCTCTGACCAGCATGGGTCAGTTACTTTGTAGAATGTCCCTCAGTTCCCATTTGTCTGATGTCTCCTCTTGATTAGATCCAGGTTAGTTATTTTTGGCAGGAACCCCAGAGGTGAAGTTGTGTCTTCTCCGGGCACCAGGGCAGGGATCCTGCGGTCCCTTTGTGCCACGGCTGCTGATGTCGGCTGAGTGGCATCTCCAGGCCTCGCCTGCACCGGTGCGGTTACTCTGGTTTCCTCCAGTGTGGCGCACGCGGTCTGCAAGGCACCACGCCCGCAGGCACCATGTGGCTCACTGCGTTCTGCAGAATAACAAATTGCAGAGTTTGTTGAATTTTCTGAAATACTCTTTAAAAACTGAGTGATTTCAGAGTTACCCTCGTAGTGTGTGTCTGGTGCACATTTGGATGTTTTTTAAGTAGGCGGAGAGAAGCTCACTCGTGGCAAGTTCTTTCCCTCTCAGTGTGGGCTGTCTGGGCCGCGGCAGGAAAGAATGTCCGGAGCCTGGGGAAGCAGACGTGGCCTCCTGGGGACCCAGGCACGAGGGTGCCAAGGCTGACGGCAGCTCTGCGGCACCTGCCTTTCATTGCAGCACTGCCTGTGACCAGACCCTGCTGCTCCTGGTCTCCTCTGCATGTCAAGGACATGTGGCCCCATTTGAAGGCAGCGGCTCTGTCATCCAGCTACAGCATGGCTCCACAGAAACACAGACATGGTTTTCAGGGACTTCAGTGTTCCTGGAGGGGTCTGACTCCTGCATTCGTGAGATCCAAATTCAGGGGGGTGGGTGTGAAGAGGCATGATTTCTTGGCCTCTAGACTTCGGAATGTGTAATGAGCTCTTAAGAAACACAAACACCATTGGAATCATTTAAAGAAACTCCAAGAGGGTGGGCACAGTGTCTCACGCCTGTAATCCCAGCACTCTGGGAGGCCAAGATGGGAGGATCACTTGAGGTCAGGCTCAGGAATTTGAGACCAGCCTGAGCAAGAGCGAGACCCCATCTCTACCAAAAATAGAAAAATTAGCTGGGTGTCATGATGCACACGTGTAGTCCCAGCTACTTTGAAGGCTGAGGCAGGAGGATCACTTGAGTCAGAAGTCGGAGGCTGCAGTGAGCTACCATGACACCACTGTACTCTGGCCTGGACGACAGAGTAAGACTGTCTCAAAAAAAGAAAAAGAAAAAAAGAAACTCCAGGAACAGAGCATGCTCTCCTGAACTGGAGACCGTCTCCGCTGAAGGGGGTGTTTATTCTGTTGCCGTGGGGTGTGAGGAAGATGTTGGTAGGTTGTAGGGGACTGCTTTGAAGTACTTTTTTTGAAAACTGGTTGCAGGGAATCATTTGACAAATTGGTTAGTTGGTTAAACTTGCTTTGCATGAAGAAATGTTACTAAATTTAACTCTCCTTTTAGTTGGAGACTTACTTAATTCTGACTCATTTCTGCGGGACTGTGTGACGGTAGTTAATATGGAAGTATTGCTGCAAGGTCTGGCTTCCTGCAAGGTCTGGCTTTGTACCTGAAGAACAGGTCTTTGGAGTCCTTAGAGCTTCCTTATGCTCCTGTTAATTCATAACTGTAGACCATGTTGTGCACATCTCATTTGTCATAATTTCCATTCCAACAAGAAAGTGAATATAGGAAGAGAAGAGAGAGAGGCTGGGAGAAGGATATTTGCAACACTGAATCCAGTTAGAATTATTGATATTTGTTCAAGTAAAGAAAATTTGATTTTTATTAAGGCTCTCCAAATAAGTTTGACTGTCCACCGTTGCATTGTTGACGCATGGTTTTTTTTGTGTGAGATGCACAACTCTCGGGGGTGCTCGGTACCCAAGGCCGCTTTCCTGGGGTTCATGTTTCTGGTCAGTTTTTACTGAAGGATTTGCCACCCTGCTTTCTGCTATCTGGCTTGCTTTTCATATGGTGCATTTCTTAATCTGTCCCTTTCCTCCCTAGTTTTGCCATATGTCCCAGGCTGCGAACAGATTCTTATTCTTTACTGAACTTCATTTCAGATCTTGCAAAAATCAACCAGAGTACTTTTAAGAACTCGCTGTGTTCGGTACTGTGACGGCCTGACGGGATGAGGCTGTCCCCACGTACGCCTAGTGTCTCCTACGCACTTGGAACTCTTGCTGTGACCTTGAGCACTTCTGCGGGGGAGCGGCTGAGGTCAGGCCGGCACTCGCTGTCCGGGCCCCACAAGGAGCCCCTGTGGCCTCACTCCTCTGTTTGTCCTCACCTTCCTCCTGGTACAACATTTTGTGGCTTTTTAATTTTGTGAGGCAACTAATCCAAAATTATTATGCAATTTTAAATTTCTAGCTTAGAAAAGGAGAACAAAGATTTAAAAGGTAATTGAACTCCATAAAGAACTTGAAAACAGTTTTATTATATTTTGCTTTCAATGTAACCTACATAGAAAAGAAAATTACAGTGATAACGTGACTACCGTGTAATCACAACCCAGATGAAGGTGTAGGTCATTGTTAGCACAAAGGTAAGGAAGATGGCACAGTGAACCCCTGTGTGACTGTCACAGTATCCACACTTTGCTGACTTCTACATTCATCTACCCGGATGGCTTTTACATTGTTTGTAATCCCTGTCTGTGAAGCATACTATCTGTGCAGAAAAGTGCACATATCCAGCATGTATAACTGATGAACTTTTACGAACAAAAACTCTCAAATAGTATGGAGATACCTCAAAGAGCTAAAAGTAGACCTACCAGTTGATCCAGCAATCCCGCTACTGGGTATTTACCCAAAGAAACAAAGGACATTTTACAAAAAAGACATCTGCACCTGAATGTTCATAGCAGCACAATTCACAATTGCAAAGATGTGGAAACAAACCAAGTGCCCATCAGTACATGAGTGGATTGATAAAACGTGGTATATGTATACCATGGAGTTCTACTCAGCCACAAAAAACAATGGTGATCCTAGCACCTTTTGTACTATCCTGGATGGAGCTGG